>NC_143575.1:263484019-263800013 GCF_048544385.1 Mastigoproctus giganteus
TCCATTTTGAAATACCTGTTTAATTTTATACATTTTTGTAACTTAGTATTTTCTTTTATGGAATGTCTGAAATGTGAATTACATATTTTAATGAAGTTATTCTAATAAATTTTTTGTAATTGAATTTGCATTCACCATCAAAACCTTTAAAATGTATTAAAAAGCTTTTAAATGAAAGAAATATTGGTATGATACTCCTTTTTATTTTTCATTTCATCATGTTATGAATGGTGAAATGACAAATTAATCTTCAGTAGTAGTATTAGGCTGAGAGTAGATTGCAAGAAACAAATCTAGTCTGGGAAAGGATTGGAGCTAACTTTGACTAGTTGCAGATGTAAATAGGAGATGTGAAATGTAAGGGTAAGAGTAACAAGCACGGGCATTATATTTATTGAATTTCGATTTGTGTTGCGTTATAATGTAACACGTTATACTGTAATGCAGCAGAACCATGGAAAAATAGTGATAAGAGGGAGCAGTCACATTTCAGAAACAAAGTCACAAGGTATTGTAGGATTGCAGGAGGATATTTCAGTGCAGTAGTTGAAATCAAATGAAATTTGTATGCTTTACTTTTTTTGAGTTTGATCATAGGGATCTTTTTGTTCCTACTGGAGACCTTAATATTTGGTCTTGGTTTGGGATTATGTTCTGCTTGGAGAACACATTAGCAGAGGCATGTGATGCAAGCTTATACAGCATCAGCCAAAAAAAAAAACCTTCCCATTTCACCCATCCATTCGCTCTAAATGTTTGTCCACTTCCTTGATTTTATTTAAGCTGTCAACTACCCTCTGGCTAAAGGAAAATTTCTGCACATGTATTCTACAACTGTCTTTCCTCAGTTTGAGTTTGTCCCCTCAGGTTTGTAATCTGAGCAAGAGGAAGAATCGCATCAGCAGTGAGCCTGTTCAAACTATTCAAGGCCTTATACACCTCAGTCAGATCACCTCTCAAGTGCCTAGTCCTCAGATGCTGCAATTTGTAGAACTTAGCCTTTCTTTGTAAGAGTACCCCATTGTTCCTCTTATCAGTCTTGTTTCCATTCTCTGTACTCATTCTAGCAACTCTACATCCTTCCTAAAATGAGGTTTCCAGATCTCATATGCAGTGCTCGAGGTGTGGCCTGACTATTGCCTTATACAAGGGGATAATCACCTCCTTATCCCTACTAGCAAAATTCCTGTGTATCATTGACAAGACACCATGACCTGCTCTGGCAGCCTGTAACTTTGAGATATTAAGTTTTCTGAGCACTGCTCAGAAAACTTAATATCTGACTGTACAATTAGCCCCAGTTCCTTTTCATTCTTCACTACCCTGAGTGTAGTACCATACTGTTGGTACATTTTTCTGGGGTTACTGCTACTCATATGCAGTACTTTGCATTTGTCAATGTTAAACTTCAGTTACTACTTCTCATCCCACCTGCCCAACTTTTCTAGATCCTGTTGCAGTAGCTTACTCTCATTAAAAGCTCTGCCAACATTTGTATCGTTTGCAACCTTGGACGTTAAGCATGATATACCTTCATCAATATCGTTGATAAATACAGAACACAATGGGCCCTACCCCGAACCCTATGGGGCTCCACTAATAACATTAATCCACAAAGGGCAGTGTCCGTTGATTACCACTCTGTCTTCTCACATTGAACCATCCTTTTATCCATATCAGCTCTCAGGATGCTCTCATAATCATGGTTAAGAGTTTGCTTACTTCCTTTGCCTGCCTCCTTTAATATAACTGGATAGATCCTGTCCACCCCAGGAGTCTTCTTTATGTTTAACTTCAATTTCTCCTCCACTGTGCTCTCAGTTATTACAAAATCATTTAACACCCTGTTAGAGTTAAGTTTGTGGCTTGCACTTCCTTACAGAATTCCTCCCATGTGAACTTAGATGAAAAATACTCATTCAATTTGTCAGCTACCTGAGTAGAATCATTGACAGTCAAACCATTGATATCGAGTGGACCACTCTGATTCATCTGTTTCCTTCTAGAGTTTATATAAGTAAAGAAGTCTTTGCTGTTTTGCTTTGCATTCTTTGGCAAAGATTTCTTGTAATCTGCCTTTGCTTGCTTAACCTCCTTTGTGACTTGATTACAGACTAGCTTACATATACCAAAAGCTTCTGTATCTCTTGATAATTTATATGCATCCCATACATTTTTCTTTTGTCACAAGTCTCATTAGTTCATCTGACAACCATTTAGGCCTAAACCATGAACAATATTTCTTAATTGGTATGAAAAGCCTAGTAGCATTCCAGATTAGTTCCTTGAATGCTTCCCACTTAGATTTTGCTGTTGTTGACATCATCAGTTGGTCCCACTGTACAGAATTTAAAAACTCTCTGAGACCACTGTAGTCACCTTTACCGAAGCAAACACCCTTCCCTTTACCCTTGTGTAATTATATCTTTAAGTAAATCCCACATCAGTACACTGTGATCACTGCCACTTGGTGGTTCCATTATCTGCAGATTCTTAATGCATGAATAATCACTGCTGATATTCAGATCAAGTGTATTACTCTGTCTGGTTCCCTCTCCAACATACTGCTGTAGAAAACAATTGTCCAATGAATCCACAAAAGCCTTGCTAGTTTGTGAGTGACGAACCCTCAAGTTCCAGTCAATATCTGGAAAGTTAAAATCCTCTATTATAGGATAATCTGATGTACTGGCCTGCTGTACGGTTGTTTGTTTTTACTCATCAGTGTGATTAGGCTATGTCATACCAAACTGATCAACATTGCTCTGTCTGCCACACAACTAGATGCACTTCCTTAGATTTTGTTTCTTAACTAACAGCATAACCCATGCCCTCTTTGTTGATGACTTTACCAACTTTTTACAGTCATGCAACATGAGGGTTATCGAAAGACAATTGCAGCACGTTGTAAACAGTGTAAACTCTTGGGCATTCGGTAACGGTTTCAGGTTCTCAACTTAGAAGACTGTCTGCATACACTTTTGTCATAAACGGAACCGTCACCTGAACCAGAAATCAAGCTCGGACAAAACATCATTCCAGTAGCATCAGAGACAAAATTCTTGGGGCTCATTTTCGATGATAATTTGACTTTTTTACCTTATATCCATCAACTGCGGACAAAGTGAGCAAGGGCACTGAACCTGTTACATACAACTCAACAGCAAGCCATTGTACTCTACTGCACCTCTACTGTGCATGCACTTGTCCGTTCTAAATTAGATTATAGTCCCCGTGTGTACCCATTTGTTAGAAACAACGTACTTCGATGGCTAGATCCAGTTCACCATCAAGCCATCCACATTGCTATTGGAGCATTCTGAACATCCCCTGTCCAGCGTTTTTATGTTGAAACAACTGAACTCCTGCAGTCACTCTGAAAGCAATTATCATTAAAATATGCTTTTAAATTAAAATCCCTGACAGACAACCCTACGTGGACATCTGTTTTCAAGCCACGATTGGAAAATCTCTATAACACCTGTCACACTGCCAACCACCCCTTTGGCATTCACATCCAAGAGCTGCTCAGAAAATTTCATACCACAGTAGACAAAGTTGCCCAGTCACCAAGGCAACACTTTCCACTTATTCTGATTTCCTTCCTGTCTTTACTGATAGCTCAAAATCAGAGTCGTCTGTAGGATCCTCTGCAGTCTTCCCAGATAGCATGGTTTCTGAGAAGATTCCACAGGAGTGCAGTACATCTACCAATGTAGATGTACCATGTTATACAGGGCAACCCCCTGTATAACACGTTACATCTACTTGGAGGTTGGGTACGAGGTTATTACCACATGGACCAAGATTTTTGCAGCTCTGCTGAATGCTAAGTTTTCATTTATATTTAGTCGTTTTATTGACTTAATTGTTATACTAAATTATTTTCTATAAGTAACTTTATAATTTTAGCCAAGCTTCGTGGTTTATTTTAAAATTTATATAGCAATTTTGAAAGTTAGTACTTAGGTTCATTTTTAATCATCATCATCAGCCATTTTCAATCCACTGCAGGATGAAGGCCTCTCCAGAAACTTTCCAGTTTCTTCTGTTTTGTGCAGTGGCCATCCATTTACTACCCACAAACTCGTGGATTTCATCTGTCCATCTCCGTTGTCTTCCAGGTTTTCTTCTAACTCCTCTTGGGTACCATTCTGTTATTTTCTTAGTCCATCTGTCATCATGTCTTTGAGTTGTGTCCTGCCCAAGACCAATTTAGTTTTGATAAGAATATCCTTTACTTAAGTTTGCTGCTTAACCCATATGTTTCTCTTCTTATCTAACAGTCTGATTCCCAATATAATTCGTTCCATTCTTCGCTGTGTAGTTCTCAGCTTCTCTTCCATTCTTTTTGTGAGTGCCCTTGTTTCACTTCCATCAGTCATGGTGGGGAGTATACATTGGTTCATTATTTTATGTTTCAGACAAATTGGGATATTGCCCCTCAGTATGTGACTATATTTCCTGAATGCTATATCCATCCAAAATTTATTCTCCTCTTGACTTCCAGCCATTTATCATTATTACATCTAATAACTTGTCCCAGATAAGTATATGACTCCACCTTTTCAATTACTGCTCTTTCAATCATTATGTCCCTTTCTGTGGCATACTTGTTCATCATTACTTTGTTTTAGCCATATTCATCTTTAGTCCAAAATCCTTACTAACTGTGCATAACTGATTAAGATTTTCCTCTAATTCATTGGGATCCTGGCTTATGACCACAATATCATCTGCAAATCGTAAACGGTTTAGGTACTCTCCATTCACATTGACTCCTTCCGGTGACCAGTCTAATCTTCTGAAAGCTTCCTCAAGGGCAGCAGTAAACAACTTTGGAGATAGTGCCTCCTTGTTGAACACCCTTTCTCAATTTTAAATTTACTACTGTCTTTGTCTAGTCTAATAAAGGAGGTAGCATTCTCATATATTTTCTTCAAAATCATAATATATGGGGTATCTATGCCTTATCTTTCCAGTTCCCAAAACATTGCCTTTTGCTGTATGGAGTCAAATGTCAGGCATAATGGTGTTTTATATTCATTTGCTTTCTCCATTAGCTGTGACATTATGTTAAGGTGATCCATAGTTGAAAATCCTGTCCGAAAGCCAGCTTGCTCTTTCGGTTGATTCTCATCAAGTATTCTTTCTAATCTGTTAGTAATGACCCTTGTGAACAACTTGTAGATGTGGAATAACAAGCTAATTGGTCTATAATTTCTGATTTATCTCCTTTCTTATGCAGCAAAAATATGATTGCATTATTCCACCCTTTAGGTGTCACACCTTTTCTAATGCATTTTGTGAAGAGTTTTGCCAGTTTTTGTGTCATGTCTCTTCCTCCCATTTTGAACAACTGTACAGTAACTTCATCTTACCCCGGGGCTCTCTTGTTCTTCATTTTCTTCAACGCACGTTCTAACTCACCAGGAAGGATATCAGGAATGTTATGTGTTACTAATTTGTGATCCATCTTCCCCACTGTTGACATCATTCCCTCGCTCCTTGTATAACTCTTTATGGTAGTCTTCTGCTATTTATAAGTACACCATTGCTATTCTTCAGTTTCTGTATCATTTGTCTTTCTGTATTACTGCTCAATGGCTGCTGATTTAAATTCTTTGTTTTCCCTTAATGCTTGTTCTACTTTTCTTGTGTTAAATTTTCTTATGTCCTCTCTGAGTCTCTTTCTAATGGCTTTGCATAACTCAGTATACTCAATTTTCTCCTTGTCAGTGTTTTTCTTGCTCTTCATTTCTTGTCTTCTGTTCATCATGGCAAGTGTTTCATGACTAATATTCGTTTGTTCGTTTTTAATACTTAATATTAACTTTTGAAAGTTAATACTTAGTGTTCGATTTTACATTCTTAACTTGCCACCATTGTTATGTGATATGGAATAGTGTAAGGTTTAACGTAAAATAATTCGTTGTTTAACGTAAAATAATTCGTAACAAAATTAGGTGCAAACTCTTAGATAGTGAATAAGTAGCACTGTATTAGAAATCTGTTAGATTAGTATAGTATTATCAATTAATCATAAAATTAATTATATTTAATAGAATCATGACCCAGACTAGAGCAGCAAAGCAGCATTCACAGAATAGCCAGAGTGCTGTGGCTCGCGGGAGAACCAAAGGTGGTGATTCTCCAATGCATCGTAGTCTAAAACAATGCGCGAAATGTGAAATGTTTGCTAACCTGTCTAGAACAGGACATGATCTAGCCAAGGAGGATATCTTTGTGTGTGCCAGGTGCAGAGATTGTGAAAAAATTAGGTGCAAACTCTTCGTTCTGTTGGGCGTCTATGAGAGTTTGAGGTGTAGGGTAAATACCTTCTAAAAGAGCTCACTCCTGTGCATCAGGCAACACAGCGGCAGTCTCCAAGGCAGAATGCACTGGTCCCACAGGAACTAGTTATTGTCAGTGAGATGGGAATATATTATGCAAAAAGATAGGTGGAACAGGACCAGGATATGTCTGCAAGGGGCAAAAGTTGATGTCGTAGGGCAGATATCATCTTTTAAAGGCACAAAAGGTGATATTGTTGTACACATTGGCACTCATGACCTTAAGAGTAAGAGATATGCAGATTTGCTTAACATGTACAGGTCAATGCGAGAAAAGTCATGAGTTAGGGTTAAATTTTAAAGTGTCTGCGATTCTGCCCAGACACGATAGGAGGGAGTATATGATGAGAGCCTTTACAATCAGTTTGGCCCAGGAGAGATTGTGCAAGGCTCACAGGGTAGAATTTTTTACAGCATGGTCTGTGCTTGCTAACAGGAGAGACTGCTTCTACAGGGATGGGATACACTTAAATAGAAAGGGTGCAAGAATATTTGCTGATATTATCGAGGTAGTGTTAGGTGGGTTGGAAAACTGCTAGACTGGGGGATTCACAGACTAAAAGATTAACAGTAGCTGCAAGCAGAGGTGAAAGTGATTCTTGCACTGCTTCTATTTTAACGAGCAGCAGCCTAGAGAGCAAGTTGCTGGGGATGTCAAGAGCTGCTGGGAGTCATCATGGAACAAGTAAATGGTCTATGTTAGGGTAACTAAGAGTAAGAACAAGTGCTAGAAGTATAGTAAATAAAATTGATGAATTTAAAGTGCTGATCAAGACATCAAAGGCAGATATTGTTGGAATATCGGAGACATGATGTCACACAGAAATTGGAATTTGGAGAGTACAATGTGTACAGAAAGGACAGACAGGGTAGGAAGGGAGGAGGAGGGGTTATGTTGTTAATTAAGAGAACACATAAAATCTAAGGAAGTGCATCAGTTGGGTGGACAATGCAATGTTGAGTCTGTTTGGTGTTGACATAAACACTGGGAAAGGGAAAATGAGAGGAGTATGTTATAGGCCTAATGACTCTGAGTACAATGAACAGTTGTGCAGGGAAGTAGAATGGGCCAGTAAATCAGAATGTCTTGTAATGGGGGATTTTAACTGGTACTTGTGGGATGGTCACTTGCATGCTAGCAAGACTTTTGTGGATTTATTGGAGGATTATTTTCTACAGTAACATGTTTCAGGGGCAACCAGAGGGAGATACTCTTGATCTGATTATCAGCAGTGATTATTCATGCATTAAGAATTTGCAGATAAAGGAACCACTAGGTGACAGTGATCACAGTGTACTGATGTGGGATTTACTTAAAGATATAATTACCATCGGGGATCAAGGGAAGGGTTTTTGCTTCAGTAAAGGTGACTACTACACTGGTCTCAGACAGTTCTTAAATTCTGTACAGTGGGACCAACTGATGATGTTACCAATGGTGAATTCTAAATGGGAGGCCTTCAGGGACTTAATCTTGTTGGTTGCTAGGCTTTTCATACTAACTAAGAAATGCTGTTCAAGGTTCAGGCCTAAATGGATGTCGGATGAGATGAATTAATAAGGCTCGTGGAAAAGAAAAATGCATGGGTTGCATATAAATTATCAGGCGACACAGAAGCCTATGGCAGATATAAGTTAGTCTGTAATCAGGTCGCAAAGGAGGTTAGGCAGGCGAAGGCAGATTAAAAGAAATCTTTGGCAAAGGATGCAAAGAAAAACAGCAAACAGTTCTTTCCTAATGTAAACTCTAGAAGGAAGAGGATGAACCAGATTGGTCCACTAGATATTGATGGTTCAACTGTTGATTATCCTGCTCAGGTAGCTAACAAACTAAATAAATATTTAATTTTTATTTAAATTTTTAATATTTTAAAATATTAAAATATTTTATTTTATTATTTAAATACATGAGGAGTTATTCACGGAGGGGAATGCCAGAAGTTTATTAAACTATAACAGGGAGCTAAGTGATTTTGTAATTACTGGGAGCAAAGTGGAGGAGAAATTGTTGAAGTTAAATATAAAAAAGGCACCTGGAACAGATGGAATTTATCCAGTTATAATGAAGAAGGTAGCAAGGGAAGTGAGCAAACCCCCCTTAGCCATAAATATGAGAATATCCTTAGGGGCAGTCCCCATGGACTGGTGATGTCAAATGTATATCCAATTCATAAAGGGGGTTCAAAGGGCAACGCAAATAGAGACAGTAACATGTTTCTACAGTAACATGTTTCAGGGGCACCTGTTAGTTAAACTTCTGTTCTGGGGAAAATAATGGAGTCACTGGTTAAAGAGGTGATACAGGATCACCTAGACAAGACAGCAGTAATAGCCCAGATACAGCATGGGTTTGTTAAGGGAAGTCTTGTCTGACCAATTTGATTGGATACTACAACATGGTCATAAAGGAAACTGGATGCAAAAAATAATTTTGATATCATATACTTGGATTTTAGGAAAGCTTTTGATACTGCTGTAGAAATTGGAGCAGTATGGCCTTAAGGGCTAGTTACTGCAATGGATAAAGGGATGGTTGAGTGGAAGATGGCAGAGAGTTCTAATAAATGGACACTGCTCATTGTGGATTAATGTTATTAGTGGAGTCCCTCAGGGTTCAGTGTTGGGTCCATTGTTCTTTTCTGTATTTATAAATGATACTGATGATGGTATATCAAGCTTAATGTCCAAGTTTGCAGACAATACGAAGGTTGGCAGGGTTGTTGAAGGACATTAATGACAGTATGCTGCTGCAACAGGATCTAGAAAAGTTGAGCAGATGGACTGAGAAGTGGCAAATGAAGTTTAACATTGACAAATGTAAAGTACTATATATGGGAAGCAGTAACCCCAGAGTGATGTACCAAATCTGTGATACTACACTGACACTGGTAGAGAACGAAAAGCACCTCGGGGTAATTGTGCAGACAGATATGAAGTTTTCTGAGCAGTGCAGACAGTCTGCAAGAGAAGCTCATAGTGTCTTGTCAATGATATACAGGAATTTTTCTAGCAGGAATAAGGAGATGATTATTCCCTTGTCAGGCCACACTTTGAGTACTATATACAGGTCTGGAGGCCTCATTTTAAGAACGATGTAGAGCTGTTGGAACGAGTACAGAGAAGGGCAACAATATTATTGAATGGAACAAAGGGTTGCTCTTATGAAGAAAGGCTTAAGTTTTGCAAATTACAGTGTCTGGAGACTAGGCACCTGTGAGGTGATCTGATTGAGGTGTATAAAGCCTTGAATGCTTTGAGCATGCTCAATGCTGATGGGATTCTTCCTCTTGCTCAGAATAATCACCTGAGAGGACATTAATTCAAATTGAGGAAAGACAGGTGTAGGCTAGATGTGCGGAAGTTTGCCTTTAGCCAGCGGGTAGTTGGTTGGTGAAACAAACTTCCATCCTTTGTTGTGGAAGTTGATGGCCTAAATAAATTTAAGGCTGAGCTGAACAGGTATTTGGAATGAATGGAGGGGTGAAATGGTAATGGTTTTTTTTTTTTTTTTTTTTGGCTGAGGCTGCATAAGCTTGCTTTCTTGCATCATATGCATCTACTAATGCCAATCACGCAACACAGTGGCAAACCCCCAAGGCAGAATGTGCTGGTCCCAAAGGAACTAGTTGTTGTCGGCGACTCTATTGTCAGGGAAATGGGGAACATATTGTGCAAAAAAGGATAGGTGGAACAGGACCAGGGTATGTCTACCAGGGGCAAAGGTTGATGACATTGTAGAGCAGATATCATCTTTTAAGGGCACAAAAGGTGATATTGTTGTACACGTTGGCACTAGTGATATTAAGAGTAGGAAACTGGTAGAATTACTTAGCAAGTATAGGTCAATGTTGAAAAAAAGCTGTGAGTTAGGGTTGAATTTAAAGTGTCTGCAATTCTGCCCAGACACGATAGGAGGGTGTATATGATGAGAGCCTTGTTGATCAATTTGCCCTTGAAGAGATTGTGCAATGCTCAAGTAGTAGAATTTTTTTCAGCCTTTGTCTGTGCTTGTTAACAGGAGAGACTGCTTCTACCGGGATGGGATATACTTAAATAGAAAGGGTGCAAGGATATTTGCTGATGCTATCGAGGCAGAGTTAGGTGAATCGGAAGACTGCTGCACAAATTGGAGCAGTGTGGCATTGGAGGCAAATTGCTGCTATGGATAAAGTGGTTGAGTGGGAGAGTTTATATACTACAGTTTATATACTGTAGCTCTCAAAATGTGTAACAAACTGACAGAATTGGCACACAATTATTCCATATGTCACATAACACTACAATAAACTGATAATGTGCAAGAACTGACACACTGGCTTTCTGTACAGGTGTACAGAAAGCCAGTATGTCAGTTCTGGCACATCATTCTTGAAGTTTCATTCGCAATTTTATTGTGTAAATTAGTGATTTATGTAATATTAATACTATATTAGCAAAATGGTGCACGGAAGCATGTACAGCATCAGCCAAAAGAAGAAAAAAAAAAACAAAATTCGTTAACCAATTCGTTTGTTATCCCTCTTGCATACACACTACTTTGATTCCCTCCAGTCACTATCTGGAAGAGTAGAGACAGTGACATTATACACTAGCTGATCACGATGTGTCCTAGAGCATTGCCAATAGGTTTGGTCTGGTGGATTATCTACTGGCTGGCCTGTGAGTGCTATTTTAGAGCTGTATTCTTGAAATGTAAGGAAGATTGGATCTTGCCATGATGTCTGTCATAACCCCAAAAGACATCAGTCATACTACATGATAGAAGAGATGGGGGGTGGTGCCAGAGCTTTGCTCTGGCGACTAAATATAGGTTCCACCACTTCAAGCCTCCAATAAACAAATTGGTGGTATTGCACACTGGTTGATGAGTCATCTACCCCAAATATTGCTTGGTAACACTGAGGGGGTGGCATTCCTCTGTGTGGTGTGGGCACCACACCTCAACCCCTGCTTATGTTAGTTTGCCCCTTGGGAGTTACCTCCAGTATGCTAGGTGATATATTTTAGGGTTACACCCAGGATTACTAGCAGACCTACCATTATGAAGGTGCAAGCAGAGGCTTGCACCTTCATAATGGTGAGTCTTCATAATTGCCTGTCACAGACTGACTGGACTTTGCCAAAATGAGCACTTCAGTGCACCCAAATATCAGTTTCATCAGCATTTTAGACTCCCAGGTAGCAAGCTCGGCTTGACTGTTAGTTTGAACATACCTGAGAGAATGGCGCCTCCATAGCCAGGTGGGCAGGAGCTGCAGTGCGTAGCACACGCTTCTTGATCAGACTGGGGTTCGAGCCCGTGACCACCAAATACGGAGGATGCAGAAAGGCAGGGAATGACCACCACATATCCCCGGAGCAATATGGCCTTAGTTGCTAATGCTCCTAAAAACCAAACAACAACAACCTGAGAGAATGTTAGAGAATGACAGCATAAAGGACCAAATTTTTTGCAGTCAAATCTCTGCACATTTATTTTGCAATTTTTTCAATTTAAATTTGTTTACTTGAGAAAAGAATAAAGATTGCACCAACATTTAGTTGACTCAGCCCTTTTAAAGCCTAAATACTTTGTTTAAGCCCCACAGATACCCTGTTTTCAGATGCTGCAATTTATTAGAACTCGTTTTTTTTTTTTTTTAATAGGAATTCATTTTGTGGCCCCCCCCAACTAATCAATGTAATAGACTTAATTTATAGATTCTGTGTGTGCCTTAGTTTCTGTGAGATATGACAAACTCTTAGCCAAACTAGTTTTATATGGCATTCAGGTTGCTGGCTAAGACATGCATATCGGAGTGTACAATTTTTTTTTTTTTTTTTTTTTTTTTTTTAATGGCTTCTATGTTTCCTTCATTAAGAGTGCTACCCACTATCTGCAAGGACAACTTGTTCCAGCAATCAATGACTCACTGGCTAAAAGTTTTATTTTTAGCCAGTGAGTTTTACTAAAAGTAAAACTTTTAGCCAGTCCACACATTGACAGTTACATGCTACAGGCTGCCAGCTCCCACAGTTCTATGGGCTGCCAAAGGTACATAAGCCAATTGTCCCACTTAGGCCCATTGTCTCCTGTTGCAATTCACCAACTTATGAACTGTCAAAACATGTCGCCCATCTCTTGGCAAAGACAATCCACATCATCTCCAACAGTGAGAAGTTCCTTCACCTTTTCAATACCTTACAGTTCTGGAAGACAAGATCATGGCATCCTTTGGCATTGTTTCCCTATTGACCTCCATACCAGTCCAGCAAGCTGTAATATGTGCCAGGCAGCTTTTAGAGAATGATCCCAACCTACCAGGCCGAACATTTCTATCTACAGAAGATATCCGTGCAGCCCCTAATCTGTGCTTATCGGGTAGTGTCGTCACATTTGGCGACTCACTCTAACAAAAAATACATGGAACTATGGGCACCCCTGTCCACTCCGTTGCTGCCAACATCATGATGGAGGAGTGCATATTCCTGAACCTGCCAGATTCCATTCACCATCTGGTGCAGGTATGTCGACAATATTTACATCAACACCCCCCCCCCCCCCCCCGAGGTTCAGATGCACAGCTATTACAGTACCTCAACTCCCTATCCCCCTTAATCCAGTTCACTTTAGAATTGGAGCTGAACAGGACCCTTTCTTTTTTGGATGTCTTAGTGAGACGTATGGGCTCACTTCTAGAAACCTCAGTATACCGGAAACCCATGTGCTGTGTTCAATTCACGAACTACAGGTCAGTGCGTGCCCCTTGCTACTTGAAAAGCACTGCACACGTGCTACTCTCTTGCACTTGGAGTCATTCCAGCTCAGAGGAAGCCAGATGCACTGAGGTTTCAAGGTAAAAGCTGACCTCACCAACTGTGGCTATCCTGCCCATGTCTTGGACAAGTGTGGACTACAAGCACAAGAACTTGCAGCTTGCCTGAGGCTCTCTCCCCCTCATGACAGTGAGATGGTATTACCCAGGCACCTCAGACCACATTTCTAGGATCTTACGCGAGTACCGCTTAAAGTGCTTGCAATTTCCTGGTAGAGGTTTGGGTGTTTTTACCCAAACCTCTATCTGGTCTTGAGGGTAAAAACACCCATCACGCCACTTTTATGCAGCGGTATTGTATACCAGATTACTTGCCACGATTGTGGCAGCTGCTATGTGGGGGAAAGCTCTAGATGTCTCCAGGACTGCCTTGCAGAACATGATAGGTCCATCCACCTAGGTGACTCTGTGCACTCTGCAATTGCAGAGCATTTCTGGTCAACTCAACATGATCTCAATCCCAACCGTGGCAGTGAAATGATTGACCAATCTCTTCACTACTATCCCTAAACATATCTAGCTGTCACAAAGTTTTAAACTGCAATAGAGGTACAAGACTGCACCCAATTTTGGCAGTTATCCCATATATGTGCTGGGTACCAACAAGAATCACTCTCTACCTCTGTCAGTGTGGTACCACAGAGTTGATACGTTACTCTGGGATTACTGTTTCCCATATGTAGGACTTTACATTTGTCAATGTTAAACTTCATTTGCCACCTCTCAGCCCATCTGCTCAACTTTTCTAGATCCTGTTGCAGCAGTGTACTGTCATTAATGTCATTAACAACCCTGCCAACCTTCGTATCATCTGCAAACTTGGACATTAAGCCTGATATAACATCATCCATATCATTTATAAATACAGAAAACAACAATGGACCCAACACTGAACCCTGAGGGAATAATATTAGTCCGCAAAGAGCAGTGTCCATTGATTACCACTCTGTCTTCACCCACTCAACCATCCCTTTATCCATAGCAGCAATTTGTCTCCAATGCCACACTGCTCCAATTTGTGCAGCAGTTTTCCATGTGCAACAGTATCAAAGGCTTTTCTAAGATCCAAATATATTATATCAAAGTTATTCTTTGCATCCAGTTCCTTTGTGACTACATCATAGTGTCCAATCAAATTAGTCAGACAAGACTTCCCCTTAACAAACCCATGCTGTGTCCGAGCTATAACTGAAGTCTTGTCTAGATGATCCTGCAATGCTTCTTTAACCAGTGCCTCCATTTAGGGCACCTCCAGTCCAAGTCAAGGTGTATTTCAGCTATTGTCCCGACACCACCAATGACCAGCTCTTGGTCAGATAATTAGTTATTTTATTTGAATTATCTAATTTGTAATTATTTATGATTATTTGGCATAAATAAATTATAAACTTAATTTTAGTTATAAACTTCATTTTTGCCTTTCCTTCTTTAACCCACTGTGCAGTTAGCCTAGAATAGTCAGGATTTCTCCCATCCCACTGCTAAAACTCAACCCTGCTTATATTTTAGAATGATACGTACAGTGGTGACCAATCACATCCTCTTCCCATCTGAAAATATTACAAATTTCATACTGTTTGGTCCCCTCTTCAGAAAATTCTAGGACTGCCACTGTCCTCCTGCTTTCATAGTTGGAAATAACCCATGTACTTAAACATTCTACAGACATTCTGCATACCCAAGCACATCTATCAGATAGAAGAGTATGCAGCTTGAATTTTTTCTACACAGGTCTGATGTCCATTGATCCATAGTCAAGGTTTGCTGTCTCATATCTTTCTAATCAACAGTATGCATTTCCTTTGTTATCAAAGGCTTGTGGGCTGCAGCTCTTATATGAAAATTAATGGCATGAGCTATGTGGAAATACTTTAAAGGTTTGTGTGTGAGCAGCTCCAAACACAAATTCCCTAGGACAATGAGATAACCAATCTTAAGGTGCATTATTTCCTGTCAGTCAGCATTTCATGTCTCCTTTTTTGTTTCTTGGGCTCATTTTCACCTCTGGAATTCAATTTCTACAGCCTGTTGCAAGTGGTTGCCTTGGGAATGTTTAATTACTGAACATTAACATACACAAACATTTTCTCCATTTTCATCTAACCATTGTTCTCCAATTTATGTTATCTCTATCTGTATACTCATTCATTATACGGAAAGAGCTAACATAACCAGTTTGCCTAAAATTCTTAAATGAATTTTACTTTAACTCGTGACCACCTTTTATAGACCAAAATATTTTCATATTTCATGATTAATTTCCTGTAATCAGAAGCATGCCCTATGACACACACATGCACACACAACCTATGTGTGTGTATATAGTTCTTAACAACTTGGAATGGGTATAATTGAACAACAGATGGCCTTTAAGATGGCCTTAAAATTTGTAATACACCAAATTTTGATCATTATGTAGGTGGCAAGCCTTGGCGCAGCAACATTAATATTTCATAATGTTTGGCAGTAAAAGGGCGCGTCTCAAAATTATGTGCTAGTGTATATAACCCTAGAAATGGTTCTGCACGAGTATCATTTTAATTGTTACATTTAAAGGAATTATTTTTTTTTGTACAATTTATTCATCTAATAATTAAGGCTTAAAAATACTATGTACATAATTATAACCACTTTTATTTTACAAAAAAAGCATAACAGCATGCTGTTATAATGCCTTTTCTAATATATTTTAAAGATGGTACTGAGGCATTAGAAAACTGTAGGGGGAATATGTGGAATACAAAGACATAGCAAAAGAGACATTATTTTTTGGTATCTTATCTTAACATTTTGGTTTCACTAATAATATTGTAGGGCAGAAAGCCTTAAACTATGACATTAGTTAGTGCATTTGCATCATTACTACCTAGTTGAATTTTTTTTTTTTCAGACAAAACCAAAGTTTGTACATTGGCATCATTATTGTAACATCTTATATTGTGAAATATTTCACAAGTTGCCCTGCTTATACTTCAAATAAGTAATGCTTCCCTATTAGAGAAGGTTACTGTTACTTATTTTCATTTGAGTACCACCACTCAGACAGCACTGTTTCAAAGCAATTTGGCTTGTCATCAGTGAGCAGGTAAATATAAGAGGTTACAACCAAGTTGTTACTTATTTACAAATGAGGTGATGCCAAAGGGTGTCTTATATGTCAAATTAGTAAATGATGCAAATGCCTTAACTAATACGGAGGTTTTCTGCCATAAAATATTAGTCTAAGAACTTTGATTGCATTCTCTCCGAGTGGTGGTACTCAACTGAAAATAAGTAACAGTAGTCTTCCCTAATGGGAAAACGTTACTTATTTGAGGTATAAGGAGGGCAATTCATGAAGGAATTCACAATATGAGATGTTAAAGTAATGATGCCAATGTACAAAATTGTTTGTCTAAAAGAATTCAGTAGTAATGATGCAAATACCTAACTAATGTCATATTTTGGCTTCGTTATTGCTAATTGTATATAGCTAACTAAATCTATTTTGTTTCTTTCAGGATCCAGCTGGGATATTTGAATTGATTGAAGTAGTTGGAAATGGTACCTATGGCCAAGTGTACAAGGTAAGCTGGAAATAATACAGAATATTTAGTTGTTTATAAAGTATTTCTTTCAGTTCTTTAATATTGTTTTCACCAGTCAGTACGCAAGTTTGTTCTAATTTGGTCAGTGAACCCAAAAGTTTGCTTGATGTTATATGATGAAATAGAGCTTACAATGGATTAGAATAATTTGATTTCTGGGAAGTTATGTTAAGTTGCTTTTGTGTTTTGTGTTCTTAAAAAGAAAGCAAGCATAAGTCCTGTACCTAAACACATATGCTAGTAGCCATTATTGCTGATAATGACAATTTTATTGCATAAAAAATGGGATGATTTTGAAGGGAAGGAGGAAAGTGCAAGTATTAAAAATGTAAATGCAAATATAAGACGACCTGTCACTTTTCTAATAAACTTAACATTTTTTTCTACAGATTTTTTTGCCCTTACTTTTAAAAACTGCAGTACTAGCAAAACAGCTGTTGCAGCCAGGAACTTTCCGTGACTTGGTTTGATAAGTGCCTGTTGAACTATGAAATTTGTGTACATGATGCTGAAATGTTATTAGATTCTGCTTAGTTATTTGAAAGAAACAAAACTTTACTATTTTTTTTTTTAAGTATTACAATTATAAAAAGTTTCATGCTAATTATAATTCTCCCTTAGCTTAGATGGTGCCTGCTTAGTTCACTGTTTCATTGTTAACAGAGATAAATTTAGTGGGATTGTTATTTTATGTGATGCTAACATTTTTATTATTTATTGCATATGTTAATTATTTCAGTTGTAAAAGTTCATTCAGTTTTTCAATTACCTTTTATAGGTGTGTTTGGAATTTTTTCATTGTTTTAATCTTATTTGGAGTTCTTACTAAATATAAGATAATGTTCTTCATTTTATCATTAGAAAGATTTAATTTTATGTATTTATTTTTTAACTTTAAGAATTTCATTTGAGGTGTATTACTTGTTTTCTGGAACATAGTGTGTGCGTGTTGTTAATTCTGATAATAAAGGATACATCCTTAGTGAGCTTTAAGCATCATGAAAATTATTTAAGATAATTCTCTCTTTTTATTAGTTCTAATAAATTAGAGGTTCTCTGTGACAAATTAGTGTTTTTTCCACTTGTTATATTTTCTAGGGGAATTAAAGTTCTCTTCAGTCAGGGATGTAGTTTTAGCATTAGTAGAGGCATTTGATGCAAGAAAGCAAGCTTATGCAGCATCAGCCAAAAATAAACATAAATAAATAAATAAAAAATAACCACTTCCACTTCACCCCTCTGTTCGTTCGAAACACCTGTCCAGCTGAGCCTTAAACTTATTTAGGCTATCAACTTCCACGACAAGGGATGGAAGTCTATTCCAGCAACCAACCACCCGCTGGCTAAAGGCAAATTTCATCACGTCTATCCTACATCTGTCTTTCCTCAATTTGAATTTATGCCCTCTCAGGTGATTATTCTGAGCAAGAGGAAGAATCCCATCAGCATTCAGCATGCTCAAACCATTCAAGGCTTTATACACCTCTTTCAGATCACCTCGCCGGTGCCTAGTCTCCAGACACTGTAATTTGCAAAACGTAATCCTTTCTTCATAAGAGCACCCCTTTGTTCCATTCACTAATCTTGTTTCCCTTCTCTGTACTCGTTCCAGCATCTCTACATCCTTCTTGAAATGAGGCCTCCAAACCTGTATACAGTACTCTAGGTGCGGTCTGACCATTGCCTTATACAAGGGAATAATCACCTCCTTATCCCTGCAAGAAAAATTCCTATATATCATTGACAATACACCATGAGCTACTCTTGCAGCCTGTCTGCACTACTCAGAAAACTTCATATCTGCCTGCACAACCACCCCCAGGTCGTTTTCATTCTCTACCACTGTCAGTGTAGTACCACAGAGTTGATAAGTTGCTCTGGGGTTGCTGTTTCCCATATGTAGTACTTTACATTTGTCAATGTTAAACTTCATTTGCCACCTCTCAGCCCATCTGCTCAACCTTTCCAGATCCTGTTGCAGTAGCATAGTGTCAGTAGTGTCCTTGAGAACCCTGCCGACCTTCGTATCGTCTGCAAACTTGGACATTAAGCTTGATATACCATCATCAATATCATTTATAAATACAGAAAAAAATAATGGACCCAATACTGAACCCTGAGGGACTCCACTAATAACATTAGTCCACGATGAGCAGTCTCCATTGATTACCACTCTGTCTTCTCCCTAGTCTTGGTGCATTATAGCCTTAGTTGCTAATGCACCAAAAAAAATCCAACCAAACCAAACCTGTCTTCTCCCCCTCAACCACCCCTTTATCCATAGCAGCAATTTGTCTCCAATGCCACACTGCTCCAACTTGTGCAGCAGTCTTCCATGTGCAACAGTATCAAAAGCCTTTCTAAGATCCAAGTATATAATATCAAAGTTATTCCCTGCATCCAGTTCTTTTGTAACTGCATCATAGTATCCAATCAAATTGGTCAGGCAAGACTTCCCCTTAACAAAACCATGCTGTGTCTGAGCTATAGATGATCCTGCAGTGCTTCTTTAACCAGTGCCTCCATTAATTTTCCAGGAACAGAAGTTAAACTAACAAGTCTATAATTACTTGTGTCGCCTTTTGATCCTCCCTTTGAATTGGGGTCACATTTGCACATCTCCAGTCCATGGGTACTTCCCCTGAGTCCAAGGAAGCTCTCATAATTATGGCTAAGGGTTTGCTTACTTCCTTTGCTGCTTCCTTTAATATAACTGGATAGATCACATCCACCCCAGGTGCCTTTCTTGTATTTATCTTCAACAATTTCTCCTCCACTTTACTCTCAGTTATTACAAGATTCTCTAGGTTACTGCCAGAGTTGAATACACCTCTGGCATTCCCCTCTCTGAATAACTCCTCATGTGTGAATATCGATGCAAAATATTCATTCAGTTTGTTAGCTACCTGAGCAGGATCATCAACAGTTGACCCATCGATATCAAGTGGACCAATCTGATTCATCCCCTTCCTTCTAGAGTTTACATAAGTAAAGAACTCTTTGCTGTTTTTCTTTGCATCCCTTGCCAAAGATTTCTCGTAATCTGCCTTCGCCTGCCTAACCTCATTTGTAACTTGGTTACAGATCAACTTGTATCTATCATAGGCTTCTGTGTCACATGTTAATTTGTATGTATCCCATGCATTTTTCTTCTCTGCCATATGTCTCATTAGTTCATCTGACATCCATTTAGGCCTAAACCTTGAACTGTATTTCTTAGTTGGTATGTAAAGCCTAATAGCTTCCAAGATAAATTCTTTGAATGCTTCCCATTTTGAATTTGCTGTTGGTAACATCATCAGTTGGTCCCACTGTATAGAATTTTAAATACTGTCTTAGTCAATTGTAGTCGCCTTTACGAAAGCAATAACCCTTCCCTTTACCCCTAATGGTAGTTACCTCTTTGAGTAAATCCCACTTCAGCACACTGATCACTGCCACCTAGTGGTTCAGTTACTGCAGATTCTTAATGCATGAAGAATCACTACTGATAATCAAATCAAGAGTATTACTCCCTCTAGTTGCCTTCTGAACATGCTGATGTAGAAAACAATTATCCAATAAATCCACAAAAGCCTTGCTAGTGTGTGAGTGACCAGCCCCCAAATTCCAGTCAATATCTGTAAAATTAAAATCCCCCATTATAAGACTCTCTGATTTACTGGCCCACTCTATTTCCCTGTACAGTTTCTTATTATACTCATCAGAGTCATTAGGCCTATAGCACACTCCCACTCTCAATTTTGATCTCCCAATGCTTATGTCACACCAAACTGACTCGACACTGCACTGTCCAGCAATGTCAACTGGCTTCACTTCCTTGGATTTTATTTATTTCTTAACTAATAGCATAACCCCTCCTCCTTTCCTATCCTGTCTATTCTAGTTACTGCATATTTGCTTGTAAACACACACACTTGTATAGATATAGTATGCTGGTTTACTATAAAATCAGCAACTCCTCCAAAAAAAGGTCAGATGTTCACAAGCTAATTTAAGTTTTTGCAAGCTTTTGCAATTACTAATGACCTTGCACAGATTGTTCATTTTCCTACAAGAATACTGGACCATCCTAATCATACAGCCAATATGCTTGATCTTTTTCTCACAAACAACCCTTCTAAGTACACAGTTAAAGTGGGAAGTCCTTTAGGCACTTCAGATCGCAACTTGGTGATTCTCTTCTCCAATGGAACATTTATCTCATGGCTATTCCCAACCTCGTGTTGTTTGGCATTACAAGAATGCAAAATGGGATGACCTGCAAGACTTCTTCTTTTCCTTGGTCGGATTACTGTTTCAAAACTTCTGATGTCACCGTTTGCTCAGATCGTGTCAGTGAAATTATTCTTGTAGGAATGGAATCCTTTATCCCACACTCCACTTTAAAATCTCGTCCTTTATCTAAACCTTGGTTTTCCAATAAATGTGCTAAGGCTGTTCAAGAGAAGAATGTTGCATATTAATTGGCTTGTTTCTAATTCTTCAGTTTCATTTTCTGCCTACACCAAAGCTCGCAACAATTGTAAAGCAGTTATTAATCAGTCCAAACTAGAGTTTGAACAGGCTAAGAGTAGAAAACTTGCTTCTTGCCCTAATGGTAGCCAAGCATTCTGGTCTCTTGCCAAAGCTATTGGCCGCAACTTTTCCCCATCTCTGCTCTCTCCTCTGTCCAAACCAGATGGTTCTGTTGTCACTTCAGCCAAGGATAAAGCTGACCTGCTAGCATCCCATTTTTCTTCCAACTCATGTATTAATGATCTTGGTAAAACACCTCCCACCATTCCCAACACGCTCCATTCAATGCCCCCTGTGGTCTTCCGTCAAAAGGATGTCAGAAAGGATTTTGACAAATCTTGATGCTAAGAAAGCTCCAGGACCCGATAGTATTTCTCTACTTGTTCTCAAAACCTGTGCTCCTGAACTTACTTCTATTCTTTGCCGCTTTTTTCATTTTCTTATTCCAAATGTGTTTTTCCTTCTGCTTGGAAATTTGCTCATATCCAGCCAGTTCCTAAAAAGGGTGACAAATCCCTCCCATCCATTATTGTCCCATTGCCATTACTTCTACTCTTTCTAAAATAATGGAGAAATCAATTAACAGCCACTTCTTAAACTACCTAGAAACCTTCCGTCTGATCAACGATCGCCAATATGGATTCTGTCAGTGTCGATCCACTGGTGATATTGTGGCTTATGTTACCCATTTATGGACTAATTCAATGGAAAGGTTCGGTGAAACACAAGTAGTTGCTCTTGACATCTCAAAGGCTTTCGATCGTGTTTGACATAAAGGTCTTCTAAACAAGCTTCCATCTTATGGTTTGCGAACTGTTTTTAGTAATTGGTTATCCGGTTTTCTCTCTGATCGCTCACTGAGGGTGATGGTAGATGGCTCTCTGTCTTCTAACTTCTCCACTAATGCCAGTGTCCCCCAAGGTTCAGTTCTTTCACCCACTCTTTTCCTCTTGTATATTAATGACCTTCTTCCATTGACTGGCAATCCTATCCATAGTTTTGCCGATGATAGCACATTGAGAGAAACCTTGTTCTGCTCAATCAGCTTCAACCTCTCGAAAATTTGCTACCAATTCCTTAAATGCCGATCTTCAGGTAATTCTCTAGTGGGGCAAAGACAACTTAGTTGATTTCAACCCTTCTAAAACTGAGTCTTGTCTTATATCTTGCAAAAAGGATTCTTCTGCTCCTATGCTTATCTTTAGGGACACTCCGATTTCTAGGCAAAATGATATATCTCTTTTGGGGATTACCCTGACTTCTAATCTCTCTTGGCACAAGCACATTACAAATATTGCTTTCTCTGCATCTAAAAAACTTGGTTTTCTCTTTCGCTCTCGACGTTACTTTTCTTCCAAACAGCTGGTCACTCTGTATAAATCGCAAATCTGCCCTGCCATGGAATATTGTTCCCACATCTGGGGTGGCGCCTCCAAAACCTCTCTCAGGCTTCTTGATTCCATTCAGAAGAGGGCAGTTAGGTTAATTAATGATTCACCTCTAACAGTCTCTCCATTCGCTGTCTCATAGAAGTACTGTTTCTGCTGCATGCCTCTTCTACAGATACTTCCATGGGCACTGTTCTTCTGAATTGACTTCTATAATGCCCGCTCTCTCTTTCAAAACAGTCCGAACACGTGCTGCCAGCAGCCAACATCCATATACTGTCAAACTTCAAACCCACAGAACCAGCTTTTCATCTTCCTCATTTATTCATTCAACTGCCGTTTTCTGGAACCAACTTCCTCCATACGTATTTCCTGAAAATTACAGTCTACAGAAGTTCAAGTCCAATGTCAACAAATATCTTCTTTCGTCTTCTCAACCTCCAACCCAAGCATGATACTAAGTACCATAGGTTCTAATACCTCTCGTGTTTGGGGTTTACATAAAAAAAAAAAAAAAAAGGTAATTTTTCACATTGTTTTCAGAGCCACTTGCAATTCAGTATTAAATTTTATTTTTTGGAAAGCATTTAAGTAATGAGTGAAAGTGCTTAGAGTACTGCTGTTTTTGCTTCTGCTTAACAAAAAGGACTTCACCACTGATTGACTTTATATTACTGTAAAGTTCTCCTCCCCCAGTTTGATTTTTTTTAACAGCTATAGTGTGGAATTCCTAATATTTTGTGATGGAAACAAAGTAGAAATTAACATTCTTATCCATTAGTTTAGAGGGAAAAGCATTTGTTATACTTCAGTAATGGTGTGCCATCATTTGTTTCCCTCTAACCTTGTAAATCAGTCTTGTACAGTTCTACTTTGCTTTATGCAACCCTATTATATGTGGACTCATTATATCATTAAACTCCATATGTAATTCAGTTTGAATTAGTCCTGCTAAGCAAATCGGTGGTTTATATCACAGACTGTGCCATTTCCAGATAATTAGTACATTTATTTACACCATTTTGTGTTACAATCTATTTTACCTTTACCAGCTGGTTTTATCTTATTTACTGATGTTTTAATTTTGGATTGCAGTAGAACCAATATATTACCAAGTCATAAGAGTGAAGTGGTTAACTATAGGCCAGTAAGTGTGACTTTGGTGGTAGAGAAAATTGTGGAGGCAGTGATTAAGCATGAAGTTTGGGGATATAGCATAGTTTTGTAAGGCAAAAATCATGTTTGACTAACTGGCTAGCTGTTTTGGCAGTTATACATAAGCTGGATATAGGAGATAATTTTGAATTTGATTTTAACAAAGTATTTCATGAATCGCTTGTACAAAACTTATTTGTACAAGCAATTCTGTATAAGCTGTAAAATGTTGAGATCATGGGTAAGGATTGCAAGGGGTGGATGCAGGCAGGAAGCAGAAGATATGATTAATGGTTGCTTTTTGGTACTAGGACCACTCTTGTTTTTATTTTCTTAATTGAAATTGTTGAAGGGAACACAAAGCTTGGTGTAAAAATTTGCAGGTGTTGTAAGGATCTTGATTTAACAATTAGTATTAAGGAAGCATTCCTTTGGAGTAACTTGGGTAGGCTTAAAAATATGTTAGAAGAGGGGCATTTATGCTTCAATGTAACAAAATGCAAGGACCTTGCACCTTTAAAATAGACACATCAAAATAACTTATACTTGGTATTGGTTGAAATAAACCTAGTAAATGAATAAAAGTATTTGGTGAGTTAAGATATATATGAATATGAAGTTCTCTGCACAGTGTAGGCAAAGAGGACCCATTGTGTGTTATAAATGAAAAATTCTCTGGATAATGTGATTGTACCACTGACTTTTCCTCTGGCTTTGAGTATTTCAGGTTTAATTCCATCTACACTTAGTTGCATTTCTATACTTAATATTTTCCATTATATTTTCTACTTCAGTAATAGAGAACCTAAATTTTCCTCATCTGTCTTCAGTGATGTTTTCAGCTCTTGATCTAGCAGATCATCAAAGTATTTACTTCACACTTCAAAAATATCTTTCTTCTGTTTTTACTTTACCTTTGTTATTTTTGGCTACCTAAGTTATGATTTTATTTTTCCTCCAATTCTGAGATTTTTAACCAAATATTAAAACATTTTCCACAAAATCTTAAAGATTTTTCCTGTAGTCTCTTTGACACATCTTCACCCTCTCATTCTTCATATTCCAATAAGGATTTATCAGACTTCTGGTTCAGAAATGTTTAAGGCTGAATGGATTGAGTAATGTTATAAATGTAATGATTGGTGTCTCTATGCATTCTCAAACAATACACACACATGCAGACGCATGCATGTGCAGAATATAAATTTAAATTGGAAAAGGATAGATGTGCAGAAATTCTTTCAGCTGGAATGATTATAGGAAAAACTTCTGTTTTTCCTACAATCACTCCTAAATCACCCACTTCCACAATTTGTTGTGGAAGTGGGTGATTTAAATAAATTTAAAGGATAAAAAAAATTATTTGAAGGGATGAACAAATAATGTGTGGATAGATTTTTTTTTTTTTTTTGGTTGATGCTGTAGCTTGCTTCTTTACATCGTTTGGTCACTAGTAATACTAGTGACCAAACGATGTAAAGAAAGTTGTTTATTTTTTAATCTTTTTTTTTTTCTTTTCTTTAGCTGCCTCTGTGACTTATGTATGATTGTGGTGGCCTGAATTTCTCATGTTTACAGACCTCTATAATTACGTATGGAGTACGTAATTACAGAAGTCTGTAAAACTCTACATACCTCTTTTGCAGATTCCACTAAAATTTTCTTAAATTTCTAAATTTTACCATCTTTCATCTGTCATATTGGCATCAGAAATATCATTTTATACTTTTTATGGCTTTAATTTGGCCCTAATCACCAATTTCTCAGTACAAGATAATGGTCACTTCTAATTTCAAATCTTCTTTATACCCATATATATTTGTCTTGGCTTTTTTTCTGTGATTTGGTCAGTTGTTTTTTTTTTAACGCATGCTCCCTTAATATAAATTCACCTACTCTTTTTCTCATTTGCCAAATTTATGCCAAGACACGTAAGACCTAGTGTCTGTTTTGGGCACATTTTATGGTGAAATACTTCTTTTAATTAAGAATGCATTGTTTGTGTATAATTCTAGTATTTTACAATTACTGTTAGGTTTACCTCTCACCAAGCTTCCATGATTTGCTATTTAAATCAAGTATTACTGTTTTTTCTAAGATATATGGCCATATATGCATGAAATTCATGCATATATGGCCCATCTTCAGCTGGGCCATATATGCATGAATTTCATATCTTAGCTTTCATTTTTAAATCTTCCCCCAGTTAAATTTTCTTCCAAACTAGTTCATGAAGCTAGTGATGGACATAATCAAAAGGGCATAATCAACTATGGCATTTGCATAATTGATAATGGATTTTTAATAATTGAATGTGAAAGTATGGTTGGAAATGTCGCTGATGTGCAATGGTTAGTCTTTGTATAAGACAATGCAGAACTCGCGCTTTAGGTTTGATAACATCAGTTCCTTTCACTGGCATTTTTTTCTCACTTTTTTTTTAATTTCTGAATATTTTAATAATGGAAATAATTATGGCAATCATTCATTAATGGAATCATTAGATTATGGAGGTATTCTCTTGCATTCTGCAATACCAGCTATTTGTATATTATACCTATTTTTTTTACTATGTTTAAATGGTTCCCTTAATATTTTAGTCAGTTTATTTTGCAAATTAATAATAAATCATGGAAAAATTTGTTGTTTAGTTTCTAAGGGGTGAGGAGGATGTGTAAATATGCCTTTGCAAAAATGACCTAAGGCTGCCACTGTCAAAGATTAATATAGTATATGGTTACACTAGTTGAACAATATTTAGCATGTGATTATTTACATGATACAAAATTATTTAATCATACATGAATATGAAAATAGCTAAAGTGATAAGTCTGTAAATACTGATATCAGACTTTTTAATATATTAAATAAAAGAGAATTCTAGTAAAATAATTTTTTATAGTGGTTTCTTTAATTTCCAGTGCAGTAAAGTTGGCATGTGATAGGTTTGGCAAAACCCATTATGTTTTGCATCATGTAATGCCCTGCATATAATCATCAAAAATGCTTATTCTAAGTTTTACCTTTCTGTGTTTATAGTATTGCCTGTAAAAGGATACATATCCTGTAAGGTTATAAGGATTCAAAGGATTATTCTTTAAATTTATTGCCCCCCCCACAAGCTTGCCCTGCAAAAAATATGCCTCATCCCCTATAAGATTTTTGGAATTCTGCAAATTATAAATTGTTGATTTTATTTAGTTTGGTTGGCTGAAATGTTTAAAAATAATTCTAGAAAATAGTCTGTATCAAATTTAATCACTTCTGAAAACATAAGATGATGTTTTCTGAAGTCATTCATTACAAAACTTATTTGTTTAATTCATATTGTGTATTATAAGTTTCCTGCCATGTACAGGTGATTGTTTAGTGTAATTTGCTAATATTGTTTTCTTACATGATTGAGGGAGGATGGTTTGGCTATGTCAGTAGTGCAATTTTTATAAAGGGTTCTGTATGTCACTGTCAGCTCTTATTCTGCAGGGCATTGGTGTGGGAAAACCAGTTTAGGTGAAACAGGCCAAGGACCTTGGACAAGGCTAGAGTGTGTCCTTTGGAAGGAAAGTTTGCTTAAGGTGTTTATAGAGTGATATTAGTTGGTAAATTAAAAGTTGCATATATGATGAATGCTTTGATCAGAAATGAAATAGCTGCTCACCAGCATCGTTTGAAAATTTAAGTGGCACCACTACTGCTATTATCAATTATAATCTGATTTCATATTTTATTCATAGCCAATTTAGAATTGTTCCAAAGTGATATCAGCTCTGTCATTTCATTGATATTTTTCTAAATTAGACACAGAAATGTTGTATTCACTTTGGTATTTGAAAGAAACATATTGAAGCTTCAGCCCTGAATTTAGTAAGAAACATTTTTAAGTTTTGCTTTGATTGGTACTGCCATTGCATTGGATTTCTCAAAAAAATTCACCTTCTGAGATGTGCATTCAGATTTTGGAAGAAGCTGCATGTCAAAATTGATTTTTATCAATATAGCTGATTTTATGTATGTTTGCATAATTATTCTAATGCTTTTATTTACTGTTTAAATTAAGCTTCAGTTATACAGGGCAGGCTCAACTAAATGTTATACTGTATCATGCCTTTGACAAATAATTATTTATTATAAATGTCAGATCTGGTTTGCTGTGTATGAAATTACATATCTGCAGCAGATGTATAATACTCTATCCTATTCTTAATTTCTAAATTGTTGGGGGAGAGGGAGGTACTGGGGAGGTGAAGATCTTAGTGCTATATGTATAGTTATACTGTCACAATAATGAACTCAAGGTGACAACCAGATGCAGTTTATTTTAGGAGTAAGAGTGTTGAGGTGATTATGGTATGTACTTTGATTTTTAGATTAATTGTAATTTTAAACACAAGTAATCATATAAATGTATGTATAACAAAATAATGCATATAATCAATTCCGTTCCCATTTCGACCTTGAGCTATAATAAAAATTTTATATACGTTCACCCTCTTTTTCCTTCACTAATCCCACAACATTTTAAATATAGACTGTGCATGGCAGTGACCTCCAGTTCATTCTCAGGGCGATAGGATTATGCACTGCCTAGGTACTTTATTAGGAATGTGGAGGTTTGGGCTATATGCAACTCATTTCTGCATAAAGGGACGCCGTAGCCCAGTGGTCATGCCTGGGTGCATAAGTACACGTGCCTTGAGTGATCGGAGTTCAAGCACGTGACTGCTGAATATGGTGCTGTTTCTTGTATTCTGTCTATCTTGTGAACTCCTCTGACCGTTTTTTGGTCGTCCCAGAGTATAAACAGAAAATTTATTTATTTATATCTCGTGGTGTGTGATGTGTACAAGAAAGCACTATAAAACATGTGACCTTTCTAGAACGTGAATTCACCAATCTAGAACGAGCAGGAACTTGAAAGTCCAAGAATTCCAAAGAGATATGATTGTTGGTGCATATTTAGTGGATACTATAGCAAAGAAAATGGCAGCACTTGTTCATTGTTTAAAAACTAGTGTAAAATTAGTCTTCAACAAAATGAAACTTAACAACTCATTGAAATTTATAAATTAAAAAATCTAAAAATTAGATATTATTGGTATGTATCTTGATAGATATTCACCATAGAAACATTTCTGTTATAAAAGAAAAAAAGTTTGTTGGAAAAAAAAAAAAAAAATTTTGTTTACTGCTCTGTGACCAGCGTACAGAACACCTGTTCAGTGTTTGTGGGCCACAGGTTAAGGCACATTGATCAAGGATAACCATGTCCTATACAGTGGACATTTGATTATTTTGGGTATATGGGACTGAATTCATTGTTTACTGGTCATTCTGCACACACCTTTTATTCATATTAGCAAGGGGTCATTTCTTGTACAGAGCCCACTGAATCCTTTATATGGCATTGACTTGGAGTATCATTAGGTATGACAACTGGTTTGGTATGACTTTTTTAGAGTGGGCGGGCAGAACTTGGTTCTTGCATCTGCTAGTCATATGAAAATTGTCTTAAGTACTGCTACTATGAAATTTTGTACATCGTATTTACTGTTATATGGTGAATCCATAATTAACTAGCAGAAAACTTAGAGGTTATTTATTTTTTGGCATATTTGCATAGCACTTGTGGCTTTTGTCTGTGTGTCCATCCGTATAAAACGACTCTACTCCCAGTGGACTGATTTGTACAATTCTGTAATTGGCTGCTGTTTGAAAATTTATACAGTCATCCCAAATTTCATTTAAGTTCAACCAATAGGAATCTGGCAACTGCTTTTTTTTTTCTTTTCTGAATATTATATTTGTTGCCATGTACTGATGGAGGAATGAATGAGCAATATGGTAGAATTTCTTCGTTTAACACAGAGAAATAAAAACAGTACAAAAATGTTGATTGCATATTATGTTAAGGTACATGGAGTGACTACTTCATTAGATACACATACCTTTTTTATGAAATGGAGCAGCCCTTCAGTAACAGCATCACGTGTACATAACACAATGAAGAGTAAAGCAGGTGGACAGATAGTAGGAATGATGTGTGAGAATGAAAAAGACAAAAGCTTTAGATGACCTTAAAGAATAGTAGTCAACACCCAGTGTGTTGGTGTGGTTATCTTAGGAACTGCAAATCTGCAGGAGTTTTCATATACGAGCTTATCTCAGGTGCATCATTGGTCCAATAAGCAAATAACGTCCAGTCTAGGTGATTCTTGGAAATGGCATATTTGATGCGAGAGACTGACAGGTTTTGTGCAGGAGAAATAAAGGTTAGTTAAATGACAACCCAGTACAATAATGATAACAAAAGAGGCATTTCAGAATGCATAACTCATCATACTTTGTCACAGATGGGGATATTGTAGCTGACCAAACTGGGTTTCACTCTTGTTGTGCATGAGCTATCTGTATGGTTACAGAGAACCCAGAAACAACACTGGATAGTGCATGTATTGTTGTTTAATGATGATGGGAATATCAGAATGTGGTGAAAGCAATGAGTCAGTGGGCCCCATTATGAAAGGTGTGAACAATGCAGGCTGGTAGTGGAAGTGTGGTGGTGTAGGATGTGTATGTGTTTTCATGGCACACACTGCACCTCTGACACCAGGGGAGCAACATTTTGATGCCAGAGGGTATCTGGAAATTTTTTTTTTCTGACCAGGTGCATCCCTTCATGGTTGCATTGTATTCATCTATGAATTACGAAAAGGTTCTTCCAGCAGGATAATGTGCCTTGTCACAAGGCCAGAATTTTATAGAACTGGTTCCAGGAACGTGAGAGTGGATACTGTGGAGGGTTTCCCTGTCACCAGATCACAATCCAGTTGAATACTTGTGTGGAATGAATTGAAGCTAGCTGTTTGGAGTGGAGATCTGCAACTGTCCAATTTGCAAAAGCTGGGGGAAGCAGTTGGGTTATCATGGACCAGGATCCCTATTGCACAATTTCAATACCTAACTGAGTATATGCCAAAAAGAATCCAGGCTGTTTTGAGGGCTTAAAGGAGGACCTACTTGCTATTAGGTAGGTATATCTAATGAATGGTTGCTCAGTGTATGTGCAGTGAGGGAGAAAAGATATTTAATTAATTATATAGTTATTAGTTAACATTCTAAAATAAATTCAATTTAAGAAAACTACTTTAAAACATCTTAGCTTGGAAAATTTTCCAGTAACAGTGTGTGTAGCTTTATACTGCTTTGCAGCATAACAAAATAGTTATTCTTTTTTAATTTTTACTATTGCACTTTGAACGGCTGGAAAGAAATTTAACTTTAATTAGGATTGTTTCAAGCTTTATATTAACCATACAGAATAGCATGGTTCATTTTTAACCAGATAAAAATGGACCTTATTAAAAAATTCTGTTAATGTGAGGTGTGACCAAAGTTCATGGACTGGTGTTGTTGCGGTCATCTTTGAGTTTGAAAATAAACGGTAGTGGAATGTTGTAGTTCAAGCTTCCTCCAACAGATGGTGGTACAGCGATTATCCAGTAGGCTGAGAAGTTGCAAGTAACAGCCAGTTTCTTTAGTAGCATTAACTTTCCATATCACGATTTTGCCATGGAGCAAAGAATGAATATCAAATTTTGCTTTAAACTGGGAAAATCTTCAACGGAACTTGAAATGTTAAAAACTGTTTATGGTGACGAACCAGTGTGTTGTCATGCCAGTGTGTTTGAATGGTATAAGCAGTTCAAAGATGGATGTGAGGATGTTTGCGGTGACCCAAGAAGTGAGTGTCCTCTTGAAATTATGACAGAGTTGCAAAAGTTAGTGAAGTTGTGGAAAGAGATCATTGTTTAACCCTCAGAATTATGGCTGATGAATTGGATATGAATAAGGATACGATTCATCAAATTCTGCATGAGCAGGTTTTAGAGAAAAGGAAGGTCTGTGCAAAATTTGTGCCTCATGGATGAGCAGAAGCAATAAAGATTGCCATCATGTGAAGACTTAATCCAGACTTGTCAAGGCAATCTTGATTTTCTACTGTATTGTCACTGGAGATGAGTGTTGAGTGTTTCAGTACAACACAGAAATGAAGCTTCAGAGCATGCAATGGACTTCAAAATCATTGTAAAGTCCCAAAAAGTTTCGCTTACAGATCCCGAGGGTTAAGGCGAAGCTGATTGTTTGTCGACAAACAGTGTGATCCACAAGGAGTTTGTACATAATGGGAGAAGGTCAGTGCTGTGTTCTTTTTATAGGTGCTTCAAAGGCTTGAAGCACCTATAAAATATGAAGAAATTTCAAAGGAAAAGCAGCTACATGACAATGCTCCTCCCTCACATTCTGCACTTCTTAGCTATAATTTGATTTGTAATGGTACCATAGAAAAAGTTAGGCTGGGGCTATGAAGTATAAAAATCACTGGTTAAGAGAGCAAAGAATGAGAGAAGGACAGTTTTTTTTATATATATATATATATATATATATATATATATATATATATATGAATACAAGACACTGCTTTGATCTTTACAGACAAAAGGCCCTTGTGGGTAGCACAGTTGGTAGAATTGCCATTCTCCTCACACAGAGTGGAGTTCGAATCGTGTCAATGACACGAGGAATTTTTATTGGCCCTTTTCTCACAACACAGCCAAGTTAGTCAGCCTCAGGTAAGGTAGCATGACTTTTTGTCCAGCAAACTGACCACAGAACGCATGCAATTTACAGACAATATATGCGAAGCAAAATGGCCTTAGTTGCTGATGCTCCTAAAACCCTACTACAACAGAAAAGACCCTTTTTAGTGAATATGAGGCTGTGCAGCATTATATTGAGGATACTGGAATTACATAAGATTAATTATTAGAAAGTGTTCAGCCTGAAGGTGGCGTATACTCAATTTGTGGGAGATTGCAAACGAGTACATTGACCTTAATTGTGAGAGCATTGTTGTACTGAGGAGAGATTCTTTTGGACTGGAGAATTGCTATTATAACGCTGATATGTAAAGCCAGTTCTAAGAATGGAGTGAGACCAGTCTGATTTCAGTTGAAGGGAAAATCACGGATGTGATGATATAAAGGATGTAATTATAGGGTCAGCTAAGATAGTAATGGAATTTTGAAGGCTATACAACAGTTTTGTTAAAGGAAAATTCTTTAATTAATCTAGTTGTTTATTTGGGTTGCAGAGTTGCAGAACTGGCCTCATTTTGTTTGCCCCTCAGAGTGATGGCTGATGTGTTGGATATAATGATTTGCCAAATTCTGCATGAAGATTTAGGAAAAGGAAGGTCTCTGCAAAATTTGTGCTGCACAGCCTCATATATGAGCAGAAGCAACAAAGTGTCATGTGAAGACTTCATCCAGAAGACTGTGAAGATAGTCCTCATTTCCGTAACTGTATTATCACTGGAGATTTGTTGTTTGTGACCAAGAGACAATGTGTCAGCACATGCAGTGGACTTCAAAATTATCACCAGGGCCAAAGAAGTTTCGTTTACAGCAGTCCAGGATAATAACTATGCTGATCCTGTTTTTTGACAAACTGGGTGCGATTCACAAGGAATTTGTACCTTTTGGGGAGAGTCAGTACTGCGTTCTACTTAGAGGTGCTTCAAAGACTACTGAAGTGCATTGAGGTGAGGCTGCAATTTCAGGAGGAAGGCAGATGGTTCTTGTTGTATGACAATGCCCCCTCCAATTCCGCAGTTGTGAAGACATTTGGGACGAAACATTGCATTGTGCAGATCAACTATGCACTCTATTCTCCCTGTGTAGCATCAGCTGACTTTACCGCTCTTTCCCAAGGTGAAAACTGCCTCGAAGAAAGATTTCAGGATGTTGAGGACAAAGAAAAACGTTAACCACTGAATTGAACATCATATCTTTGCATGCTTTCGCTGAACCTTTTCAGAAATTTTTAGAATGGTGTATAGTATGTTCGTGTCTAACGACACCAGGGGTTTCCCCGATCTCCGCGTAATATACGTTGTCATGGGAAACATTTTTAGAATGGTGTAATTAGTACATTAAATCAAGTGGCGATTACTTTAAATAAAAATAAAACCATTTTTGAACTCCTTCATTTTGTTTTTTTTTTTATTGCGCCAATCTGGGAACTTATCATCACACTTTGTATAAATTGGAAACGAATATGTTATTTGGAAAAATCATACACTTCAGCAGAGGAACGACGTTGCGCTTATAAAGAGAACGTTGTATAAACTGGGTTTTTACTAACAAGGTTTTGCTGTAGTTATCGTTAGCGATTACTTTATATCGTGCAAGTGAACTGTGCCAAGGTATGCTTCAATTGTGTGTTGATAAACAATGGAAGAAACTATCTTCAGGTTTAACAAGAACGCTGCAACCTTTCGTTACCTAATATGGCAATGCTCGCGTTACGTTCCGGTCATTACTGCCACTTTCTTGTTCCTAGAAAATGCAGAACGGAAAAGTAATTTGAGACGTCTAGTTTGCATATTTGTGTATCAATGAGGTTACACCTTATGACAGTTTTAACTTAAAAAAAAAAAAAAAGCAGTGAAACTAGTTTCTGACAACGGCAGTTGATACCATACCAAGTTTAATTATCAGGTTTGTCATAAAGTGAACTTCAATGTACATTTGACGGTATTTTTCGATTTTGGTATAATTATGATAGAGCCGATTATTTTCCAAAAATAAATAAAAATTACTGATCAATATAATCTCAGTAGGGCAATTATTTCCTAGGATGATCGGAAAATCAAGTTTTTTTCCTCCCTTTGTTTTTCCACATCGGCTACTGTGGTAATGGTGGTCCAGTCTAGTCACCTGGGGGACTGCTTCCCCCCATGTGTCTACCAACTGGAGGGCAAAGTGTGCATCTGCCAGTTTTAAAATATTTTTCAGACTGCATTTCGTTTCCCATCCCGCTAAAAATCAAAAGTCGGCACGTATACACCATTTCAGACGATGATGGAGATGAGTATTCTGCCCGAAGTTATGTCCTTAACCGTAGTTATGGCGATTTCCCATGCCTTCAGCACATGTATGTGTGGGTTATGTAGACCCGTGCGTTCAGGGCTGCTTACCGGAAAATTGAAGCCCCCTCAACTTTAGACGGGCTGCGCGCACAACTAAAAAGACCATAAAAAGTTCCTCCAGTCTGGGTCAGGACTCGAACTTTGACTTTTCCAAACGGGTGCCAAGTGACTAAGCCACTATACCGACGTAGAGGTGGTTTACATCGTACGTAAGTTTATTTAGTTTATCGTGTTTTATTTCTTAGGTTGGGGATATGTTTGTGGTCCAGTTCGTGTGTTCCCGGATGAAAATCCTGGAATAACTCACGGTCGTGTGTTCCCGGATGAAAATCCTGGAATAATAGAGGGAGTATTGTTCCCTGGTGGGAACAATACTCCCTCTAACTGAGATTGGTGAACTATAGTACTGATTAAAGAAACCTTTAAGAATTCCTATACAGTGTAGTTTATTACCAAATTCGAACAGGGATCTCTCCTTACGAGTAACGAGGGGCGAATTCCCTGTGTGCCAAGGAGAAGAGATTAAATATCCCGAAAATAAAGGATCAAGCAAAAAATGTTTGTTCAGTTTAAACTGCAAATTCTTTGTTATACGGTACTTATTTATTATTATAATATCAAGATATTATAATAATAAATAAATAAAATAATGATTTTGGGCCTGTTAATAATTTAACAGGCCCAAAATCATACGTTCATATCCCTGTGTGGGTTATGTTTGTAGAAGCGAGTGTTCATGGACCGATTTGCATATTGTGCAGGTGAAAAATCCGGAATAACTCAGTGCGAAAACGCTACTCCCTCCGCCTGAGAATGAGCTAATTTAATTTTTGATAGAAAATTACTTCTATCAAGAATTAATTTTTTTCCCCCACATCGACTTGGGCTACCATTTGTAGTCTGTCGATGTGGAAAATTGTTAGCTATTCGTCTAGGGTAGTGGTTTTCAACCTTTTTTTTTTTTAATAACAGCACCCCTAAGTAATTTATTTTATTTTGCGGCACCATATATTTAAAAAAATGTTATATGATATTTTTTACAATAATATAATTATAAAATTACATTTAATATTACAAATTATATATATTAATTAGTAACGAATGGGCCTGGAGTACTGGGGTCCATAGTTTAATATACACTTAAGTTAGTTATAAACCAGTTATACAAATATATTAACAAAAAATATTTTTTGTTAATAAGTAACTTAAGTGTATATATATTAATTATACAGTATATAATTTTATTCTTTATATGGAGGTACTAAGTAAGCATCGACTTGGCTACCATTTGTAGTCTGTCGATGTGGAAAATTGTTAGCTATTCGTCTAGGGTAGTGGTTTCAACCTTTTTTTTTTTTAATAACGGCACCCCTAAGTAATTTATTTTATTTTGCGGCACCATATATTTAAAAAAAATATATGTTATAAGATATTTTAATATCTTATAACATATATTTAATATAAAATTATAATTATAAAAATTACATTTCATATTACAAATTATATATATTAATTATACAGTATATAATTTTATTCTTTATATGGAGGTACTAAGTAAGCATCAATTATAGATCACCATAAAATTAAAAAATAATAAGTTTAAGTAACTTAAACCCAAATTACTTGGCACCCCTGGAATGTTGTTGCGGCACTCCGGTTGAAAACCACTGGTCTAGGGGGGGCTCAGCAGTGAATCTGATGATAACAGGCGTAGTTTCTTTATTTAAATCATCAGTTGTGTAGAGATTGTTTCTGTACACATGGTCTTTCAGTTATCCTCTAAAAGTAATCACAGGAGTGTTGATGGGAGTTAGAAGCTTAATCATCTGCACAGAATATTATGTCCTGTCGCAGAATTTGGAAGGTATAAGAATGGCGGTGAATAGTAGCTCAGATGGGGCTCCATCTTGGCGCACACACACACACAAGTCCAAAATGCTTAATGAAATAAATGAAAGAAAGTAAAAAAAATACACTTGAGGTTTTCACGCGTGAAGCTGAAAGATGAAAGTATTATCACTTCTATTTGTTATATGGCAAGTGGAAAGAAATATAGAAAATTTAGTACCACCATTTGACATTTAGCTTGTAAAATTGCAAGATCCAGTCAGTGAACCGCCACTTACGATTTAAAGTTTTTTAATAGTGAATTTTTTCAGAATTGAAAATACAAACTTGAAACATTTTTATGGAGTTGGAGTCTCAGTGCAACCGTATCGTTGGTACCGTCATCAAGCCAGTTCTTGATCGGGCCTGAAGAACGCCTGCGACCTGCTAACTCGTCCCTACGTGAAAACACTACTTCATTGAGTCCTCGTGTTACTGCCAGAAATTCGAACCGAATGATTCCATATGCCACATAATATAACTAAAGATATTTGCTGAATTTTTAAGAAGAACGCGGTTTGAAATAATATCCACTCACTATAACTCTAAGTGAAAGAATAGAGCCTTAACTTTTCCAAATGAGTAGTGGCGAAGCAACTATACCATCTTGAGGACTCTTTGCTGAAGAAAAAATATTAGTGTTTATAGCTGAAAGTATAGCTTTTAATATAATTTGAGGATTAACTATTCCGGTTATCTGTTAGTCAGTGACCATAGGGGCATATTGGTTTCAAATGACACGGGCTCTTCGTTGAGGAGTTACAGTCAAGGGCTCTTCTACTTATAGCTATTGTTGATAGCAGTTTGAAGGTCAGTGTAATCATCTGCAGTTTGTTTGCTGTGTCAAAATACTAATTCGTAATAATTCTAATTATTAGTATTTTTTGTAATTGAAAACTAAATACAGTAGTGTGTTATTTACAATTCGATGTAAATTAATCAAATAAATATTAATGCGATCATTAATATTTATTTGATAAAGTATTTGGCATGATTCTATAAATGCGCGTGAACTTATTTCCATAACGTTGAGTACAGTATAATGGTTAAAAATTCTCTCATGCACTCTTAAAAACACTTCGCAAGACCTATAAATGCGAAATACGGTAATCAGTTCTGTTTGAAGAATACGACCAAACCAGCGCCACTATTTAAAATTTTGTTATCTTTGCAAAATTCTTATGGGACTTCGACTCTAACAACCACAAAGTTGGCGACCAGTCAAAACAAACATGCAATCGGAAAGAAGCCAGGGCGTTAATAGCTACTTGGAAGGCTGCACATCAGAAATGATTATCGTGGAATGAGAATGTCTTTTGCGGAGAAAATTAAACACCAGTCTGTTATAAATGGGCTAAAAATTCTTCTAAAAGCCGCGCATCCCTTATAACCATTAACAGGCAGGAAATTATGAATCACTTGTCAACTTGATGATAACACATTTGGGAATGTGGTGGATTTGAAAAATACACATAGCTGCGTCACTTTAATTGCATAATCACCAAATTCTTGTCACGTTCATATTTCCCCACTCCATCCCCGAAATAAATCGCGCTGGATCCAAGATCGGAATTATTGATTTTACGCCGAGTCTAATATAGTCGGTTCCACTTAATATGATCACTTTAGGTTCCGTGTAATTGGTAATATTAAGCGGCCAACAATATGGTGTTTTAAAGAATTTTTCCCAGAGTGTCTTCCCTCCCTCCAACTCATTTACATACATGCAGCCCAGAAATTAATAACTTGTTACGCAGACGTGGTATAAATTAATTCTGCATACTGTACGTAATATTGAATAAATTTCTTTCCCACAGTCGTGCTAGAGCGTGACTATCAGAAAGGAATCAAACGATTTGTATACGTCTTAAATTTATTTAAGACTGACCACATTTGCATAATAACAGGTTGGTTTCTGCGGATTAACTGCTTACAGTGTATTTGGTAGAGGGTTCCTTTTATGATAGCTAAATTTTGCAAGGATGAGACTAATCGGAATTAATCATATTTTTGCTGTTTATTTTGTCTCCCTAGTTATTAAAAAAAAAAAAAAAAAATTGTAAATGTAAAAGTTGATAACAAAAAGTAAATTACATTTCAGAAAATGGTATAATTAGCAGTAAGGAACTATTCTTGCGGTCCCCGCAACCTTTGGCGTTTTATATGTTTGGCCCATAGCCAAAAAAGGTTGGACGCCCCTGCGTTAAGCTAAGATTATAGCACGAGAAGATATTCTCGATGATCTGTGATATATAAGAATATATGTACAGGTGGTCTTATGTGTATTCTTTACATTTTTATGAATTTACTCAGAGCACATTAAGTTTTGCTTTTTTGTTGCATTAAATTTCTCGTTTAAGAAGAGGGAAGAGAGATTCGAATATTTGCCACGTGAATACAAACGTCGAAAGGTTTTCTGGGAAAAGATGATGGAAAGAGCACTTGCCTCTTGGATTTTTCAAAACGATTTTAAAAAATCGCGTTTTTATGACAGTGGCGTTGGCTTTCATAATGATACTTTGCCCCAACCCCCCACTCCGCCTTAATAATAAAAAAAAAATAATAATAATAACAAACAAAAAAAACTGGTAGTTGGGAAGTTGTATGCATACTAAACCACAGAGTTAGTTAGCAGTTCACCATGCCCATCGTTTACGTGTTCATGCAGTGCCCCAGTTCAAGAGCTGTTTTTCAATTAGTGCACGCTATTTCCAGCTGTATACAGTGACAGTGAAACAGTTTTGTTTATATGATGCTTTTTGCCATAGGTGAAACAAGCTTTAGGTGTAATGCAGTTGGGTTCATAATATGGGAAGGAACGTGCAAATAATTCTCTTTAAGTGGTATTTGAAATTCCTTATTTCATTTCGAATTAAAGGATGCTGCGAATAACTAGTAGTTTAAATAAACGATAATGTTTCATTTTATTTTCCGATACTCTCCCAACTCAAAGTGGCCAGTAGAGTTTGCACCTTCTTTGTACTATTCATGGCAGCCAGATACCAATGTCACGCTAATAATGAACCGTACCTATTTGTCAACACATGTGGTAGGGCCATTAGATGATGATAACAAATGTTGAAAGAAAACTTCAAGGAGGCCTGGGATACAATACATATATTCTAAACAACGTTTACTACTGTAGTAAAATACCATATAAAAATATACATGTATGTAAGTAATTAAATGTGAAAACCAGAAATGTTATTGAATACAAAACTTTTCCAACAAGTTAAGTTAACCGCTCCTCGTGGTAACAAGAAGCAAACCTGGTGCTTTATTTCCTCCTCCAAATTCAATCCCAGATCATATATCAGTTCTTCATTGCAAGTAAAACGATAACTGCAACGCCTTCGTCACAACAAATGAAAGAACAACTGAATTAAACATTACTGATAAGATAATCATCGTTCTAAAATATTAGTTTTATGGTCTCCAAAGAAAGCCATACGATAGCAATGGCGCACTTCGACTACGAGACCAAACGTTAGGAAACCCATTACAAACTCATTTCTGCAGACGTATCATCTGCGTAGTAAAGACTCAAAGCTGCTGAAGTCTACCTTACCACACCTATCCAATACGGACAATAATGATAGAATGTGCCTCACAAAGATGGATAGCGTAATACTTCCTGCGAAAGGCACATATTATAGACGAAGGTTTTTTTTTTTTGCTGAGCAGGTCAGGCATAAAAATGCCAACATAAAATGTTCACTCAAACAGTTCAAAGTCCAGCTGATAAAATGAATCCGGAAATGACATTACCGGAAGAAGCTGAAATAATCTTCTACATACCAGGAAATAAAAAAAAAGTCTAATGACAGTACGCATAAAGAAATTTGAAACTGTTTATAAATCTAGCGCATTGTGAATCCCCTTCCCCCATACCATCAACTGTTAGTTAATGGAAGTGGGGGGGGAGTTTACAGAATTATTTTGCCAGAACAATTCATATTCAATTTATATTGTTTTAAAGGATTTTTAATACTGAATATATGAAAATTTAAGGGAACGTGATGTGTTTAACTGGCCACTGTGTAGCATCATCTGTTTCAATCGTTGAATTTAATCATCCCTATAATTAATAAGGCCTTGACCATTCGTGTGTCATAATCCCGATATACGCAGAAATATAATTAATAAATAAACACTGGTTTAATGAGTCGCACTTAAATATTTAAGCAGTACTTAGAAACGGGAAATTTTCTACTGAACTCTAACGAACCAATTGCACGCATGCGCGAAAAATGAAATCATTTTTCGCGCATTTCAGTTGGTAGTATTGCTTTCGACTGTTTAGTATTAGCACAACTTCTCCACAGACAAGGAGGTGTCTCCGTGGCCAGGTGGGAAGGAGCAGCAGTGCGTAGCACACGCTTCTTGATTAGACCGGGGTTCGAGCCCGTCACCACCAAATACGGAGGATGCGGGAAGGTCAGGGAATGACCACCGCATATCCCGGAGCAATATGGCCTTATTTGCTAATGCTCCTAAAAACCAAATAAAACAAACCACAGACAAGGAGAGAAGAATAAATAAAAAAACGTTCCACATTCGTAGTAGCACATTTGGCAATGATAAAAAAAGCTAAAAACTACAACATACGCACAAAAATCTGCAACTATTGAGCAAAAGTGGATTTCGATACTTTTGCCAGGTATGGTTAGACTTTATACAGTATATTATTATTCTGATAATTGTGATGTTCTTGTCCCTTTGCTCTGAGGTGAACAGGTATCGAAATGAAACGCTCGTCAGAAAAATACGTTCGGGTTGTTGTTGTAGGAGGATTTTAGTAGCATCAGCCACTAAGGCCATATTGCTCCGTGTCTGTAAATTGCGTGGGTTCTGTGGTCAATTTTCTGTTTGCTGGAGGAAAAACCCAAGTTTCCAGGAGAAAAACCATGCTAGCCTCGCCTGAGACTGACTAACTCAACCGCGTTGTGAAGAGGGCCCATAAAAATTCCTCCCGTTATCGACGGGACTCGAACTCGGTCTTTTCCACCCGATGTGGGGGGGAGGACGGCGATTATACCCACCTGTGCTACCACGAGGGCATTCAGGAGGGCCATTTAACATGTATACATGATATAACCGATGCGTATGCTCTGAGGTGGACAGAGCTCTTGTGTATTCTTCACGATTACGGACTTTCAGTTTGTACATTGGGTTGATATAAATACATTTCTATTTATATGCTGTACTACTTACGCTGAAGTAATTTACAGCATATTAAATAATTAAACTTCACACGAACCACTACTTAAATATTTTAATACTGTAACTAAAAACACTATTTACAATAAAATAATTAAAACTAGTTTAAAATATATAAATAAAAACAATTAAAATGACTGAAAACAGATATTAAAGAATTTTAAAAACTTAAAATATACCGTAGTTTTCGGAGACGGCAGTCGCTTTTCTCAATAGCGTACATATTACTGCATGCTACATCCCTAAATAGCAGGCCCATGGCATTCGTCACATGGTTCCCCAGGAATGTGATTGGTATTTCCCCATTTGGGCACCAGAACCGGAAATGGCTTGGGAGCGCGCTACCCAAAACCGTTCATCGTGTCCCAAGACAACAGTTTCAAAGAGAGGATGTAAATGTACACCCTTATCTCTATTAATGGTATTACTGGCTGCCCCAATGCGTAAGCTCTCGAGCCATTTACGGTTCCAGAACCCCTGTGCATGATCTGTGATGATAGCATCCTCCGGGGAGATCTGATGTTGTTTCTTCCAGAAATGCTCTGCCACAGCAGACTTCCCATAATTTGCAGTTTTTATTGCATTCATGTGTTCCCCCCAGACGGTCCTTAAGTCGTCGTCCCGTCTCTCCCACATAACATACCTCACAATCCGGGCATTTAATTTCATAAACTACCCCGCTGCTGGCTTCCTTTGGTATGGGGTCTTTAACTCTTGATATCACTGTGTGCAACCTCTGTCCCGGTAGTTGCACACAGCGTATTTGACACCACCGAACTATTCGCGTAATGTGTTCCGTGAGGCCCGGATAATAAGGAATGTATGCAGTGTCCACAGGGGTAGACATCACTCTCCTAATGAATTTAAGACACTCTGGGGTAACCACATTTCTTAAGGTCTGCTGTGACTGATAATCTCATTATCTTTATTCTCTGAGGTGGTACAGTGGGACCCCACCCTATCAATTAAAGCCTTGACTACACTGTTTTTGTGTTGGCCGGTCTGTGCTGAGTTGTAATGGGTATAACTTACCCTGGCACATAGGCTTCCTATAAACATTGGTCTTAAGCCTAAATCCTTCTCTGACCACCAACACGTCAAGAAATGGTAGGGTTCCCTCTGTCTCCACCTCTGAGGTTGAATTGGATAAGACAGATTCATTAGGGGAGTGATGTCTACCTGTAGTGAATCGTCTACCCCTGTGGGCACTGCATACATTCCTTACTATCCGGGCCTCATGGAACAAATTACGCGAATAGTTCGGTGGTGTCAAATACGCTGCGTGTAAATACCGGGACAGAAGTTGCACACAGTGATATTAAGAGTTAAAGACCCCATACCAAAGGAAGCCAGCAGCGGGGTAGTTTATGAAATTAAATGCCCGGATTGTGAGGTATGTTATGTGGGAGAGACGGGACGACGACTTAAGGACCGTCTGGGGGGAACACATGAATGCAATAAAAACTGCAAATTATGGGAAGTCTGCTGTGGCAGAGCATTTCTGGAAGAAGCAACATCAGATCTCCCTGGAGGATGCTGTCATCACAGATCATGCACAGGGGTTCTGGAACCGTAAATGGCTCGAGAGCTTACGAATTGGGGCAGCCAGTAATACCATTAATAGAGATAAGGGTGTACATTTACACCTTCTCTTTGAAACGGTTGTCTTGGGACACGATGAACGGTTTCGGGTAGCGCGCTCCCGAGCCATTTCCGGTTCTGGTGCCCAAATGGGAAATACCAATCACATTCCTGGGGAACCATGTGACGAATGCCGTGGACCTGCTATTTAAGGATGTGGCATACAGCAAAATGTACGCTTTCTCCGAAAGCTACAGTTGTTACGGTATATTTAAAATTTTTAACATTCTTTAATATCTTTTTTCAGTCATATTTTAATTGTTTTTTATTTATATTTTAAACTAGTTAATTATTTTATTGTAAATACAGTGTTTTTAGTTACAGTATTAAAATATTTTCAAGTATTGGTTGGTGTAAGTTTAAGTATTTAATGAGTTTTCCCAGCCTCGTAGGCCTATTTAGAAATAATTTACAGCATACATACTACAAAGCAGTAGCAGCAGTTGTCTGCGCATTTTTGTAGCAATGTACAAGCTCTATTTCGCACTATATATTTCTTATTATTTTTTTAAATAATGGTGTTCCCAAACAGGAAAGCTATTAGAACCTAAAAAAATTCTAATGATGCCAGCATACATAAAGAGACTAAAGTGAGCTCAGTGAATTTGCAGTTAAACAGTAAATGGACTTTGACTAGTTTGAAGCACGTGTTCGAATTGGTTTGCACGGATATTTGTGAAAGTGAAGTATCTGTGAAAATATCTGTAGGAGAAACTGCTGTGTGATTAGAGTTTGTGAGAGATGATCATTAATTACCTGACTGCATTCCTTTGAATAGAGTTCGAGAGATTTTCAGGGAACTACTCTAGATGTGGAAACAATATTAGGAGGGAGCAATAATTATGCTCATGTCAGGAAAGTTGAAGTCAGGATTAATCCTATCGCTATGTGATCCTATTTGGAAATCTGAGTGAAGATAGGGGCAATGGACTTCTTTTTTTTTTTTTTTGTGAGAAGTAACAGAACTGAAGTGTCTTCTTCCCACTAGAAAATTACAGAGATTAGCATGCAAGGACCTCTGTAACGTATTTCTCAAATATCCACCACCAGGTGGTGAATATTTAAGAAATAAGTTCCTTGTGCAGAGGAGTTTTTCAAAGTAGAATATGGTATGCTGTAAACGGCAAAACTATGGACAGGATTTTGTCACTGGAAGGAGGTCATAATCTACACGAGGAAAAGAGAGGAATGAATCTTGACAAACTCCAGAATTAAGTTAGAAGACCGAGACATCTACCATCACACGCAGTGATTGGTCAAAGAAAAAACTGGTCCCCAGTTGCAAAAGACAAGAGACAAACGGAATCGTATTTAGGAGACCTTTGTGTCAAACAGAACAAAGGTCTTAAAAATTGCTGATAGCAATGCTTGGGTTTCTCCGAACTTTTCCATGGAACTTTCCAAAGATGAGTAACATAAGCCACATCACCGGTGGATCGATACAGACGGAATCAGTATTTGCATAAGTTTTACCTACTGTTAAGTTATCAGGTTCGATAATTGATGATTATTTATGGGCAGTTATTACATAGTTGGTACTACATGCATCATTACTACAAAGTTGGTTTTTTTTTTAGCTTCTCATCAGTGAGCATGTTGACCATATTGTGTAAATAGATCACAACTGGGTTGTCATCTCCTTATACCTCTGGATACCTATCCGCTCACTGATGAGAAGCCAAATAGTTTCGAAACAGTGCTGTCTGAGTGGTCGTCTCAACTGAAAATAAATAAGAACAGTAGTCTTCTGTAATAGGGAAGTGTTACTTATTTGAAGTATAAGGAGAACAACTCGTGAAGGATTTTACAGAGATGCTACAACAATGGATCATATGACACTATTAATGACAAGTGCAAATGGACTTTGAGGGAGCGTTGACCGATCTAAGTTTATTTTAGAAGATTCTACTCATCTCCATCAAAATAATGGATGCAATGGCGTTGAGGAACTATTTAACTCTCCCTTCTGAATTTAGCCCAGCGGTAATTCGCGCTAGTGCATAAGTACACGTGCCTTGAGTGACCGGGGTTCAAGCCTGTGACTACTGAATACGGCGCTGTTTCTTGTATTCTGTCTATCTTGTGAACTCCTCTGACCGTTTGGTCGTCCCGGAGTATAAACAGAAAATTTATTTTTTTTTATTAAATTTGCAAATACCTTACTACAGTGTTTTCCGTGGTAAAGTTCGAAGAAACCGAAAGATAAAAAAAAAAAAAAAGATCGTATTTGGTATGAAGGTGTTTGGAAGACCTTTATGCGATCTTATCTCTCTCTCTCTCTCTCTCTCTCTCTCTCTGTATATGCAACTGGGAGCCAATTTTGGTTTTATTTTTTCACTCCCGTTACCCACTCATTGCGTGTGATGGTAAAATATCCAGGTGCATATTTTACAGTTCAATTATTGTCTTCAAGGCGGATACAGATTCCTTGGAATAGCGATCGTGTCGTCTTTACGATTTTAGCTCGTTGATTCGTGGATTTACTGACAACATGCACCATCCAGTTTTCATGAAATGGAAACGTGACGGTACCATCGTCCAGCAAGGAAGTTCATCATACGGTGACCAGAGGGATCTCGGAGTTGCACGATAATCCCGCCAGACATATCAACAAACAGGAGTTTTTCAAAAGAGCAGTAACGCATTTCGACCTGCGTTAGCATATCTGTTTATTTCCAGTTGAAATTATATACAGTAGGGAATCACACTTTTCGTGGTTAATCAATGATTTTGTCGTTTCTACTTCAGCGTTTCATAGATCATAAAGGTCAAATAAACGACCAGGAGTTTATGGCGTCAAAGTGGGTTTTAAGTCTGTACGAACACTACATACGGAGTTCCACAGCCTCTGTTTTTAATGGGAAAGTGGCGAGCCAGCTATCACTACTGCAATTAGCGGTCTCGCATTGCGTGGTGCAATAATTTGTTGATAGAGCACTGAAAGTCTTTTCTGTGCATTGACAAAACTCGCTGCATCCTACTCCGATCAGATGGCTGAGCGTGGTTTAGAGGATGCGTGGAGAATGTCTGCTTCCGGAGTGCATTGTACCAACAGTGACCTTCTGGAGAGGATTCTTCCTACGATGTGGCAATTTTTGGTGCAGACTCATGTTTGTTTCAGCAGGATAATGCTCTGTGCCGTATTGTGCCGGTGTTCGAGAAACGAATGAATAAAAGCGGGTGTGGCCAGCGCCGATTTCGTGATAGCCAGAAAACGCTTCTGACATTGGTAGCTCAACTGGTCACTGTTCTGTAGGAGGAATGAGGATTATACTTACTGCAGCTCATCTTTCGTTGACGGAAAGCCTGCCTACCTACTAACCAGGAGGTCGAAGGACATCAGCTGCCGAAGGCGGACCGACACGCTATTGAAGTGGCATTGGCGTCAATGTGAAAGCGACATGTGTCCTCACACTTTTTGGAGGGCAGTGTTGTTCTTATATAACTTAGCTTCGTATGGTTACAAATATAATTTTAATGTTATTACGGAAAAGTAAATACGGTAAATATTTGACGTGAAAGCATTTAACACTTATTCATTAATCGTATAATTTGAATCCCGTACCCTCGACTATTTTCCGATCTGATGGTCGAGTTGTCGTTAGTGTCGGAAACAACTCGTCAGTTGACATGTTGTAAATTTTTTTTGCTTATAGTTCGGGATAGCCACATAGTGTAAGAAGTTTTCAAATGCAGAAATTTAGAAGCATTTTATCGTCTTTTCTGTAGAAGTGTATTTGTTGGCGTTGTGTGGAATCCAACGCGGTACGTTTGTCTGAGAAGTGGCAACTGAAGTTTAACATTGACAAATGTCAAGTACTGCATATGGGTAGAAGTAACTCCAGAGAAACGTACCAACTATGTGGTACTACACATGGGTGGTAGAAAATGTAAAGGACCTGAGAGTAATTGTGCAGTCAGATATAAGTTTTCTGAGCATTGCAGACATGCTGCCAGAGCAGGTCATGGGGTATTGCCAGTGATAAACAGGGATTTTGCTAGTAGGGAAAAAGGAGGTGATTATCCTTTTGTATAAGGCAGTGGTCAGGCCACGCCTTGAGTACTGCATACAGGTCTGGAGGCATTATTTTTGGAAAGATGTAGAGTTTGCTGAGCTACTCTCAACAATATTGGTGAGGGGAACGAAGGGGTCGTCTTCCCAAGAAAGGCTTAAGCTCTGCAGATTGCAGCGGCTGGAGACTAGGTACCTCCGAGGTGATCTGATTGAGGTTTAAGAGGCCTTGAATGGATTGAGCAGGCTCATGATGGGATTCTTTCTCAGATTACGGTGCTGAGGGGGCATAAATTCAAATTGAGTAAAGACATGTAGAACAGATGTGCGAAAATTTGCCTTTAGCCAGCGGGTTGTTGATTGCTGGAACAAACTGCCCTCTGTCGTTGTGGAAGTTTACAGCTTAAATAAATTGAAGGAGCAACCGGACAAACGTTTAGAGAATGAATGTGTGATTTTTTTTTTTTTTTTCCCCGTTGGATGATGCTACATAAGTTTCCTTTCTTGCCTCACATGCCTCTTCTACGTGTGTATATTGCAACAGTCTACTGCAGATATTACGTTATGGAATATTTCCTGTATGACGTTATTTGCTAGATAAATAATGGCATTTATGTTTGTTTCCTTATTGAATTACGCACAAAACAGTAATGAAACAAAAACAATACTTTGTTTATAACGTAATGCATTCATTAAACTGGACATTAATCACCAGAGGCAAGGATTTCATTTTCTTCGAAAAGTTAATGCGATTTTCCAATTCTTTTCTTTAATGTGTGGCCGTATAAGTGATACTGCCGTGTTTACATTGCATTTAAACACTGTACGATGTATTCGATAAAACTAAGCTTTCCAAACGTGTGATGAATTGGACAGATAGCAAAACAAGATTCAGTAGGAATTAAATTCGTCTTATCGTTATGATCAAACTGCTGACTATATCGAGGATAACTTACGTAGAGGAGTATGCTACGAGACATCCTCAAAACGTATGCTGACGATAGCCTTTTCACTTTTTCTTTTTATTATGGCTTCGCTTACCAGTGTTTATAACACTAACAGTAAAGCCATGAAAATAAGCTAATGTCCTAACCCAGCGAAAGTAAGCCTTACGAAACTTGAAGATCCATCTCGGTAAACTCTATCGCTTAACATGCTTTTACAAATATACCCAGCAGACCGATAGACACAGTGAGCGAAGTCTGATAATTATCGATGAACTCGGCACGCTCCGCCAATAGAAGGCGGGACGGAGTTGGTGCAAGCTCGCCGCGGCAGTCCAAGGTCACTGAACCTCAGGCAGAGGCTACAGACCCATTGTTGCTGGCAGACGTGAACACCATGCCGAAGATGAAAGGTCACGGGGCTTCCGTTGTCGGAATAAGGGATGATTACGAACGCGTTAAGAAGTAAAATATCACACTGTTATCTGCTAACTTTCCGGCCACTTAAAAGGCCAATTGAACTGAAGTCCGTATGAAGGCAGACGTTGTGTGCTGACCGCAATTCTGGAAAACCCGCTTTCCGATCGGTAGTATTACAAGTTTCAGTCAGTTCACAGATTACTGAATATTTAGAACGCTTTGCGCTTTTTTTTTTTTTTTTTTTTGTTTATTATTGTTTTAAAAACCAATCTATTACTGGTTGATCATAGCTGTGCAGTGTCATTGGAAAATATTTAACTATCACTTTCGCTCAAAGCTACGCCTAATCGATTCGCAGTTGCTAGCTGTACCTTACTGCCGAATTGGAACGTTTTCTGAGATGCGATAAGCAAACTTATTGCTGGACAAAGTCAAGATAATACAAAGGACGATAACACCACCTGTATAACATAAGTGTACGAATACTTATGCAGTAAAAGCAAGCAAGATTACCTTTTCATAATGTACAGCGCTATAACAGTTCTTGGCTTCACCAATTCACAAAGGAGGATCAAAGGTTGACACAAGTAATTATAGGCCTGTGAGTTTAACTTCTGTTCCAGGAAAATTTAATGGAGGCACTGGTTGAAGAGGCATTGCAGGATCATTTAGACAAGACTTCAGTTATGGCTCGGACACAGCATGGTTTTGTTAAGGGGAAGTCTTGCCTGACCAATTTGATTGGATACTATGATGCAGTCACAAAGGAACTGGATGCAGGGAATAACTTTGATATTATGTACTTGGATCTTAGAAAGGCTTTTGATACTGTTGCGCATGGAAGACTGCTGCACAAATTGGAGCAGTGTGACATTGGAGGCAGGTTGCTGCTGTGGATAAAGGGGTGGCTGAGGGGGAGACGACAGAGTGGTAATCAATGGACACTGCTCGTCGTGGACTAATGTTATTAGTGGAGTCCCTCAGGGCTCAGTGTTGGGTCCATTGTTGTTTTCTGTATTTGTAAATGATATTGATGATGGTATATCAGGCTTAATGTCGAAGTTTGCAGACGATACAAAGGTGGGCAGGGTTGTCAAGGACACTACTGACACTATGCTGCTGCAACAGGAATCTGGAAAGGTTGAGCAGATGGGCCGAGAGGTGGCAAATGAAGTTTGACATTGACAAATGTAAAGTACTACACATGGGAAACAGCAACCCCAGAGCAACGTATCAACTCCGTGGTACTACACTGACAGTGGTAGAGAATGAAAGGGACCTGGGGGTGGATGTGCGGGCAGGTATGAAGTTCTCTGAGCAGTGCAGACGGGCGGCAGGAGTAGCTCGTGGTGTCTTGTCAGTGATATATATAGTAGTTTTTCTAGCAGGGATAAGGAGGTGATTGTTCCCTTGTATGGGGCAATGGTCAGGCCACACCTAGAGTATTGTGTACAGGTCTGGAGGCCTCATTTCAGGAGGGATGTAGAGCTGCTGGAACGAGTACAGAGAAGGGCAACAAGATTGGTGAATGGAGCAAGGGGGTGCTCTTACGGAGAAAGGCTTAACTTTTGCAAATTGCAGTGTCTGGAGACTAGGCACCGGCGAGGTGATCTGATAGAGGTGTATAAAGCCTTGAATGGTTTGAGCATGCTCAATGCTGATGGGATTCTTCCTCTCGCTCAGAATAATCACCTGAGAGGGAATAAATTCAAATTGAGGAAAGACAGATGTAGGATAGACGTGCGGAAATTTGCATTTAGCCAGCGAGTGGTTGGTTGGTGGAACAGACTTCCATCCCTTGTCGTGGAAGTTGATAGCCTAAATAAGTTTAAGGCTCAGCTGGACAGGTATTTTGAACGAACAGAGGGGTGAAGTGGAAGTGGTTTTTTTGGCTGATGCTGCATAAGCTTGCTTTCTTGCATCAAATGTCTCTACTAATGCTAATGCTTCGAGCAATGAGTCATCACTTGCTTCATAAAGTTTGCAGTATGACTCCCTCTTTGTCGCGAACCCCCATTTGCTGCGCCGAAAAGGGGAAAGAAGGAAAAAAAAAAAAAAAAAAAAAAGGATTGCGCATGGTTTTGAAATTTGAGATCTGTTGCGATTGATACGCCTGCTCTATTCGAATAAAGGCTAGTGGGTAACACCTAACTAAGATGTTAGGAGAGAATTTATAATAAGAACGCTGTTTGCCTAAAGATCCATATTTCACTCTCAGTTATTGGAGTCGCTCTTGATCCTCCCAAACCATCACTGGAATTAAACAGGAAAGCGATAAGCACCTTTTGAAATCATACTTCGAATATTTATTACGTTTACATGCATGTATCTGAACGTGAGTACATGTCTAATTGACATCAGCTCGTACAAATATTCATACAAATTATTACGGGATGCCTCTTTGATATACATTTATACATACATTTTTGTATGGTGGTTTTTACCGTATATATGAAAGTCCCGGATTTGCCAATGCGCAGTTCCACATTTAATCAGAATTTTCCCAGAATAGAAATTATTCGTCCACTTTCGTTTCTCTTTCAGTGTTTACAGCGTGGTACTAAAGTGGATACTGTATATAGTTAAAGTAAAACTTCGCTAATTGGGACTGTTGCTCTCCCCCCCCCTAAATGAGAATTTAATGTGCGTTTCCGGACTTCTCTCCAAAATGGTTTTAGTCACTTTGTACAAGAAAAAATATTCAAAGGACAAAATTAAATGCAAATGAAAACATGAAGAACGAAATGGCAGTGTAATAAACGACTTCTTTTACTCAACAGAATTTCTGATTTCTTCAAAAAGTACAATGTGATTCTCAGAGGCCGCCTACACCTGATTTAATTTATAGTTCTTTATCTTCGTTATCAGCCATTGCCGATTCACTGCAGGATGAAGGCCTCCTCAACACATTTCCGGCAACTGCGGTCTTGTTCTTCCTGTTGCCATTGTACACCAGCAAATTTCACAGTTTCATTTGTCAGAGGGTCATTTTCTTGGGCGTTTATAGTCAAGCGGTATCCATTTCAAAATTCGTTTGGTCCATCTATCGTCGCTTCTTCTTGATATGTGACTTGCCCATTTCCATTTTAAGCGCTTTGGTCTTTAAACGATGTCATAGACCTTGGTTTGCTGGCGAATCCATCCACGTGTTTTTAGGTCCCTTTTGGTTATTTTCAAAATTCGGTGCTCCATACTTCTCGGGGTGACCCCCAGTCTTTGTAAACCTTTGCATTCAATGTTATGTTTCACAACCATATGTAAGGACGGGGTGGGATACATTAATAAAAAACTTTCGTTTGAGACAGAGTGGCAAGTTTGTCTTGAAGACTATATTAAGCTGTACAAATGCTTGCCTTCTCAATTTTATGCATCTGTTAAATTCTTCTCCAAGTTAAACGTTCATTTCCACTTCTAGTTCTTGTCCATTGGCCATGATTTTCTTTGTTGAACCGGTAAATTTGTTGAACGCAACCTGTTTTCTTGATATTCATCTTTAAACCGAACTTCTTGCTTTCATGCTGCAGTTCAATGTTTTGCAGCAATTCTTTGGATCATTGACAAATACAATATCATCTGCAAATCGTGATTTAGGTAATCTACATTTATCTTGAGTCCTTTATTATTCCAATTTAGCTTGCAAATTTTTTTTTTCTAAACACGAAGAAAATAGGTTGGGGGAGATTTGTCCCCTTGTCGGACGCCTTTTTCTGTGTTGATCTGAACTTTATAAATGTTGACCCTTGTTCGTGCAGTCGCCTTTTCATATATTGATGTAAACTCATATATTGATGTAAACCTTGGTTGATGAGAGCGTTGATTATTGCTTGTTTTGTGACCGAGTCGATTGGTTTTTTATAGTCGAAGGCTTTCTATAATGGAAGGTTGTATTCATTGTGCTGCTCTAACTTACTGCACTGTTTGCATGTGATCCATTGTACTGAAACCTGCTTGCTCTTTGGGTTATGCCGCACCAAGTATTGTGCCTATTCTTCTTGAAAGTATCTGTGTGAAAACCTTGTAAACAACTGGCAATAGGCTTATTGGTCGGTAGTTTTTTTAAAATCTGTCTTGTGCAGTAGGATGGCTTCTGCATTTTTCTATGTTACAGGTACTTTGTTAAGTAGAAGGCATTTTGAAAATAGTTTGGATAGAGCTTTACATACTGGCTGGCTTTCGACATTACTTTATCGGGTCCTGATGCTTTGCCATTTTTCATTAATTTTATAGCATCTTCTACCTCAAATTTCTGCTACAGCATCTGCATCTGGTGTTGGATCTAGTTGTTGCCCTTTATCTTTATTAAGATTTGAATAAGATTCTGCCACTTGTTTTAGTATTTGTTGTTGCGCCATGCTCAAGCTTTAAAGCGAAAATTTTGACCTGGTGTGTAACATATTTTGCTTTGCTTTCTTTAACCCTTGATTTTCTTCTAGTGTTTTTTGACGAGATCAAGTTAAACTTGGACATTTGTTTTCTTTTATGCGCTTTCTTAATGGTCTTGCACATTTCTACGTATTCTACCTTGTTTCTCATATTAACACTTCATTTCATCATGGCAATTGTTTCTTAACATTTCATCATGGCAATTGTTTCTTTTGATATTCTGGTTGGTTTTTCTTGTTTTACAGTAGATTCAAGGGCATAGGCAGTGTCTACAATAATCTTAATGACTTTGTCATTATTGGTTGAAATATCTGTGTCAGGAAGGTCTTGCAGCACATGAAAACGATTGGACAGTTCTAGTTCAAAGTTTTTATTAATTTTCAATAGTTGGCCAGTGTCGATCTTCTTCACTTTAGTTGACTTCACCAATTTCTTTCGTTCTTTCTTGCAATCAATTTTAATTTTTGCTCCCCGTAACGGATGGTCGCTTTCAACATTAAAACGGTTCAAGACAGCAGTCGGTGAATATCGTTTTATTGTTTGTCAGTATGAAGTCAATTTCACTATTTCCAAGGGGGCTCTTCCACGTCCATTTTCTGTGGACCTTTTTCTTGAAGAATGAGTTCATGATGAACAAAATATTTGTTCCTCTGCAAAGTCAATCAGTAGACTGCGTCTATCATCTCTTTTTCCAGTTCCATGTGGGCCGACAGATTTTCCCCCATTTTGGATCTTTCGAATTCTCGCATTAATCTCCCATTACAATTTTATAGTTGGTAGTCATCCCGCTTGTAATGGCGCAATACATCTTCATAAAATTCAACTTCATCATCACTATGGCTACTTGTAGGAGCATGTTTGAATAATTGGAAGAGAATAGCGACTATTTAACTTAATAGCACACAGCAATTCTTTCGGTAATACTTTCTGGTTTTATGGTTGAATCTGTTGTCATTTTGTTGATCAGGAACCCAATTCCGCCACATGTCCGTTGTTTGTTCCTTTGTAGTACAGCTGATGTCCATTTTTCTAGTTTGACGAACTCTTCACCTTTTCTTCGAATATCACATAAACCGATGATGTCCCAATTGATATTTTTCAGTTCTTGTAACAGTTCTTCTAGGCGTGAGTCTGGACTCGTAGACCGAATGTTAAGCATTCCAATGTCTAAAAAGTCCCAAGACAGCCTGCTCGAGCCCGGTGATTCTTAGCACCTTCTGCCATTGAACTGGTCTTCCTGCTAGTAGCTCGCAGGTCTCAGGGGAATTGAGGGCCGTTTATTTTCTTGTGAAGCCGTGTTGAAGGAATGGACCGTAATCTGCCACGCTGGTCCAGTACGGGTTGGAAGATTTTAGATCGATTTAGTCTGGTGTCTTAGCTTTGATCTGTCCATTATGAGTGACCCTAATAGGAGTATGCGGTCCCTATGCCATAGTTCTTAGCTTCATTGACACGCTCAAACACCCCCGCCACGATAAGGCATCGATCCATGGGAGTTTTTTTTTTTATAGTTATGTCATAGAAATTTATAATTATCAACATTTAACACATGTACTCTTCATTCTGTGATGCTCACTACAAAATATCATGGCCCTGCATTAAATCTAATTTTTTATTTTTAAATAAATTGGAAAGCGTATTTATGACTTTGGTTTTGAAGTAATTTCATAACTTATTTCAGCACTTCTCGCAATACGAACTTTGATGTTAATGATTTTGATAACCCATAAAGCTTGAAGAAAGAATTTATCTTAGAAATATGTTTTTAAAGATTAATTTTACAATTGTATTGGTGGAATAAAATGATTGGATTTTATTTGAATTACATTTTTTTCGGGTCCCTGTTATTTCGTAGGCCCTAGGCACAGTGCCTAATGGAAAAGAAGACCCTGTGCACAAATTAAATACAAAATCAATAATAAAACATTTGCGGAACTCTAGGGTTCTCCGGGAACGTAGACAGAAAAACCACTATTAAAGCGGAAATCCTCTTGTCCATTGCGCCATCTTATGTGTTCTTTTTAGTTTTATGTACTAATCTAAGTTACGTTGTCTGTCTGCTAAATTAGGAATTATTTTCCGCGTCGGATTACTTTTTTACCCTCCTCTTTCTGTCGTATCCTCTCAGGAGACTTGATAATGTTTAGTACCTGCACTGATTACTGCAACATTTGCCTATAAATAAGACACGTAAGGCATAAATAAAGAGAGGGGGGGGACAAGATTGCCTATCTATAAGCGTACAACATGGAGAATTATGACAGCAGGTGTTCAAATTACCGCAATGTTTAAAATTTGAGATAACATGCTCATCCATTATCTCTAATAGGTTCGGGTGGCTTCGTTGCTAGCGAGCTGGCTGAAGAAATGGGGCCATTATTTTACGCGGCCGTCTATTGTGACATGAATTCTTAAATATTTATTTCTCCAGGTAATTATAATGCTATTTCTCTCTCTATATATAAAGGGAATACATCTATAAACAAAACTCGTACATAATTTGCGGTACCATTACAGCAATTATTGGATCATAAAATAACCTTGTATACTTCAAAAGCTCCCCCCCCCTTTTGTATACATTATCAGTCCTTAAAACAACAAATTACCGTATTTTCCTGACTATAAGATGCACCCATGTTTAGAAGACGAATTTTGGTGTAAAAAAATATTTTGTGTGTCAAACAAAATCACTGGCTTATGCAATAAAATATCAATGCAGTACGAATTTAGTCGTCATAGAATCCCAGAAATTTACCATTATCACACTCTTCGTTAACTATGTTATATATATATATAGGCCGACCGGGCTAGCCAGGTGGGTAAAGTGCCTGCCTGGCAACCCAAAGGTCGCGGGTTCGAATCCCGCCTCGAGCTTGGATCAAAGTACTGCAAAAAAAACCTTGGGAGGTGCATTATGGCCACAGAAGCCGATGCGCCAACAACTACCCAAAAAAAAAAAAAAAAAAAAAACCGATGTTATGATCTGAAGTTCTTACTTTCTTCAAAGAGGCCGTCACCATCAAGAGCATTTCTGCAAAGATTTCGTGTTTTTAGAAACAGGGTTTTATTGAGCTTTTCTTGGGAATAAAGAACAGGTTCTTATGACACATGTGTAATCAATCCTCACTCTTATGTTAGGCAAGGACAATATACGATCTGATCTTAAAAAAAAAAAAAAAATCTCGCTGCATGCACCAAGTATGCCTTCGGATCATAAGACGCTGGGGGAATTGAAAGCAATATATTGCAGGAGAAAAAGTGCTGCTTATGGTTCGAAAAATACGGTACATTCCTCTTCACATATTTTAGGAAACCCAAATACATAAATTGTTAATAGAGGAGGGACGGATCTAGTAATGTATGTATTCGGCTTTTTATTGTGTTAGTTTTAGAATCTGCTCAATTCAGAACACGAAAATAGTTGAGGTGGAAAAATCTGCTGTACATCTCCAGGATTTGTTACGAATTCTATTGTGCGTGATATTTAGTAGAGCAACAGTCATTTTGCATTTGGCTTAGGTAAAATTGAAATGCAGACCATGTTTCAATCTTTTTTTTGCTTTTCGTGTACTCTGGCACTAGAAGCCAGATTAGTGTGCTATATCCATTTATATCATTGCGTCCTTCATAACATATGCAGTAAGAGGGGGGAAGAGAAAGAGGAAGCGTGAATCTCTTTATCACGTCCGGACCTGGACAATAACTAGAGCTGCAGGAATGCGAGTTAATCTACAGACTTCAGCCGTATTTCCTCATCCTGCTGTAGCATTGGTTGGCACGTCCCGTGAAGAGTGACTTCAAAGGATGTTTATTTTTCAGTTGTTTGTTGTTGCTTACTACGATACTGTAGTTGCCCAGAGATAGCATTTAATGAAAAGCTTACAGCACATCGAGTTAATTCTCTCTCTCTCACCCACCCACCCACCTCTGTCGGCCTTTAATAATAAAGGTAATGAACGCTTTAGTGTCTAGCAGAACTAGTGTTATGTTGTTTAATATGAAATTCCCTATACATACTTCTGCGCTGAGTTAATTTTAATATATCCTCAGAACCTTGCGCCTTTTTAAAGTGCATAAAATGGTAATGAAATTCACCGGACGTCTTGCCATATAATACTTATGTAAATTTACATCCTAAGCATTTCATTAAAATGCGACTCTGCTAATATATCTCATTAGCCTCTTTCTTTCCCGTTATTAAAAGCTCAGGCTTTGTGTGTCGCAGTGCGTAACATCTTTGCGGACGGAGAGCAACCCTCTGCAGTTCGAATTCCTTCATCACCAGGAGGTACTTTTTTCCTCTTTTTGTTAACGGGAGGAAGAAATGGGGAAAACCAGACAAACCGACCTTCAGAACAATCTCAATGGTTTTTGCTTTCAGAAGTGCTTAGTTTTCATTCCTTTTGAGGTTTCATTGCCTCTTCGCCATAACTCGCTTAGGGTATATATTGTTTGGAACCTAAATTAAGGACAGTGCCATTCGTATTTCACCCTATTCAATCCCTCTAAACTTCTCTTCCTAGATATTAAACTACAGTAGTTGTCTGCAGTGTTCAAAGATTTTATATTCTTGTATTAGTAAAGGAATAAGAGAAGTTTACCTCAATATGATATGTAGAACACTTCCGTATGATACTCTCCAGAAATTAACGAAAACAATTAAAAAATCGAAAAACTTACATTACAGCCAAAAATAATTAAAATTCAATCGAACACAATTAAAATAGAGTAAAAAATTAATTTAACGAAAAAATTGCAAAACGATTTTCCTTCCTGAAGCTGACAACGCTTTTCGACCGTATTTTGTCTGTAGAAATCTGTATTCAGGGGCCAATATGCGTGATGTGCTGGCTAAAAAACCCGAAAACATTAACTCCACCTGAGATTGTGTAAATAATCGCCGATTGAAGACGACTTTGGAAATTCCTCCAGTCATTGACGGGAATCGAACTCAGACCTCTCCAAACGAGTGGTAGATGGTCAATGTATCATACCGACTTATTCACAGATTATTAAAAATGGATTTCGTATTTTGAATGCCCCATTGTCTGTCGATATTGTATTCATATATAGGTTCTATGAAAAAATGGCCTTAAACTTATTGGATTCCATCTTACTGTTGAATGGAAGAGGAGGGGGTTGCTGGAGTAAAATGGATGGCTTTCAACACAATGTTCGGGAACAATGCTCAGCACATTCACCTATGAGTATTAGTTAGCCATTGCATACGTCACTGATCATTCCCTACGTTTTTTTTTTTTTTTTTTAATAACTTCCACGACCTAACTCTCAGTTCTCGAGTGCTGTCATCTCCGGTGAGGAGTGGTGACAACGTAAGTCTACCATTCTTTCCATGGAAGAAAGCAGACGTTGTCGAATGCTTCCTTCTTCCAAAGCTGAAAGTTTATTCTTGAGGTGCATTTTTACCAGATTGAAGTTAAGAGGTTTCTCGTCTGTCGAAATGGGCTTGGAGATGCGAAGAACGGTCTATCAAACCAAGAAAATCGTGTACGAAAAGCTGAACGTTGAACTTGTCCGGTGGACTATCTAGCGGCTTACCTTCGAAAACTATTTTAGGACCGTACTGTCGAAATCTAAGGAATACTGGATTTCGCCATGATGCTCATCATAACCTCAAAAGACATCACTCATGCGTGGGGGGAAGGATTGCCTGAGCTTTGCTCTGGAGACTAAACGCGAGCTTCACCACTTCAAGCTTCGAATTTGCGAAGTGGTGGTATTGCACCAGATTATATTCAGGTAGTATTGCCTGCACAGGACTGCCACACCTCAACTTCTGGTTAAGTTTGGTTCACATCTGGGCGGTCCACCTTCAGTATGCAAGGCAGAGTGTTTTCTAAACTGGAAACATGGTGGTATACGGAGGGTTACTAACAGCCCTAACATCTTGAAGGTGTGTGTGTATATATATATATATATATATATATTTTTTTTTTTTTTTTTTTTTATCTCGAACAACCGGACTTACTGAAATTCAGTTCATTTGACTCGCAAGTGGGACCCGAATATCATTTCTCGGTAGCTATCTGTTGTACATGGAAGAATATCTGTGACAAATCTCAAGGACTAGATTTATTAACACATTACATATACAAAATTTTAAAAGAATAGTGATATGCATGATCTCTGGTCTTTATCAAAAAATTATCTCTCTCTCGGGAAATGGATGTGAAAACAGTAACCTTGCGTAGCACTTATTTCGATACTGGATAAACCAAATATGCATATTTTGCTGGTGGATAGGGAGGGGAGAGGTTTTAGTCATTTTAAAGATTGGCCTTCATGTGAAATTATCATACTTCATATGAAATTATCGGTATACCTAGAAGCCGGTAGTGATATCATTCATTTTTGCTCATATTTAATACAATTGGGCGTAAAAATAGCTGCTTGACCTTCTTAGCAGATCTAAAGAACAGTTGATGGATCATTGCCCTTGAGTGACTTCACGCAAAGTCTCCGCTAATCGGATTACGATTTGAAAAACGCTATCATTTTTCTTCTTTTTTTTTTTTTTTGGAACCTCCGTTAAACCCGTCATTCCATGCAATAGGAAATAAACTACGTGTAACGGTTTTCAAGTTCGTGGATTTGGTGCTGAGGAAGGAATTGGACAAAGGCCAGCTGGTTGTTAAAGGTATTTTTCTTCGAAAGGTGAAGTAAAATATCGATAATTTAAAAGTTGAAACGTGTCGACGAATATAACTTTGAACTGTCTCAGGATCAAGGCGTTGTATACCATTTAGGACATCAGACAGCCCTAACACCTTTAAGGGCAATAGAAATCCGAACTTCAAATAAAAGTGGCCCTTCGATATCTACTGTAGACCATCAGTAAAATAATTTATTTTGATTGGTGTAGAAACCTATAATGGTATTCTATTGTATTCACCGACCTTTATCAGTTTCGGTTAATTGTATTCACTTTAATAACCCTACTGTGCCGGTACATATTAATTTTCCTTGAAGGACATTTATCTTTGCGATCATAAACTAGCAACAACTCACCAGAGCTACCCAACACAGCCTCAAGCAAGCATTGTCGATAACAGTCTACCCAGTATCATTGGATAAATACAAGGACGCACTTTTCGTGACTGCTATGGCAGGAAAAGGGCTGGCTTTGAGAGAGAGGAGAAAAAAAAAAAAAAAAAGGAAATTGCACCTGTTGAACTTGGCGTTTGAAGCCACGTGTACATATAGTTTTTTTTTTTTTTTTTTTTTTTTAAATTGTTCGTTGGTGCGTTTCCTCTTGTTATCCATTCGCACGTATATTGTTACCTTTGAACCATGTCTCCAGCAGAGACAGAGGTTTCCCCCGGTTGTATGATAGCTGGAAAATTGTAGGCCATTTATTTAACCAGATGCGGGGTCACGAATTTGTTCCTTCAGTATGCAGACCCACATTTTGTCTGTTCTTCAGTGTGCATTTGGTACCTCCTGGTATCCTCTGTATAAAAAGCAAAAAAATAAACGAAAAAGAATATATGTATCAAATTTCTCAATATTATACAGCTTTTATTTTCGTGTAACCAAATATTGTATTATATCTACATGCGAAGATCCTGTATTAAATGTACGTTTATCCACTTTCTGATCAAATTCCCTTTTCTAATCTAAAAATTCACCCGTCAGCGAAGATGAATTGTAGTAGATCTTTGGTGCCCCCCTTCCTTCTCCCTGAAGTAATAAGATGCCTGACGTGAGCTTACGACAGTTCTCATTTAACTGTCACCAAGTTATGGTGCCATTGTTCGGTTCTCTCATCCTACTTTTGGTGATTGTTCACAAGAAAAGATCTATATTACCATGTCAGAAATCGCTTTGTTCTCGGAAGTGTTTTTAATGGATAAAGCATTGCTTTTCATAATAAAATCTACGCACCTTAATTTTCTGTTTTGTTTAATGCGTCCACATCGTGTATTACGTTATTAGGTTGTTCCCGAATTAAAAAAAAAAAAAAAGTAAACTGCAGCCATTATCAACCCACTGCAGGATGGAAGCCTCCTCAACAATTCATGGAGGGAAATGGACCATAATCTGCCACGCTGGTCCAGTGCGGGTTGGCAGATCGACAATATTTATCAGTCAGGGGCTTGAACCCCGGTCTACTCAAAGAGCGTGTACTAGTGCACTCCCGCTCCTGACCACGTTCCCGAATAGTGTTGTGGTAATTGATAAAGCAAAAGATTCAGACGTTGCCGTACTCAATTTCGACTCTGATCAAAACGGAAGCCAGTTCCACCTGTCAAGAAGTCTATACGAGTATAACAAAGTGGATCGACATCAGTCAGATTAGCTGAAAATCCGTTTCTCAAAAGTTGAACCGTCTACAGATGGGGGGGATGGAAATCGGAAAAATTTTAAAGAAATTTTAAGGAGATAAATGAAGTCACCTTTCTATAAAATTAATAAACTGGCTTGAGAAAGAACTATAAAGTGTCAGTGAGACGGCTTTAAATTTTCCTAAATAAATTGCATAACTGACTAGAGTTTTCAAAACTCTGGGAAACCAGCGAGACGATATCTTCTTTCTGGACCAAAGCGCTCATAAACTGAAATGAATTTTGAAAAGAAATAGCCGAACAGAGTGAAAGTGGAGGTTGAGTGACTTATAAAGAAATGATGGGAAAAATGTACCCGAGAAAATTCGTCCCAGCTCTTCAAGGGAAACGACAAGGCACTCCAGTGGGCAACGGAAGAACAGTGTTTCGTTAACCCCTCAACCCAAAAAGCATCTGAGATGAGGGGCTGTAGCATCTACCCTGCGCCAATCCGTAAGCAAACGCATTCTGGACTAGCAAAGCTGTAAAAATGAAGTAAAAACGTTCGAATATGAATATAAATACCTACGGATAGTGCCTCTGAGTGCCAAAGGGCTTTTAAAATTTTGTAGTTTAGTAGACTCTTTTGTCTTGGAAATATTCGTGGACAGACATTTTTCGTAGCAACCGCCAGACCATTTTTGCCTGTTGCTTCAAAATTAATTGAAGAAAATGTTCTGAAAATTTCAAAATCGTTTATCTGTAAATTAAAGGTGCCATGTGTTCTGAGAAATCTGTCAATTTTCATGGTAGAACGATAAAGAGATGTAAGCTGACTTCATCTGCTGTGACCCTCGTAGGTAGCTCAGTTGGTAGAATCGCTGTCCTACCCACACCGGGTAGAAAAGACCTGGGTTTAAATACCGTCAGTGGCGACGAATTTTTATGGGTCTTTTTCACAGCGTGGCTCAGTCGGTTTCAGTTGTACCATGTTTTTTTTTTCCCTCTCTCTCTCTCTCTCTCTCTCTCTCTCTCTCCTGGAAACGCACTTTTTGCCCAGCAAACAAACAACACGTCGACTACAGAACGCATGCAATTTGCAGACGTAATATATATGACCTTAAGTTGTTGATACGTCTAAAACCCTACAGCACAAACTTATGATAGTTGGCGCTGAGGTTGGGATAAATTAACTCGAACTTTGAGTAAAGCTCAGGGGGAAAAAAAATTAAATTTACCTTTGCTGTTAGGCCTCTGTAGGACTCTAGTTGCTGAAGAGTTGGTCAACTAGCACTACATGGTAGCTATTGATGTTAATCTACAGATAAATTGTATTATTGAAAAATGTAATTGTTTAACGTAACAGCGTTATAGATCTAATACCGACTCTGGGGCACTTGGAGAAGTGTTTGCCATTAAAATTGTTATGATTTTTGGGGTACGGCATGTCCTCGTTTGGTTTGAATCCCGCTATTGACATAAGCCGTTGAAAGAATTCTTAAAGCCTGTTATGGTAGACCCTCAATCAGACTTCCTCGAAATGGTTTCGCAAATATTTTAATTCTTCATGTAAACTTTCTGATCACTATCTGTACGCAGAATTTCTAAATCCATACTAGTTGATCGTTATGTTTTACGATCAACGTAAACTGGTGTTTCAATTATTGGATTGCTCTCTCGACAAAGTCGATCCCAAAATTTTCTTATGTCATTCCAGCTTGGTTGTTCGTTTTCAAAAATTCTTTCACTTCGGAAAATTCTTGTTACCTCAAATTCCATTTTCATCTTTCGCATCGTCTAGAAGGCATTTAGATTTATCATCTGTTTTGCAATTTTTAAGGTGCTCAGTTGGTTCTGAAGGGGGGGAAACACCTTTTGACATATTCAGATTGATCTTGTAGAGGGCTTTATTTGTAATGTTTATTTGGCTCAAAATGTCGTGACAAACAATTAGGCTGTAGATAAATTTTATTTTATTTATTTATTTTTTTCAACTGTCAAAAATTCGGATCATTATGGTGGAAGTCATTTTTACTTGTGTTTTTTTTTTTTTTTTTTTTTTTGTTGATTGAGAGTAATAATATATTCACTGTTTGCTTTTCATTAGCAACGCTTAATACTTCGGGTGGGGGCCACATTTTGCCCCTGATACAGCCGTTCACATATTGGCACCGACTCCACAAGCATCGGTGAGTTGGGCGACCATGGGAGGACGGAGAATTCATTGTCATGTTTCTGAAACCAGTTAGCAACCTGCCTGGCCTTGTGTCATGGCGCGTTGTTTCTTTGATACACTATCGCCATGAAGAGGTGTACATACTTGGTTGGCAACGATGGAAAGGTAGGCGTTTCCATCGAGCTGTTGGTTAATGGTTGGGCATGCCGAATACCAACTGTATGCATGGTATCCGGCCGTGGCCTTACGTTGCATTTTTGCAAATGCGGATAGAGTTGGAAACGGGATTTATCAGACAAGGCGACAGATTTCCACATGTCGGCGGTGCAGTGTTTGTGCTGACGTGCCCAATGTGGCCGTCGATTGCCATACCTTATACGAGCTAATGTAATTTGATCTTCTAGAGGGCTTTATTTGTAATGTTTATTTGGCTCAAAATGTCGTGACAAACAATTAGGCTGTAGATACCTTCACGTAATATCACAGCTAATGGAGAAAGCAAATGAATATAAAACACCATTATGCCTGGCATTTGTGGATTATGAAAAGGCATTTGACTCCCTACAGCATAAGGCAATGTTTCGGGCACTGGAAAGACAGGGCATTGATACCCCATATATTATGATTTTGAAGAAAATATATGAGAGTGTTACCTCCTTTATTAGGCTAGATAAAGATAGTAGGAAATTTAAAATTGAGAAAGGAGTTCGACAAGGAGACAATATCTCCGAAGCTGTTTACTGCTGTCCTTGAGGAAGCTTTCAGAAGATTAGACTGGTCTCAGAAAGGAGTCAATGTGAACGGAAAGTACTTAAACCATTTACGATTTGCAGATGACATTGTGGTCATAAGCCATGATCCCAAAGAATTAGAGGAAAATCTTAATCAGTTATGCATAACTAGTAAGGATTTTGGACTAAAGATGAATATGGCTAAAACAAAAGTAATGATGAACAAGTATGCCACAGAAAGGGAAATAATGATTAAAGGAGCAGTAATTGAAAATGTGGAGTCATATACTTATCTGGGACAAGTTATTAGCTGTGATGATGATAAATGGCTGGAAGTCAAGAGAAGAATAAATTTTGGATGGATAGCATTCAGGAAATATAGTCACATACTGAAGAGCAATATCCCAGTTTGTCTGAAACGTAAAATAATGAACCAATGTATACTCCCCACCATGACTTATGGAAGTGAAACTTGGGCACTCACCAAAAGAATGGAAGAGAAGCTGAGAACTACACAGCGAAGAATAGAACGAATCATATTGGGAATCAGACTGTTAGATAAGAAGAGAAACACATGGATTAGGCAACAAACTCAAGTAAAGGACATTCTTATCAAAACTAAAGAACTAAAATGGTCTTGGGCAGGACACATAGCCCGAAGACATGATGACAGATGGACTAAGAAAATAACAGAATGGTATCCAAGAGGAGCTAGAAGAAAACCTGGAAGATAAAGGTGGAGATGGATATATGAAATTCATGAGTTTATGGGTAGTAAATGGATGGCCAGTGCTCAAAACAGAAGCAACTGGAAAGTTGCTGGAGTTGAAATTGGCTGATGATGATGATACGAGCTAATGTCCGGCGCATGGTCCATGTGGTTATTGGTCTTGCTATACATGCGTTGTACTGGGTGGTGATCTGTGGGACACTAAATGTGTTACGAGAAGAGACACACGACACTCACCACAGGTGTCGACCACACGTGGCGGTCCCACATGTGACTTTCGACTGTTGTTGAGCCTGTTATAGTAGACCCGTAACACCACAGAACTGGAGCACTTAACCATGTTAACTGTTATTCAGATACTGTCGCCTGCACGACTCTTCCCTACAATCACTGAACGTTCGAATTCAGAAAGATCTCGACGCCGACCTGCTCTTCCTCACAGACATCCATAAATTGATCTCCAATGTGTGTGAACTACAATTTATATTAATATCAGCCTTTCCCAACAGTGTGTATAATATTTCTTTTTGTTGCTGTTTCGATTTTTGGTGCCCTGAGCCAATGCCACGTTCACTCGTCTCTTAAGCCGGCCCAGCCGTACGGTTCTATTACTCTGCAATGAAATTAGAGGGTAATAAACTGCACTGATCTAGTTTGTTCGTCTGGAAATGAACCTAAAAGGTTGAGATGAAAGATTTCGGCCCCAATGAGATTTTCGAATGCTATTCTTTAAAAACCATACCACCAGTCATGTCGTCTGTTTCTTCCCAGCGGTGACTGTCATTCCAATATAGTAGTTTCGCATTGCGAGATCCATATTCGAATTGGTTCGCTGTCGGACTTCTCATTTGACCTATCATTTGGTCTGTTTTACTGAATTCGAAAAGTTTGATGGAACCACATCCTTCCAAGAAGTATTTCTTGGAAGAGTGAGAATTACACTGAAGAACATGGTCGTTTATTATTAAATAATAATAAAAAACAAGTTTACTTATTACCTAGGACCACCATAGCTCTGCTTGAGCTGTGGTGGTCCTAGGTAATATAAGTGAACAGTTGTGCTCCAAAAAATTGCACCCAGTTGTAGGCTTCTGCGCGGGTATAGCTTCTCTAAAACTTACAAAAAAAAAGCGAAGTTAAACTCCTCTAACCCTTAGCGAACATAGTATAAAGGAAATTTATTATTAATGAATTATAGCTTCAAATAAGGAATTTGAGTCCTCAGTAGCGTTGTTAATTAATATTTGACTTACGATGATCATTGCTCTTACCTTTAAGTGTAAATACGGCCGGATGTTTGTTTTCCGAACGTGTGCAAGCACAATTGTGCAGCTGGAGTGTTTAATTCCTCGTCGTCCACCCACATCATGATGAGTTGCCATGTCAGAAAACAGAAGTTTTACAATCGTTTGTCACGCAGTTTCTTTTAAACTGTGGAAGATGTGCTAAAATGGACGTTTCATATTCTTCACGCTAAACCAAATTTATAAAAAATTCACGTCTACGTGCGCTAATACTATACAAGCAGTCGATATATTGATTCTTGCTCCTCCAAAATATGATTTACTCTTCTAGTTGTTACTTGCTTTACAAAATAAAAACGTACAACAGCTGGAACCTTGAGTGGCTTATGTTCGATTAACATTGTGATAAACCACATTAAGTAGTCCCATACAATATTTATTTGTTTTAAGGAAAGATTGTTCCATCTGTATCGTGAATCCTGCTCCCGAACATTGAGTGTGTATCGGTGTACAGTACTAACCCATAGGATATTGTTGTTTTATATAAATGTTTCAATTTATTAACAACCTTCGTTGAAATAGTACTTTGATTCTTAATTACATCGTTAATATTTTTCCCTTTTATATGTAGTTAATGCATTTTGAATCTAATGTCCGAAAAAAAGTCGGTTATCCGAAATTCTCTAGGTTTCAATTGTTTCGGATAACCGGGATTCTGTTGTACTGCCTACTGATGAAGTACAGTTAAATTCGCAGTCATCAGAACTTTTGTTGCGCAACAACCAAATATGGCCTTTGCTGTCCTTGCGCCGTAAAGCCCCTAAGCAGCAGCAACAACCAAAACTCTACATTGTAGAGTATAGATTTAAGGAATAAAGTTCCGCATTTGTAGTTGATACGCTGAAAGCGAAATTCAAAATTCTGACTGAAGTAAATCTTAATCTTACAACGAACATTTAAGTACATTATTTCAGACAGTATAGAATTGTCGAAGTTGATTTGCATATACTCCCTACCCTTTTCGTTTCATTATCGTCTTGAGATGTTTATCAGGAGTGCCACACGTAATCAGGATTGTATCCCGAAGTCGACAACATGCTGGCTGAAATGGGAGAAAAGAAAGCTTGCTTAGCAAATTCGCTTTCGAAGCAATTTTCTCTCGGGTACTAAGTTTCTTGAGCAAGTGAAATTTATCTTCATTTTAATATTTCATTGCATGTATTAGGAATTTTTCTGATCCGTTTTGCAATCATCGTCTTGTTGATAAGGCAATTAGGATGGTTTATTGGCGTCACTTCTAATTACCACATGTTTGGAAATTCTATCGAGACTTAATCGCCGTAATGCATCGGCACAAAAGGACTTTTGCTCCACGGCTGATTTAATATTTTGTATTTTAAGAAATCAGGCGTTGGATAATGACTTGGATTTTCCTCGAAAATTGGTTTCGTTTATTTCTGCAGCTTGGTGAAATTTCTCAGACTTACGGTTTTGTTTCACCGAACGCCTATTTCCTGTTAGGAAACTGCTTTCCTGCTATTTTATGTTGCATTTCCTGCTAGTTTCGATACATTTCGGCTGTTAGTTCAATGTCTTGCACGTGGTTTTTAGGAACACCAACCTTACATCCTTCCTTAATGCCTCGCATTGACATCGTAGTATCTTCTGGCGTGGTTCAAACGAGTTCAAGGCTTTTTCGCGGTTATTGCACTGCGAAAGTTTGAGTTTGCTCATACAATATAATTTTTTGTTCAGGCAGCTAGAGCAGGGGTGCCAAATTTGTGGGCTGAATATTTCTCAGGAGGCGGGCCGCACTAGTATGCACACAGCACATGGCTTTAAAAATATTTTCACATATTTCTCCTTGCTCAAAAATACCCGACTTCATGGCCATCCATATTTATGATGCTTTTATCAATTTCATTTGAACGTTATAATTGGTGCATCTCCCTCAAGCACCATCATTTATAATAATTTTCGCATACGTTTAATCTTGTTAACATCTGCAAGTTACAACACTTGGGGCCGCACAACAAAAGGAATCACTTCTGTAACTTGCATTGGGGGGGGGGATTCCTTGGGCAGTTTCGTGAAGCATTTGCGCCATTATCTTTGGATTCCGTGCTGCTGTTCTTTCCTTGGGTGGGCGCATGCTCTTGCTTGTAAACTTTGTTTTTATTTTATTAAGTCTGTTATATAGTTTTAGCTTTTTTTTTTTTTTGTCTTTTAAGTCGCAGTTCGCACTATTTTTTGCATTTTCCAACAGTTCTTTACCGATGTCCAGATAATTCTTCAGGGGAGAGGCAAAGAAAACTTAACTGCATCCCCTCTAATACTCAGGCCTATCTTATTTCTCGAAAAACTACTGCTTTGCTCACCTTCGAGGACATTCAGATTTCTAGACAAGATCACAAAGCTCTAGGAATTATTTCTCTAGGAACTTTTAATCTCCCAGCATAAGCACATCACAAATAGTGCTTCCTCTGCATCTAAAAAACAGTTTTCTTTTTCGCCCTCGGCGTTACTTTTCTTCTAAGCAACTGCTCCCTCTGTTGAAATCTAAGGTCCACCCTACAGTGGAATATTGTTCCTACATCTCGAAATCACTCAAGCTTCAAGACTATTGAAAAGGGGGAGTCAGTTAATTAATGACCCGTCCCTTACAAAGTTTCTCCGCCTGTCTCATAAACGTTCATTTTCTGCTGCACTCATTTTCTATAAATACTTCCATGGGCACTGTTTTATTAATTGGTAATTTCTTATTTTCTTAATCTCTAATTTGCCGCTTTCTTCAAAACTAGTCCGAACTCGTTCTGCAGCTAGTCAGCATCCATTCCCTGTCTAACTAAAAATTCACAAGAACAACGTTTTCTCCTTCACATGTATTTCTTGAAAATTTAAAACGTACAGAAATTAAAGTCTAATGTCAAGTATCTTCTGTCGTCTCAAACTACAACCCATACATGGTATTAGTACTACAGCTTCTAATCTTTTTGTGTTTGGGCTTTTCATTAAAAATAAATTCTTATATGTATTGTAATAGCGTTTCATTTCGTTACATCATCATTTAAGTTGTATTAGGTATAATAGTCGTATAGTGGTTGAACACTAGTTTGTAATTGAAGGTTGAACTAAGAGGTTTGTGTGAAATTTTCGACGATGGAGAAGAAAAGCCGCCTCATTCAGTTTGAAGTTCAACTATGATTGGGGGCTGGTTTGTGCATGAATGTGGAAAGATTAGATACCACTTGGAAAGAACTGTGCCCATGGAAGTATTCTACAGAATAGGCAGCAGAAACTGATCGAGTACGGGGGGGAAGAGATTGGATCTATGGTGTATTGTAATTGATGATGTGATAAACGCCATTCCTTCCTAGTGAGAAATTCAATTATACCGCTAAGACTGGAATGTCTAGTTTAGGATTATTCATTTCTGTGTTCGCTGTCTTCTTTTGCCCATTCTGTATTGACCAAATCGATGGTTTTAGTTTTGAGCGGAGACTTTTTCTTCGTCTTCATTATAGCACTGCTCCCAGCAGATTTTGGAGATGGCTACAAAACTTATCATTTCTCGATTTACTCCTTTTCGTCTCCTTTCTCTTGTTAATGATATGTAAATTTGGCTAGTTCACAGTACTTGGTGACCCACAAAAAAAGAAAAGCCATGCTCATCCAGAATCCTTTAGTAAACAAGCTGCGTAATATTTTGTAGCATTATTATGCGGACGACCTTGCAACATTGGAACCCTTCCAGCTAGATTATTAGTCTTCCATTTTTCATTGCTCTCCGATCCCCCCCCCCCAAGTGTCGACTCGTTTTAAAGTACATGCACACAAGAGAAGCATTAAGCTGACACACTCCCGAAACGCTTTTGCTACTGTGCGAGTGTAATTAATAAAGCCAATCTTTCTCTTTGTACTACGACATACTTTTGTTATTATTGTCGGTGTAGAAACTGAAAACGCCATTACGGAAATAGTGTGCCTAATTGTCTCTGGTTTCATTAACTCTGAGAGGATGTCTTGAAGGTCTCTTTTCTTGTTTGCTGCCACTAGACGATACATTTTCATTTGGAAAATGTGCCGCTAACAAGCCTACACCCACATATTTCCCTGGAGTGTGAATTGATGACAGTCTTGTAAACGAAATGCAAAGGTACACTAGGGACACTAGAAAAGTTATTTACGTGAATATGAAAGTGTAGAGTAAGCAATGCTGTGATGCCGGCTTTGTATGTAAGGTTTTTCTATATTTGTAGTTTGTACTGATGCTTTGTGATGTATACAACTGGTTTTCACCTATCAGTATTCCATTGTCGTTGTTAAGTTTAAAGAAGTTAGTTAATGTACGCAGGGCGTTGCATTTCGGGTGTGTTAGCAAATACAGTATTTCATATTAGGGTTACCAGAGAAAACAATCTCATCCATGTATGTGAATGTCCGAAAATTGCGTGTATTCTCTGGTCGGTTTTCCTGTTTTGCCGGATCAAAAAAAAAAAAAAAAAACCTCCGAGCTTCCGGGAGGGAAAAATCTTGGTATTCTTGCCCTAGACCGACTAACTCCTCCACGATGTGAGAAAGGTAGTAGTAGTGCCATGTGATGCAAGAAAGCATGTGTATGAGCTTATGCAGCATCAGCCAAAAAAAAAAAAAAAATCACAATTCTCTCCAAATGCCTGTCCAGTTCCTCCTTAAATTTATTCAACTTATCAACTTCCACAACGACAGCAATTAACCACCCGCTGGCTAAAGGCAAATTTCCGTACATCTATTCTACATCTGTCTCTTCTTAATTTGAAGTTAATGCCCCCTTAGGTTCGTAATCTGAACAAGTGGAAGGATCCCATCAGAATTCAGCGTGCTCAACCCATTCAAGGCCTTATACACCTCAATCAGATCACCGCGCAGGTGCCTAGTCTCCAGCCACTGCAGTTTGCAGAACTTAAGCCTCTCTTGGTAAGAGGATCTCTTCATTCCCCTTACCAATCTTGTTGCCCTTCTCTGTACACGCTCAAGTAAATCTACATCCTTCCTAAAATGAAGCCTCCAGACCTGTACGCAGTACTCAAGGCGTGGCCTGACCATTGCCTTATACAGAGGAATAAACACCTCCTTTTCCCTGCTAGCAAAATTCCTATATATCATTGACAAAACCCCGTGACCTGCCCTGGCAGCCTGTCTGCATTGCTCAGAAAACTTATAAAAGTCCTTTCCGTCATTGATGGACTCGAACCCAGACCTTTTCCACACAGTGTGTGGTGGACGCTGTTTACAACCAGTGTGCTACACGAGGACTAGTGGAGTGTGTTCTCTGGTCGGTTTGCCGGATGAAAAAATCTGGATCTAGGGTAGGAACAACCGCCATGATTTATAACAGCAACTAACAAAATAAATAAACTCACTTTTTTTTTTTTTTTTTTGCATGAACCGAACATTTCGTTTATGCGCATACGTCACATATTAGAACCTATAGTACTTTGTACCATGCGTTGGTTTAAAAGATGAAAGAAGATACTTGTTGCTATTAGACATTAATTTCTGTAGGTTGTAATGTTCAGGAAATACCTTTTTGAAGGGGAGTTATTCCAGAAAACGGAAGTGAAGAAGAAGAGTTGAATAGTAAATGTATCTTGACTGGTTGTGGTATGTATTCGTATTGGTTTAGAATTTAGAGGGAGAATTGAAGCCAATTCAGAAGTGCCAATGGAAGTAAAGTGCCAAAGCCCAAATATAAAATTTCATGAAAATCCGGGTGCTGTTGTTTGTTTGTTAATTTGGTTTTTAGGAGCGTTAGCAACTAAGGCCATATTGCTCCGGGAATATGCGGTGGTCATTCCCTGACCTTTCCGCATCCTCCGTATTTGGTAGTGACGGGCTCGAACCCCGGTCTAATTAAGAAGCGTGTGCTGCGCACTGCTGCTCCTTCCCACCTGGCTACAGAGGCGCTCTCCGGGTGCTGGGAGTCGAGTTGTTACATGCGGGTGGACAGACAGACAGATGGAAGGACATGGTGAGAACAATAGTCCTGCATATATGTTAACACGCCTAAAAACCAAGTAAGAAATAGATTCGAAAAAAAAATTCCAAATGTTTCATCTGATTGGCCTCAACTGCAAAGTGCAAAGGACGGTGGTAGAAAACTCTTTGCTGGAAGGTTTCCATGAGCTTGTCTCCGCCTTTATTTTACAGTTTTTATTCTTTTATATACAACGAATACAGTTTTAATGAATGCATTTCTAGGTCTCGGCCGGTTGTCTTTTCTTATTAGTGTTTCGTTAGTCTACATAATCTTTATTACGTAGACGCAGCAGAATTTGGCGCCTCCGTAGCCAAGTGGGCAGGAGCAGCATTGCATAGCACACGCTTCTTGGTTAGACCCGGGTTCGAGCCCGTAACCACTACATATCCCCGGAGCAATATGGCATTAGTTGCTAATGCTCCTAAAAACCAAATAACAACAGGCAGAATTTAGTATCACACACTGCTTTCCGTATTTTTGAGTATTTGTGCGTGTTTTTTTTTTTTTTTTTTTTTTTTTAGAATTAGGACTCGAATTCAGCTTCATGCATTCTAAACTTTCATTGATTGCACTACGATTGAATATTCTTATTAATGCTATTAAAAATATTTTAGGGTAGAAAGCGTCAAACTATGATGAATTTTTCATCATTACTACGTAGTTGGATTTTTTTAGACAAACTGAAGTTTTGTATATTGGCATCATTATTGTAACATCTCATGTTTTGAAATCCTTCACACCAAGATATTGGCTTCTTAATTTGTTTATTTTAGCTTTAACATATTTATGTCCATCAATAATATTTAAACAACTTTTTTGTAGATATTTACAAAGCGATGCAAGCTCTCCTAATACATCATTGAGCGCAATTAATGCCACTTGATATTGCGAATTTGTCAAAATTTGTAAACAGTATAACAGTATTTACTAAGAGGATCATTACATTCGTTAACCTGCTCATTGCAATATTCGACTAATATTTCATAATTTTTTACTAAAGCATCAACTGTAAATTGTGTGGATAACCATGTGACTTCATTTAATAGTCTAAAAGATACAACATCGTGTTCTGTAACCTGGGCTAGTTCTAATTTTCCTTATTTTATGCTAGACCTGCTAAACATTGTGTATACAGTTGCAACGTCTCTGTATCTTGCATAATAAATACATTTTTCCACGCGTCGTCCAATCCTAAATCTTCTCGTCGGTGTGCAACACAACGTTGTTCAGATAGATGTAATATTTCCTTTTTGAGAATTGCTGCTACTCCATTTTCCCTTCCAAGCATAACACTTTCTCCATCTGACGTGAACATTACCATCTTTTGAATATCAAGATTATATTCGTCGTAAATTTTTTTTTATTTTTTCTAAAATGGATATACTGTCACAGTTTGTAAGCTTCAAAAATTCACAAATTCAAATGAATAATTTTTGCTTCTCCAGTTTTTAGGTATATCTATAACTTTTTCCATGTGTTCATGAATGTCTTTTACAGAGTTCATTGATGCATTAATTTTTATGGCTAATATCACATCATTAATTAAACCTTAACGGTATCAAAATTTGATTTCAATCGTTCACTTCTTTCCTTTTTTTGTTACGTACTATTACAGTTTCCGTCAAAATACTTAAAATTCCACATTTTTTTTTTCAGATTACGTAACTTGATTACTTAAATTTAAATAATCTAGTTTCCATTCTTCCCATTTTCTTTGTATTAAATTCTCCCGCAACTTTTACTTCTGCACAAAAAGTACACAAGACGACACCATTTTCTTCATTGTATTGAAAAATATCTCCTAGTTTTAGGCTTTGCTTTTTGTTTGATGATGGAACTTCAGCATCAATTTGTTTTAAAAGACAATCCTTTTTAAATGTTTTGCAAGTTTTTTTATTTACAGTATTTACGTCTTCAGTTTTTCTTTTGGACATTTTTTATCTGAAAAATTTTAAAATTAAAGAATTTTATTAATTCTCTATATTTTGTAAATGAAGTTATTTTAAAATATTAGGAAAAGGTTTAATTTTTCATATTTTACCTTCTTTAATAAAATATTAAGTAATACTAATTAACGTTTTTGGTTATACATTAAAAAAAAAAAAATCGGGACCACTAGATCCGGCGACATTCCGCCTACATATTTTTACTTATTAATTAGTAAAAATTAATACGTAAAAAAACTGGACTTCTACAATTTTCACCATCACAATGCATTCCTTATATGTACTATGTATTTGTAAATAAAATAAAAGATGTGGTAACATGTCGTGCAATAGCGAATCTTATGGCATGAGCTATCCCCCCCCTTCCTATATCCATTCTTCCACTAATACTCCTGTCGCCATCTAGTATCTCGATTGTGTGCGCGAGAAGTAAAAGCACCTGTGCAACTTCATAGAAATCAGTGCGCAGCTTAGAGAGAACAGTGGTCGTTACTGATGGTAATGCTAGAAAGAGGATGCAGCGATGGAAGGAGCACAACAACTGGGCACTTGATGAGTGAAAACATGTTATATTTTCAGACGAATCACCATTCACACTTTTTTAAACATCAGAGGGAGAGTTTGTGTGGCGAATGCCAAAGGAAGTATCGTGCGGACTGTATTGTACCAAACCGTCAAATGTGGAGGAGGAGCATAATGATTTGCACAGCAATATCTTGGTATTCTTTTGATCTTATCACCCTGAACACTCGAATTACTGCCACTGATTACTTTGCTATTCTGCGTGAACAGGTTCTTCCCGTGGTGCAAACATTGTTTCCTACAAACAGTGCCATATTTCAAGGATAATGTCCCAATATACGCTGTCAGATGTGTTCAGTCTTGGTGTGTGGATAATGAACTGAAGCTAAGCATATTCCATTCCCATGGCGTGCACAATCACCATCGTACTTAAATGTTATTGAGCCACTGTGACCCTATTTGGAGAGGAAAGTGAGAAGTAGGTTTCCTCCACCTTCATTACTTAAGGAGCTTGAAACTTTCCTCCACGAAGAATGGACCAACATTCCTCTTAAGACAGTTCAAGACTTATCTGAATTTATTCCATGTAGAATACAATCCGTTTTTTTCTGTTCCCTGTACACGATTAATGCGCCTATTGTCTTACCATTTCTGTCCCCATGCAACAACTCGACTCCCAGTGGATGCATTTTTATGAAATTTTATATTTTGTCATTTTTAGAAAGATTTATAGTCTTGCAAAATTTTATTAAAATCGGGCCAATAGAAAACCGGCAATTATTATTTCTTTGTCTGTCCATCTGCATATAATAACTCCACTCCCATCAAATGGATTTTTATGATATTTCATGTTTCACTTCGTCAGGTTGTTATGTCGAATCGTTCCAAATTTCACTTAAATGAGACCAATAGGAATCCAGCAATTTATTTTTTTCACACATATCACTTAGACTGCCCATATACCGTATATTGTAGCTGAAGCACTGGATTTTTTTTTTTTTTTTTTTTATTTGGTAGTTGTTGGCGCATCGGCTTCTGTGGCCATATTGCACCTCCCAAGGTTTTTGCAGTACTTTGATCCAAGCCCGAGGCGGGAATCGAACCCGCGACCTTTGGGTTGCCGGGCAGGTACTTTACCCACTCGGCTAGCCCGGTCGGCTGAAGCACTGGATGTTGTCTGCTGCTATGAGCTTGTTGGAGGAATGAATGAGCAATGTAGAGGCTGCTTAGAAACGAAATTTTCTCTGTTTGCTCATAAGTAATTTTTTAATTATCTTTTTTGTGTGTATTATTACTATTTGCTAACGCCTTTGAAATATAACAAGCTGCAAACATTAACTAACTTCTTTAGTATCGCATTCCCTTCACTATTTCTGTTGGGAACAATTCTTTAAGAGAAAACAACTAAAGAGTATAAAGTTTAACAAAAAGGGATTAGTATTTACCCTCCAGAACCTTTTTTGCATCGTTGGCTTACAAACGAATTAAAATATATATTTCCAAGTGGAGAAAAATTCAACTATTTTGTATAGTTGGATAACTTCCAAGTGCAGTTAAGCATATTTGGCGCTTTCGTTTCAAGATGCGATTCTTACCGTTCATTTGACCACTAGTCTCACCGACAGAATTTATAAATCGGGAGGAATTTAGAACCTCCCCCACCCTTGGACGTGAGATTCATTCCGAATGTTAGTTCCCAAACCACTCAGTTTTCCAACTTTGGTTATCTGAAATTAATCGCACGGGTCAGTATGTTTTCTTAACGTCCTCATTTATGCTAGAATCTTTGCGGCCTTCGTTACCTAGTTACTAATTAGCCATAAGAGGAGAAATTTAGGCCTTGGCATCATTTCAGAACGGTTTGTATCCAGGAAGAAATTTGCAAACGATATCTTTTAATAGTTGAGAATTAAAGTGCTGCAGTGCCAGAATTAGGTACCATATGCTGATGAAAGCCGTTCAGCTTGTTTGTCTGGACCTGTTTGTACTGTCCGTCTCTTCGCCACCTCCGCTCGTATTTAATTAACAATGCACTGATCGCGTGACAATTATAAATTGGTGCGCACTCCTTTATGGGCCTTTTATTTAAAGGGATAATTGGCATAAATTCAACTGTTCTGTTTTTGATAATTCTGGGACGAATTACTACTGAGGAATGCGTGATGGTTGGTATTTGGTGCACTTAAATAGCGATAAGATCGTGGTAGGCGCAGTTGGAACTTGCGACTGATTATCTACAGCTTTCGTAATGGCCTCGCTCATTCTTTGCGTGTCAACTTCATGATGCTCACAATTGTCGTCATTGCTTATCGAAACGAGTCGAACGTGCAAGGACTATTTTCCTCGATTTTGGGGCGCAGCTGTACATTTGAACACATCCAATTAGCACGTTAGTAACAAGCGAGCAAGTTTTACCGATACCCGCAGTGATTTGCAGTACACCAAAACTGTTCGTGTAGGGGGTAAAATATCAAATGAAACTTGAGCTGACTTCCAATGAGATAATCGTTTTGTCTTGATTTCGTAGAAGTCCACGTGGTAATGATTGACGCCTCTTGCTTGCCAATTCATTGCTTTTCATCGTATTGGAATGACTTTCTTAATAGGGATTTTTGCTAAAGTGCACAAAAATAAATAAAAATATAAACTTAAACTGGAAGAATAAGTTGGTCAGCCTACTCTGGTCAGGAATTCTCTGGAGAACGTTGAGTCTTTGCCGAAAAATAAATGATATACAGTACATATGTACATAAATGATATAATCCTTATATGTACTATGTATTTGTACATAAACAGCTGTCTGCCTTCTGTCTTTTTTTTTTTTTTTTCACTCGGCGATAAATTTGCTATCGTTACTTGTATCTTAGAAAATGCTTATTGCAGTCCCTCCCTTAGTCCTCCCCCACCGCTCGTATTTGCTACTTGAATCTTAGAAGCTTTCGACATCCAACATTTTAATGAGATGGCCAGAAAATATTTCTTTTGGTTGCCACTCCTATTTGCTTCAACTCCTTTATCGAGGGCGTGTGATACACTTTTTAAGTGGATAATTATTAAAACTTCCTTCCATTCATTCCGAGAATGTTTCTTCGTACAGAGCAGTTTCTGTGGGTAATGATCCATACTGACAAGGGGCTCTGAACTTGGACCAGCTAAATTATAAACTGGGTCAGGGGACTCTTTTTGAAATGATAACACAATTTGGACAGTTTTTACAAAAAGATTATTTCATTTCTGACTTAGTTGTTTAAAGACTAATTTGTTAATTTTGGAGGTATAGTGTATATCAAATATTTTAGACAAGCTCGCATTGTTTGCCATTCCAGGAAGTAAATCAATTTGAAAAGTTCTGTTCCATTTTGGAGTCGACGTAGAACAGAACTTTCTATCATACAAGCGGATTAATCGATCCGCCATCCGGGAAAGCTTTGAAGCTTCTGTAAATTTTGTTTACCCTTCGTTTCAGTTTTCTTTCAATATTTTATCTTTTCTTAGTATTGCCGTGTTTATTGATTAGTCAGAGCTTAATATCGAAATTAAAAGCTAACATCTGTGCATCTCCGTAACAGTTTATCCAGTTCTTCCTTGAATTTATTCAAAATGCCCACTTCTATAACATCAGATGGAAATTTGTTCTGACAGTCAACTATCCGCTGGCTGAAGTAAAATTGCCGAGTGTCCTACATCCACCCTTCCTCTGTTTGAAGTTGTATGTATGTATGTATTTAACTGTCGAAGGGTGGCACCTGGACATACATCCATCTCCACCAATTTATCATATAACATATTCTCATAATGGCCTGTTAGTGTAAGTGTGTGTACACGTGTGTGTAATGTGTTATAAGTGAAACAGGCTACTCTGCCACCAGGTGATAGTCCATTGGGCAATTACCACCTGGTGCCCATCCCTGGCACGAGGAGCTATGCCTGGATCTATTAGCTCTGGCTGTGCATATTGCACCTAAATCCCGCACCCACCAGTAAAGGTGCAAGACTGGTGGGTGCCAGCAGTCCTGCTCCTGGGGTGCCCACACCCAAAAGCCAGCAAAAAAAAAAAAAAAAAATGCACCAACTAGGAGAATACATCTTACTAGTGAGTGCAACAATCCCGCCTCATGGTCATTCCACAAGGCCAGCCAAAAAAAAAAAAAAAATTTTTTTTCCCTTTTTTCTCCCTGCCTCCAAGACAGAATGCCTATCCATCCAGAGGAGGGGAAAAAAAAAAAAAAAAAAGGTCTTTAGTCAGTATTAGTAACAACATGTATACTCCTCCTTTTATTAAATGTCAACCTGCAAAACCGTTGAAATTCTACAAAATTCCTTTCATTAGACAGCCAAATTAATTCAGAACCCCTAATAAAATTAGGTACCAAATTAAATAAGTCTAATCTAAATTCATCATACAAATTGCATTCATATAAGATATGATCCCATGTTTCCAACCTTCCACAAACACAGTAAGGATCTTCCACTAAACTAAACTGATGCAACTTACTTTTTAAGGAACCATGCCCCGTAATCAAATATGAGCATTCCATAGTTGGATAAAACCAACAATGCAATTTGTTATTAAAATTAAATTCAACACTAGGTATAAATAAATAAGTTACTCTACCAGTACTACTGGAATCCCAACGGTCCTGCCATAATTTAATTAATTTCACCAAAATTTCTTTCTTCTGTTTGCTGACTGCAGAAGAAACTTCATTAGTAATCCCCAGAAATGTAATTTGTATTCCTTTTCTTATAAAATAACAAAAAGCTCTATACACGACTGTTAAATCCAAAGGCAATACCCCCGCAATCACCTGTAGAGCATTAGTCGAAACAGTCTTACAAACACGCAAAATAGTTAACAACATTATTCTTTGTATTGATAATAGTTTTTGTTTAAATTTTACATTGACAGTACGAACATACCAAATTGATGCAGCATACGACACAATCGGAATAAAAATAGCTTTATAATATAGATACAAAATGCGTTTACCTAATCCCCAATCTTTTCTGGTAACCCTAACTATAGAAGCAGTGTAATTTTTTATTTTCCTACTTAAATAATTCAAATGTTGTGAAAATAATAACTTATCATCCAAGATAACCCCTAAATATTTTACCTGGGAAACAAGAGGAATTTGTTTACTGTTTACTAATAATCGAGGTGGTCTGTTGTAGTCTAATTTTCCTTTTAATAACATCATGACAGTTTTAGAAGATGAAATTTTTAGTTTATTTAATGTAGCCCAATCAGTCAAATCCTGAACAATAACCTCCATTCTGTTTTCTAATACTGCTCTAGATCTTCCTGTCACGCACAAAACCAAATCATCAGCATAAGCCACCTTATAACAATTAGGGACTGTTCTACTTAACCACTGGTTTAAGACCAGATTCATAAAATAGGACCCAACACAGATCCTTGTGGACAACCGCGATCAATAATTCTATTAAAAGTTAAATGTTGGGACCTTATAATAATCTGTCTATCCATTAAATAACTTTTAATAATTTGGTATAACAAATTGGGACAATTTAATTCTCTTAATGAAAAAAGCACACTTTGATACCATACAGTATCAAATGCTCCTTCAAAATCTATGAATAATGCTAACACATATTTCTCACCAGAATTTACACTAAAATTAATCAAATCGCGTAGGGCATCTTCTGTTGAACTATTTCTCTTAAAACCATATTGATATTTAAAATGAAGATTTTGTTCGTTGAACAATTTCTCTAGCCTTAACAACAACAATCTTTCCAATATTTTGCCCAAATTTGCTAACAAAGAAATGGGTTTATAACCCCTAGGATCAGTCAACAATTTGCCAGGTTTTTGTAATAATTTTAACAGAGCAATTTTCCAAAATCCTGGAAAAACTCCTTTCAATAAACACTTATTATACATATTAACCATTATTTCTGGACACAAGTCAACAAACTTTTTAACACAATTATTTTCAATCAAGTCTAAACCTGGTGTTTTATTATCCCCAACCTTAGAACATACAAATTTCACTTCATCAATATTAAACAATTCCATCTCAGATGATCCAGTGTATTGTTCATTCCCCTGTCTAATTTGTTGCTGCTGTACACTATCTTCCCCACAATTGTCATTCAAAAATAAAGTGCTAGTAATAGTAGCAATTGTAGAATACCAATCAGTAGACTCAGTATCATTTGAATACACAGTATTAATTAAATTATTAACATTCAACTTGTTTCTAGTTAACTTAAACAACAATCCCCATGGCTCACTATTTCCAGTAGTACAAACCAATTCTTTCCATGCATTAAATTTGTGTTCAGAGATTGCCTTATGGTATTCTCTCCTCTTAATTTTATACATTTCTTTATACCTTAATGCTTCATTATTACTTCTACTCCTAACCCTCTGAAAAAGCTTCCTCATTCTAAACACTTCCCTCCTTAATTCTGATAGCTCCAAAGACCACCAAGGTACTTTATGACCTCTCTGTTTTCTTCTCTTTGCAGCCAAATTTAAAGCATTAAAAATAGAGGATTGAACAAAAAATGCATATTCAGAAGCAGTTAATGAATTTAAATTTTCCCTAGTATAAATTGAAAAACTATCCAACACAGCACCTTTAAATTTATCCCACTTAATATTTTTATAATTAAATCTCAAAGTATCATCTGTTGACATATCTGTATTGCTAATTTCAGATAAATTTATAATTATTACAATAGCTCTGTGATCACTGTTAGTCATATTTGTAACAACATCCCAGGAACTGACTCTTCTATTTAATTGATTATTTACTAAGGTGATATCAATATTGGAAACACCATGAATGTTATCAAAAGTATATGGTTTAAAAGGTTCATTCAAAACACTTAAATTATGACATAAAATGAATTCCTCTAATTGAACACCTCTATAATCAACCATATCACTATACCACAAATGTGATTTTGCATTAGCATCCATTGCTAATATAAGATTACTAGAAGCTACAAAATTCATTACATTTTCTAAGTATTGCACTGAAATATCAATATTACATGAAGGTGGACAGTATAGAGATACTAAATAAAATGATATCACATTAGTTGAAACATGAATACAAGTAGCATGTTCAGAGCAAAGACTAGATATAACAGTGATATTAAAACTCTTATTAAAAACTACAATAGCAGTTTTAGGTTTAACTACAGTAGTGTGTATAACATGAGCAGTTATTGGAAATCCAGTGACCTTACAAGAGTTTGCAAATGTACCTACATAAGGTTCTTGGAGACACAGAATATCATAACCTCCTTCAATCATACCAACTTTAATTTCATCCATGACATTTCTTGATTTTTGCCCATTCAATTGAACAATTCTTAAATAATTTACTCTATGATCATACGTACTAGCATTATTCATCATAATTAATTCGCATACTTGCAATTTCCAATGCCCTGATATATTCAGGGCAATTAACATCTCTTATAGAATGATCATGAATCCTTCCCTTCCTTTTACAATTAACACATTTTGGAGTACCATCCTTATCTTGACAATCACTATATTTATGCCCCCCCCTGGGCACAATGCCCACAAGACACAGTCCTATGTGTACAGTTACCAGCTGAATGTCCGAATCCCAAACATTTAAAGCATTTGGATATTATTACAAACTTTCTGAATTTAAAAGAAGCAAACCCAATGTATAACCTATCACAAGCTAAGATACACCTGTATAATTTTGGATTCATACTTATAACCCAATTATTATACCTGGCTTTAGATCCAGTACAAAATCTAAATAATACACCCTCTTTAACTTCCAATTCAGTAAAACCAAAATCCTTAAAGTTCTTATAAAACAAGTCCTCAAAAAATTCCTCCTTTTCCACATCCTTTGGCACATCATATACTAAAATTGAAGGGTCTGAAAGTTTAATGTTGTCTAGTTTTAAACCTTTATTTACTAACTGTTCAGAATTGATAATTTTATTCAAATCCTCCCTTTTAACTGTTTCAATCAGCACTCCCTTATTTCTTATCATTTTTAAATTTCTAATTTTAATGTCCTTAAAGCCTTCTTTCAGGGATTGAGCCACAACATCCTTCACCTCTTGACTGGAAGTAAATTGAGTATTGTCTTCTGCTCGCAATATAAGAGTATTGCCCTGTTTTTGCTGAATGTTTTTAGCTTGATGCCAATGACTTCCATCTGACACACCTTCATGATCCTCTAAAACAACTTGAGCACCCAATTGCCCCTTTACAACACCTGATTTCAATTTATCTGCATAAGAAACTGCCTGTTGTTCTCCAATTGTTGACAGCTTGGACTGATCTCTAATAAGATCATCGAATAGATTGGCTCTTAATTGTAGCTCATCAATCCTAGCCTTCAAACGCTCATTATCAATGAGCAAGGCTGTAGTAATTATCTCCATGTCAACCCATTTATCTAGTATAAAATTTGATGCTGTCTTTATAACCTTGTTGGCTTCGCTCGTGGTGTAATCAACCACAATCTTCTTTAACTTTGTAATCAACTCATATACTGTATTTACATCCCCATATCTGCATCTTTGCTCGTATATATTGTTGCTCTCTCTGACATTGGTACCTATGCTTCGTCTGCTAATATCCCCAGAAGAATTGTCAACATCAACATTAAGAAATTCTGAATGAGCCTCTGAAGCATCTGATATCCTTGGCTCTGATGTTAACTGTAAATCCTGTATATCCTCTCTGATCTCTTCACTCTGTGTTCCCTGATCTATAACACCATTCTGAACCTCAACAGCTGTCATGGAACCTACATCTTTATCCTCATTCCTTGTACCACTAACTCCTGGATTAGAACTGAAAGTTGCACCTTGAACTGAAGATGAACCAGCTTTAACATTCTTAATTTTATGCTTTGGATCTGTTGGCTTTTTAGCCACCTCTCCGTGTAGCCTGGGAACTCGCGAAGAGAGGGGGGGGAATGTGCCAGGCTCTTCTTCTCTTCCTCCCCCACCTCTAGGATTTTTCTTCTTATCCATATTTTAAACCAGATAATTGATCAACTCAGAAATACAGTAACTATCAGCAGGAAAACCCAATTACGTTTCCCGCTAAATTACGTGTCCGCCGACACGTAATTTAGCGGGAAACGTAACTGTTTGAAGTTGTGCTTTCTCACGTGCGTAGTGTGAACAAGAGATGGCATTGGCCTTACACAATCCATTTAGATCCCTAAACACCTTAGTCAGATCCCGCCACAGGTGCCTAGTTTCCAGGCGCCGCAATTTGCAGAACTGAAGCCTTTCCTGGTAAGAGAACCCATTTGTTCCCCTCGCTAATCATTTGCTATTTTCTGCATCCGCACCGAGCGATGCATGGTCTAACCATTGCATTATACAACGGGGTAATCATAACTTTCAGATTACTGAATATTATGAATTAGCTAGGAGAATATTGCCTCCTCATTTACTGTTGGCGAGCAGGCTTTTCACAACAAATAAATTGAGCGGGGTTGCGAAAGTAAATCAACACATGCCAAGAGTACGTACGGGTGGATTAACCAAAATAGGCTTGTGCAAAAGTCCACTTGCCACCACTCTCCAGGGTGAACGAAATTTGAGGAGAGACTTCAAATATGGGGTTTGCAAAGAGAGATTAATATTTTTAAGGTCTTGAAAAGAGAGAATATAATGAATTAAATTTTCAAGGTTTGAAATTTTAAAGTGACGCTTGAATTAGAGGTATGAATTCAAACTAAGGGATAACAATTATAGACTGGATTATTTCTCATATAAAGTTTGAAATTATTTTATCCTAATAAAAGTTCTGTTTAAATTTTAAAGAAGAATTGTCATATTTTGTACGAGAGAGATGGAGAGTGGTTGGGTATTTACTCCTGAAGGATATTTATTATTATTTTTTTTTTTAACGAAATTTTTATTTAACTTCTAGGCCCATTTTCAGCGCGCTCTGTGCGTCGGAAGGAAAGGGAAAAAAAACAAAAAAAAACAAAAAAAAACAAAAAAAAAAAAACTGATATTTCATTCGTACATAACCTCCAGTGAATACTGGATACTTAATTAAACCGATAATGTTTTCATTAAAAATAAGAAATATTCTGTTTATTATCTCACATGACCAGAGGTTAGCAGAATTTACAGTTATTTGACACGAATATTATCTTTAATTGTATTTTTAACGGCCACGTGGGTTCCAACCATGGTCAACTGAAATTGAAATGCATGTATTACTGCACTCTAGCATTGAGTCAGTTTGGTGTGACAAGCACTGGGAAAGCAAAAATAAGAGTAGGAGTGTGTTATAGGCCTAATGACTCGAATGAGTACAACGAACAATTGTACAGAGAAATAGTGGACTAAAAAATCATTGTCTAAAGGGGGATTTTAACTTCCCAGATATTAATGGAACTTGTGGGTTGGTCACTCGCAAACTAGCAATACTGTTGTGTATTTATTGGATGGTTGCTTTCTGCAGCAGCATGTTCGAGAGGCAACCAGAGAGGGTAAATACTCTTTATCTGGTTATCAGCAGTGATCATTTGTGTATTAAGAATTTGTAGATAAAGGAACTACTAGGTGGCAGTGATTACAGAGTACTGATGTAGGATTTACTTAAAGATATAATTACCATCAGGGATCAAGGGAAGAGTTTTTGCTTCAGTAAAGGTTGACTACATTAGTCTCAGACAGTTTTTAAATTTTGTACAGTGGGACCAACTGATGTTACCGACAACAAATTCTACGTGGGAAGCATTCAAAGAATTAATTGTGGAAGCTACTAGACTTTTCATACCTATTAAGAAATATTGTTCAAGGTTCAGGCCTAAATGGTTGTCAAATAAACTGAGACTCGTGGTAAAGAAGAAAAATGCATGGGATGCATATAAATTATCAGGCGACACAAAAGCCTATGACAGATATAAGCTAGTCTAAAACATAAGAAAGGCACCTGGGGTGGATGGGATATATCCAGTTATATGAGAGCATCCTTGTACTCAGGGGAAGTCCCCACGGACTGTAGATGTGCAAATGTATCCCCAATTCTCGAAGGGTGACTCGAGTAATTACAGACCAGTTAGTAATACTCTTTTTGTTCTGTTCCAGGTAAAATAATGGAGTCACTGGTTAAAGATGCATTGCAGGATCATCTAGACAAGGCTGCGGCAATAATTCAGACACAGCATGGGTTAAGAGAAAGTCTTGTCTGACAAATTTTATTGGATACTATGATGTGGTTACAAAGGAACTGGATGCAAAAAATAATTTTTATATCATATACTTGAATTTCAGGAAAGCTTTTGACACTGTTGCGCATGCAAGACTACTGTACAAATTAGAGCAGAATGGTATTAAGAGTAAGTTGCTACAATGGATAAGCCTGATATACCTTCATCAATATCATTGATGAAGGTGTATCAGGCTTAATGTCGAAGTTTACAGATGATACAAAGGTTGGCAGGGTTGTTAATGACAATAATGGCAGTATGCTATTGCAACAGGATATAGAAAATTTGGGCAGATGGGCTGAGAAGTGGCAACTGAAGTTTAACCTTAAAAACAAAGTACTGCATTTGGGTAGAAGTAACCCCAGAGGAACGTACCAACTGTGTGGTACTACACTTAGGGTGGTAGAAAATGAAAAAGACCTGGGAGTAATTGTGCAGTCAGATATGAAGTTTTCTGAACAATGCAGACAGGCTGCTAGAGCAGGCATGGGCCTTTGTCAATGATATACAGAAATTTTGCTAGCAGGAAAAAAGTGATTATTCCTTTATATTGTTGTTGTTTGGTTTTCAGGAGCATTAGCAACTAAGGCCATATTGCTCCGGGATATGCGGTGGTCATTCCCTGACCTTTCCGCATCCTTCGTATTTGGTGGTGACGGGCTCGAACGCCGGTCTAATCAAGAAGCATGTGCTACGCACTGTTGCTCCTTCCCACCTGGCTACGGAGACGCCCGTTCCTTTATATAAGGCAATGGTCAGCCTAGGCCTTGAGTACTGCCTACAGGTCTGGAAGCCTCATTTTAGAAAGGATGTAGATTTGTTTGAGCGTGTACAGAGAAGGGCAACAAGATTGGTGAGGGGAATGAAGGGGTTCTCTTACCAAGAGAGGCTTAAGGTCTGCAGATTGGTTAATTGCTGGAACAAACTTTGATCTGTCGTTGTGGAAGTTGATAGCTTAAATAAATTCAAGGAGGAACTGGACAAACTTTTAGAGGGAATGGTTGTGTGAAAATTTTTTTAATTTAATTTTTTAACTTTTTTTTTTTTTTTTTTTGCTGATGCTACATGAGCTCATACACTTGCTTTCCTTCATCACATACCTTTATTACTATTTATCAATCGGTTGCGTAAATTTCTTCTTCATCTTTATAGGATTAAAACTTACTGAAAATGATTTTCACGGACAGCATGTATCTAATATAGTCATATTAACAATGATGTTATGGTAAATATGATAATCCATGTTGCTAAAATGGTTTTTATCTGTAACTTAAGCTGTTATTCTAATGCAATCTGTAGGCCTTATGAGAAACAGCGTATTACCGAAACGTTGTCAGATTTATTTAGGTTGGTTGAAGAGTTTTAGGCGCATCGGCAAATTCGACACATGTGCCGTATATAATATGTCTGTAAACAACATAGTCTTTGGTCGGTTTGCTGGACGAAAAACCTGATTTTCCCGAGGGGAATCTATGCTCCCGTAGCGTCAGACCGACTAACCCAGCCACGTTGTTTGGAAAAAAGCCCCATAAAAATTTCTCGCGTCATTGGCGGGATTTGAACTCTAGTAATTTCCACTCTGTGTGGGGTGAGTAATTATACCAACTGTGCTACCCACGAGGGCCAAATTTGTTTAGCTGTTATTTAGTTTTCAATTTAATTGCGGAATTCCAATAAAAACGACTTAATGTAATGTGGCATTATTAATTCTTTCTCAAATACCTGAAAATTTCTTAGCATTGTAACTCACATGTCCACTTTTGTTCCAACTGGCTTGTTGTACCTTTCGTAATATGTTAGGGATACCAACCCACTCCCTTTTCACTTTCATTTTTACAAGCATCTATTTTCATTAGCTTCATACCGGACGCATGCAGCTGTTTGTCATACCAACGTTACTTTTTCTAGTTTGTTTGGAAATAATTTTTTTATGAAGCCGGTTTTTGTTTACTAAAGATATTTATATGAATTATATTTTACACGCTTCCACTAACCCTACGTTTGCACGTATTTATTTTGAATCCAGTCTTGAAAAATCAAATTCTGCGCTTCTTTTTTCTTCAAGCAAGTTTGTTTACGTCGAGCGGGTGGAAACACGCTGTACTTTTGTTTGGGGAGGGGGTGGGGAAAAATGCGTTTTATATTTAGTTACTCCCTGTTTCCCTCAAGCGCGCTGTTGCCGCCTTTGCTTTAAGGTTTAAGCAAACCTTATGGACTTGACTCGGAGGGCAAGCTATTGTAATACATTTTCCCAGCTCTTTGTTCTCACCGGAGGATTTGATTGAGAGAATCAGATTTGAGAAGCAGCAATACTTCGTTGGAATGTTTTTGTCTCCTTCGTTTTGTCGCAGGAACAACATTTATTAAAACTGCTTTCGCTCTCACTTTAAATTTTATTCGTTTTTTTAAGCAAATTCTACAGAAGCAACTAATTATTCCCTGAATTTTATTGTATAATTAGTGATTTTTTTGTCATTAATGTATCGCCTTATATATTACTCTTTCTTTCTCTGTTAATGTTTCCATAAAGATAATTGGTCTCCGACCATGCTTTGTGACCTCCTTTACGGTTATTGTTCTGTTAATGGCCCTCAAATACAACATTTACTTTTCCTTCTTCTTGCGATTACCCATCTTCCATGAACGATGCAGGAACGAAGGTCTGAATGAAACATCACTTGCAGTAGCATTGTGCGCGAGTTACAAGCTTACCTTTCTGTTAATGTGGAGTCACCAAACCATGATTGATCATCTACTGCTCTTAACCATTTCCCTGTTTTCTCCTGCGTGTTTCATTATTCGTAAGTGCAACTGATTAACATTAAAGTTATAGAAAATTCTATTGATGAGCTGAATTTGACACTGTTTAAAACCATTCATTTAATACTTGATGGCTTCAGCTGTGGAAGTCAGAGATGGCCTTACGACACCGGGGAACCGTATGCTGATGAACTCTGGTTTTCGGCAGTCTGAAAGGTAGAACAAATTGTATTGAAACTAGTCTTAAATAGGTACAAATCTGTATAACAATTGAGGAACACCTACAGGCACTGGAGTGAATTCCCCACAGATGACAGCATACAATGCAATGACTTCTTTCTGCAACTATTTCTTTGTACCCATAAATAACAATTGATTGCACACTTTGACCTGTTACGGAAGAGAAGTAGTAAGTAGTGGTGTGAATTTTCGCAAACAGGCTATAATACGAGCCTGTTTTTATATATATATATATATATATATATATATATCTTGCTAAGATTGTGGATAGCTGTTACAAAGGATAGGATAAACAAGTTGCTTTAACGCAGGTTGGAGAAATAGCAGAAATGCTTTAACGCACGTTGGAGGGGAAAAAAATTGTGGTTCTGCTGTCTTGTACTGCCACACCATATTTACTGGGGGAAAAATATTTCAAACGGGTGCGTATTTTTTTCAAAATTGATTTTTTTTCAAAAGTTTTTTATTATTAAATGTATCACTCATGTTGGAAAGGCATCCCACCACGAGTTTCCTTGGTATGAAATTGTTCTTTTAATAACAGATAACTCTTCAAATAGTTAACTGCAATTCTCTGGCGTTTAGCGATACTTCCTGTAACTTCAGTGCCGAATTACTGTCTTTATTATGCCGTCAAAAGGAAGCCTATGGCTTAATGCTGCATCAGTCAAAAAAAAAAAAAAAAAAAAAAAAAATATATATATATATATATATATATATATATATATATATAAAAATAAAATAAATGAATTAAATGATAAGAAGAAAATTAAAAATAATAATAAATAAGAGAAAAGGAAATGGACAACCAAAGCGTTTCCCTCCTCCCGTAGGTAATTATCCAGCTGACCTTTGAATTTCCCCAAACTGTCAGCCTCTACCACCCATGTAGGCAACTTATTCCAGTAATTTATAACTCGCTGGTTAAAATAAAACTTCCTGCAATCCAGTCTGAACATCTCCCCCCCGTAACTTGAAATTATGGCCCTTTGTTCTAGAATCATTTACATATAACCGTGGAAATTTCGTCCTCATTCATTTTGCTTATACCTCTGAGCCTTAAACACCCCAGTCAAGTATCCTCTAAGGTGCCTAGTTTCCAAGCTCTGCAATCCACGTATTCGAAGTCTTCTCATATGAACACCTTTTGCCGATCTCACCAGGCGAGTTACCTGTCTCTGAACCCTTTCAAGAAGCACAATGTCTTTCTTTAGGTGCATCTCCCCATACCTGAACACAGTATTCCAAGTTTGGTCTAACCTTAATAGCAGTATAGAATGGGATTATGACGTCCTTATCTCTACTAGCAATTGTTCCGTTATATCATCGATAGGACACCATGGGCCTTCCTTGCAACCTGTCTACAATGCTCAGAGAATTTAGTCTGACAGTATCGTACACTCAAGTCCCTTTCCTCCACTACCGGCTTTAGTTCAGCTCCACCAAGTGTATAAGTTATTTTGGAGTTACTGTTCCCCAGGTGCAATACCTTACACTTTGCTGGATTAAAGAATAGCTACCGTTTTTCTGACCCTCGCTGAAGTCTATCTAGGTCATTCTGAAGAAGCTCTGCTTGGCGGCGATCATTAACTACTCTACCAATCTTTGCATCATCTGCAAATTTAGACATCACGCCCTCTATTCATTCATCGATGTCATTTATGAAAATCAAAAACAACACCCTAATACTGATCCTTGAGGTACCCCACTTTGGGGCAGGTGCGAAGGGCGCCGCAGACAGGCCACATCAGTACAGTGCCAAGCTATTTCGACACTTGAGGCTAGCTGACGAAATGGCGCCCCTCGATGTCGAATCAAGATGACAGCACAGAGAGGGTGAAAATTAATTTTCACACGGCGATTCTAGCCTGCATGCACCCTTTCATCTGAGTACATACTGCATAGCATCATAGATCTATTTGCTGTCCAGAATGTAACTTTGAAGGGACCAATCAGTGCGTGCTCGAATGCATACAGTTCGCAATTCACGCATTGTGAATACATTGTGAACAAAGTGAATAAGTTATAAATTAGTGTTTTTGTGATTGCTATATAAACAGGTAATCGTGAATATTGTGATTTATAATTTAAATAAAACAATAAAGGCCAAATTAATTTTAGACATGCCACCAAAGAAAAAAAGTAGTAGTGGTATGTGATGCAAGAAAGCAAGTGTATGAGCGTATGCAGCATCAACCAAAAAAAAAAAAAAAAAAATCACACCATTCCCCCCAAATGCCTGTTCAGTAACTCCTTAAATTTATTCAACCTATCAACTTCCACAACGACAGATGGAAGATTTGTTCCAGCAATTAACCACCCGCTGGCTAAAGGCAAATTTCCGCACATCTATTCTACGTCTTTTTCTTAATTTGAATTTATGTCCCCTTAGGTTCGTAATCTGAACAAGTGGAAGGATTCCATCAGAATTCAGCGTGCTCAACCCATTCAAGGCCTTGTACACCTCAATCAGATCACCGCGCAGGTGCCTAGTCTCCAGCCACTGCAATTTGCAGAACTTTAGCCTCTCTTGGTAAGAGGATCCCTTCATTCCCCCACCAATCTTGTTGCCCTTCTCTGTACACGCTCAAGTAAATCTACATCCTTCCTAAAATGAGGCCTCCAGACCTGTACGCAGCAATCAAGGCGTGGCCTGACCATTGCCTTATACAGAGGGACAATCACCTTTTCCCTGCTAGCAAAATTCCTATATATCATTGACAAAACCCCATGACCTGCCCTGGCAGCCTGCCTGCATTGCTCAGAAAACTTCATATCTGACTGCACAATTACTCCCAGGTCTTTTTCATTTTCTACCACCTTAAGTGTAGTACCACACAGTTGGTTCGTTTCTCTGGGGTTACTTCTACCCATATGCAGTACTTTGTGCATTTGTCAAGGTTAAACTTCAGTTGCCACTTCTTAGCCCATCTGCCCAAATTATCTAGATCCTGTTGCAGTAGCACACTGCAATTACTAACCCTGCCAACCTTTGTATCATCTGCAAACTTCGACATTAAGCCTGATATACCTTCATCAATATCATTGATAAATATACAAAACAGTGGACCCAACACCGAACCCTGTGGGACTCCACTAATAACATTAGTCCACGAAGAGCAGCACCCATTGATTACCACCCACTATCTTCTCCCACTTAACCATCCTTTTATCCATTGTAGCAACTTACCCTTAATACCATTCTGCTCTAATTTGAACAATAGTCTTCCATGTGCAACAGTGTCAAAAGCTTTCCTGAAATCCAAATATATGATATCAAAATTATTTTTTGCATCCAGTTCCTTTGTAACCACATCATAATAACCAACCAAATTTGTCTGACAAGACTTTCTCTTAACAAACTCATGCTGTGTCTGAATTATTGCTGCAGTCTTGTCTAGATGATCCTGCAGTGCATCTTTAAACAGTGACTCCATTATTTTACCCGGAACAGAAGTTAAACTAACTGGTCTGTAATTACTCGTGTCACCCCTCGATCCCCCTTTGTGAATTGGGGATACATTTGCACATCTCCAGTCCGTGGGAACCACGGACTGGACGTGCAAGTGGACAAGTACCGCGTAGAAAGACTGCATAAGAGGAAATTAGAAAAAAAAAAACATTCCGCTAGTTTACAAAACTGGTTTACAATAAGCCACCACAAACCTTAAAGTGACAAAGAAAACGAACACGATTCGAATGAAGATGAAACAAATGATGATGCCACTGAAATGGAAGTCCAAGAAAAAGCTCAAACAGTTGAAGTTATTTTAAAAGAATTAGAAAATGTGGACAGTAACCAACAACAGTTGGCAGAAGAAAATGATGGCAGCAATAATATTAACATGGAACATGTAAGTCTGAATTTTAATGATCCGACCACATGGAACTTTAATACCCACAAAAACAGATCTCTTAAGGTTCAACACGGTCCCGAACACATAGTCTTAAATACGTATTCTGTCACTAATGGCCGATGTTTCAATAATTCTTGGAAATACAAAAATGAAGGTGTGGGGAAAAAAAAAAAAAAAAAAAAAGAGAGGAAATGGTTATTTTATTGCAAAAACAAAGATGCAATATATTGTTTTCCGTGCCTCTTGTATCTGGCACAATTAATGTTCCATTTTGCAGCTCAGATGGATTTAAGGATTGGAAACATCTAAATCCAAACGTTCGTTTTCACGAGAATTCATTACAACAACACATGAACAATTTCACAAATTGGAAATTATTAGAAAAGGGTCTTCAAAAAGGTGGACTAATTGACGACGCTGCACTAAGAAGCGAAATTTCGAAATGGCATCATATATTGAAATGTATATTGTTCTGTGCTGAAAATAATTTGGCATTTCGTGGACATGCTAGTAATATCGATACCGAAGAAAAAAATTGTGGCCTATTTTTAAACTTGATAAAATTTGTCAACCAATTTGACGTTGGTATGAAAAATGCTCTGGAATTGCATATTAAACACCACACTAATTATTTATCTCCAGAAGTTCATAATAAAAATTAATTTTTTAGCAACAAAAGTACGAAGTGAAATAATTTAAAATAACAAAATGCAACAAGGCATAATATGTTAAGAATAAAAGTTTTATATCTATATAATATCGGTGTGGATACACCATAGATAACTCTTAAGAAAAAAGCTACCACAGTAGTGTGGAAGCATCATTTCCTCTATCTCATATTGGCTCGATGATAGGCCAATAGCTTTGAAACGGTGCCGTTTCACTTTCACGAAAAAACAGATGACCGCTTGTCTAGATAAAGGAAAACCACTCTCTTCTAAATCTCTAACAGGGTGCTTACAATAGAAGGTTGACCAGAGCCTAATGTTCGAATGTTTAATACACCTTGGTCTGCCCACTGTCTATGGATACACAGAAAGTAGTTGACCAACTCGACTTCTCGGTATGTGGCGCAGGTAGACGGATTGGTTTTACGGGTTCCACTGAGTTGCAGATGGTAATCTCTTTATCTTTTAATTCGGGCGTAACAACAGCACTATTCCTTGCTTTGAAGGCCATGGGTGCAAACGATGGGTACTCAGTTAAGTCTCTTAATGCAGTCGTTATATGGAAAATTTTCGTTTCCATAAAACGAAAAAATAAAAAAATTCTAAAAAAATTCGGTAAACAAAATTCTTTTTAGCGAATTCTAAAAAAATTCTGTAAATAGAAAAATTTGCTATAAAGAAGTTTGCTAAACAGAGGTCCGACTGCACTTATTATTTATTAGGATTTTACCAATTATATAAATAAGGCGCGTAGCCACGAATTTGCCAAGGGCGCCGAAAACGTAGATACGCCTCTGCTTCTCACATCAACCCAATCTGAGGAGTAATTTATCATAACCTCCTGCCCTGAAGCCATCCAGCTATTCATCTAAGGATTTTCCCTGTGATTCCAACCTGTTCCAGCTTAAAATAACCGCTCATGTGGGACTAAGTCAAATTTTTTGCTGAAATCCAAATAAACAATGTCGTAATTATTCCCAAAGTCTAGCTCTTGAGTGACCCTGTCAAAATAGCTAACCAGATTAATTAAACATGATTTTCCCTCGAAAAAACCATGCTGAATATCGTTCAGAATTCCACATCTATCTAAATTATCCTGAATTCAAACTTTGATCATTGTCTTAATGATTTTCCCTACTAAAGTTAGACTAACCTGCCGGTAATTTCCCACTTCACTTTTAGAACCGCCCTTATGTATTGGAGACACATCGGCACTTTTCCAATCCAACGAAATCGCTCCCGTGTCCAGTGATGCCCGCATAATTAGCCTCAATGCATTCACTTGCCACCTCCCTTAAGATTATAGGGTATATGCCATCAATTTCATTTTCTGCCTACACCAAAGCTCGCAACAATTGTAAACCAGTTATTAATCAGTCCAAGCTAGAGTTTGAACAGGCTAAGAGTAGAAAACTTGCTTCTTGCCCTAATGGTAGCCGAGCATTCTAGTCTCTTGCCAAAGCTATTGGCCGCAACTTTTTCCCATCTCTGCTCTCACCTCTGTCCAAACCAGATGGTTCTGTTGTCATTTCAGCCAAGGATAAAGCTGACCCGCTAGCATCCCACTTTCCTTCCAGCTCATGTATTAATGATCTTGGTAAAACACCTCCCACCATCCCCAACACGCTCCATTCAATGCCTCCTGTGGTCTTCCGTCAAAAGGATATCAGAAGGATTTTGATGAATCTTGATGCTAAGAAAGCTCCAGGTGCTGATGGTATTTCTCCCCTTGTTCTCCACACCTGTGCTCCTGAACTTACTCCTATTCTTTGCCGCCTTTTTTCACTTTCTTATTCCAAAGGTGTTTTTCTCTCTGCTTGGAAATTTGCTCATATTCAGCCAGTTCCTAAAAAGGGTGACATCCTTCCCATCCAATTATCGTCCCATTACAATCGCTTCTACCCTTTCTAAAATAATAGAGAAATCAATTCACCACCAAATCTTAAACTACCTAGAAACCTTCCGTCTGATCAACGATCGCCAATATGGATTCCGTCAGTGTCGATCCACTGGTGATATTCTGGCTTATGTTACCCATTTATGGACTCAATGGAAAGCTTCGGAGAAGCACAAGTAGTTGCTCTTGACATCTCAAAGGCTTCAAGCTTCCATCTTATGGTTTGCCAACTGTTTTTAGTAATTGGTTATCCAGTTTTTAATCTGATCGCTCACTGAGGGTGATGGTAGATGGCTCTCTGTCTTCTAACTTCTCCACTAATGCTGGTGTTCCCCAAGGTTCAGTTCTTTCCCCCACATCTTTTCCTCTTGTATATTAATGACCTTCTTCCATTGACTGGAAATCGTACCCATACTTTTGCTGATGATAGCACATTGCATTCCACTTTCCATTTTGAGAAACCTTGTCCTGCTCAACCAGCTTCAACTTCTCGAAAATCTGCATTCTCCAGTGGGGCAAAGACAACTTAGTTGATTTCTACCCTTCTAAAACTCAGTCTTGTCTTATATCTCGCAAAAAGGATTCTTCTGCTCCTATGCTTATTTTTAGTGACACTCCGATTTCTAGGCAAAATGATATATCTCTTTTGGGGATTACCCTGAACTTCTAATCTCTCTTGGCACAAGCACATTACAAATATTGCTTCCTCTGCATCTAAAAAACTTGGTTTTCTCTTTCGCTCTCAGCGTTACTTTTCTTCCAAAGAGCTGCTCACTCTGTATAAATCGCAAATCCCCCTGCCATGAAATATTGTTCCCACATCTGGGGTGGTGCTCCCAAAACCTCTCTCAGGCTTCTTGATTCCATTCAGAAGAGGGCAGTTAGGTTAATTAATGATTCATCTCTAACAGAGTCTCTCCACTCGCTTTCTCATAGACGTACTGTTTCTGCTGCATGCCTCTTCTACAGATACTTCCATGGGCACTGTTCTTCTGAATTGGCTTCTATAATTCCCGCTCTCTCTTTCAAAACAGTCCGAACACGTGCCGCCACCAGCCAACATCCATTTACTGTCCAACTTCAAACGCACAGAACCAACTTTTAATCTTCCTAATTTATTCATTCAACTGCCGTTTTCTGGAACAACCTTCCTTCATATGTATTTCTGAAAATTACAATCTACAGAAGTTCAAGTCCAATGTCAACAAATATCATCTTTCGTCTTCTCAACCTCCAACCCAAAAAAAAAACTCCAGGAGCCTTACTGGCCTGCAGGCTCGAAAGTTTTTTTTTTTTTTTTTTTTTTTTATTAAATAAACATGTGAAATTTCAACATCATTAATTAACATTTTTTTTCAACTTCACTCCCATAATTTCTTATTGACGTAAAGGGTTTTTCTTATGTAAATATCGATGCAAAGTAACTGTTGAGTTCATCTGCAACGGCAGCTGGTGTATTTAATACTATCCCCTTTCCCTTACGTAAAGGTCCGATCTGGTTTGTCCGGCTCTTAGCATATATATATATATATGTGTGTGTGAAGAATTCCTTATCTTCCCCTCTGTGCTCTGTTTGCTAGCGATTTCTCATAAACTGCCTTTGCCTGTCGAACCTTTTCTGTGGCTCTATTACAGATCATCTTGTAGCTGTTATACCTTTTTCTGCTCAAGTATAATGTGGCAACTTCACTATTCATCCAACTTGGAACTCTCCTCGTGGAGTTTTTTTTTTTTTAAATGGTATATACGCATTCAAGCTTCTGTGATTTAATGTTTTAAAAGTATACCATAGTTCAATTTTATTCGCTCTCTATGAGATATCTACCTAGTTAGAGGCCATGTAACACCTTAAGCCGCCATAATTTCCTTTCCTGAAGTTATAACCCATTCCTTTTGTCTTTAACTACTGCTACCTCTCTTCATCGTCCACGTAGAACTCCCTGATCACTTCCTGTTACTGGTTCCTGTACTGTCAGCCTTATTATGTCTTCTGGTTCATGGGTGATGATGAGGTCTAGAGTATTCTTTTCCGTAGTACTTTCCCTGACATGTTGATACAATTAGGAATCATCTAGATGATTTAAAAATTGTCCCCCATGTGGAGTTTCCCTCCCATTTGCTCCAATCAATTAGAGGCAAATTAAAATTGCCCATAATATGACATTCACGCTTACTTGCCCATGCCATTTGATGTAGAGGCTCTCTTCACAATCACCTGGCTTGTATATTTCTACCACTCTCATTATACTTTTGCTTCCAACTATTTCGCACCAGCCGACCGGGCTAGCCAGGTGGGTAAAGTGCCTGTCTGGCAACCCAAAGGTCGCGGGTTCAAATCTAGCCCCGGGCTTGGATCAGAGTAAAATGCAAAAACTTTGGGAGACGCATTATGGCCACAGAAGCCAGTGCGCGCTCAGGTTTCTTTTGATAAGAAGTACTACCCCATCACCCATTCTATCTTCCCTATCCCTCCTAAATATATTATACATACCGTACTGAAGCTCGTCATCCCCCATCTGACAAAATAGTCCTTATGTTTCCGTGAAATGTCGACTGGGCTAGCCGGGTGGGTAAAGTGCCTGCCTGCCAACCGAAACCCGAGGCGGGTTCAAATCCCGCCTCGGGCGTGGATCATAGTAAAATGCAAAAACTTTGGGAGGTGCAATATGGCCACAGAAGCCGATTCGCCAACAACTAACAAAAAAAAAAAAAAAAAAAAGTTTCCGTAAGCCCTGTTATGTCAGCGTTACTTGTCCTAACTTAAATGAGTTACATTCATCCTCATCTGAAGATGATAGTGGTAATGATGATGATTCTGAAGAGGATGAATCCGAAAGTGAAGATGAAGACAAGGTAGAAGAGGAAATTAAGAAAGAAATTATAAACAGTAGTGATGATGATGAAAGTGAAAAGTGTGCAATTTGCTTAAACCGATTTTTGGGACAGGACATGGGCTCTCCAGAAACATGTAACCACACATTCTGTTTGGATTGCATAATAGAATGGTCCAAAAATGTTAACACCTGTCCAGTAGATAGACTTGAATATACATCATTATTTCAACTGCAAGAATTAAATTAAATGAATTAAATTTAAATTAAATTAAATTCGAATTCACTCATTTAATTGCCGACACTTCTGACCTTACTGTATAAACAATTAAGACTTAATGTTCTTGTATAGTTAACTACCCTGATACGCCCCTTAAAGTTATTTAAGCTCGCTTCCCTGGTACAGTATTAGCTGTCCGCTCATCTTGCTAATATGTTCTGTTGCGGTAACAAACAAGAACTCTTTGAGGTACGTGCAAGTGTTAATCTGACCAATATTATCAGATAAATGCATATCTATATTAGCCTTGCCCCCCCCCCCAACTAGCAGTTTCCCTGAACCGTTAATGTATCCTCAATAATACTGGCAAAAACTCTTGCACCACCTTTGTTTAAACGTATCCCGTCTCTACAAAACGATCCTTCTGCTTACAAGTGCGGGCCAAGCTGATAGAAATTTCCCCCTAAAAACTAAAACTTTGAAGATTCCTTCAAGTCTTGAGTTAATCCACAAGGCTTTCAGCATATACTGGTAATCCCTCCTATCATGTCTGGGCAGAATTGCAAACACATAAACATTGTGACTTAACTCTCGGCATTTCTTCAGCAAGATCCTATATTTATCTAACAAATCGTCAGATCGTGTATGCTCAATGTCATTAGTCCCCACATGAATAATAATATTCTCTCCCCCCTTAAAATCTGACAATCTGTTGGTGACATCATTAATAGTTGCTCCTGTCATACCCTGATCCACCTATCCTTGTTACAAAAAATATTTATTTCCCTTTTCCCTGACAATGGAGTCCCCTAATAAAACTTAGTCCTTTCGAACCAGAGTAGTTTGTACCTGGTTATTCTGTTCTAGGGCTCGAATCGGGAGTACATCACTTGGTATTTTGCTAGTCTTGAGTCCCTGACGAGATCCCAGTTACATTATTCTCGAGGGCAGGCACCCGTGTTTTCAGTGACTCAAATTGTTCTAGCAATGCACCAAACTGTAACTTAAAATCGGTGCACTCTTTACGACGGTGACAAAGATTGATCCCTTAACATCCACCCAACAGCAGTCCTATGGTCGGAAACAGCTCGATGATTCGAGGGGCCTGTTCTTCAGATAATAACCCAGTACAGCAGTGTCAACTAAAGATATTTTAGAATGCACAACTCGTCGTACAAGTGGATGGGAGGAGGGCATCGCAGCTTACTACCAAATGTGGTTCTTCCTCTTTCAGGGGGAGAGAAAAAAAAAAGGACCGTTACATTGGGCTCAGGGATGCCAACACTGGACCAGTGGGAGAATCGGAAGAACGTTTCCTAGTCTGTCGAAAACAGTGTAAATCGATGACTCCATCAGGTGTAATAATGCACGCTGGTGGCAGTTGTGGTTTAATGGGGGTGGGAGTATTTTCATAGTGTACAATATTTGAATGGCAGTTTTTATCTGGGAATTGTTTCCCACCCACCAGGCACATTCCTTTAATGCTTTAAATGAATAACACACCATGTGAAGAAGGCCAGAATTGAACAAAACCGGTTCCATGAACTTGAATGAATTCATCCAGCTACAGCGGCCTTCATTGTCACGAGATTTCAATCCACTAAGCCTTGAGGTCATGAGGAGCTACGGGAGATCCCCATGACCAAAGTTTAAATCCCACTTTTCTTGGCACAAATTAATTGCCAAGAAAAGTGGGATTTAAACTGTTTGTCATTTCTTATTTTTTTTATTTAATAATAAATATTATTTTTTTGAAATCAAAACACGTGGCACAGGTAACACGGACTCTTGTCATCAGCTGGCCGCCACTGGCATAATGGTTTCATGGAGATTTTGGGAGCTCCACCACATCAGTGGTGGAGCTCTCTAACTTTTTTTTTTTTTTTTAGCACAACTTGAAGTTATTTCACTAACCACCTATGCGAAATCACTCACCCAATAGCATTTGCTTTAGCTTACGTAGTTCCAGCATTACACGACGTAGGGCTCTCTTGGATAGCACAGTTGTTAGGCTTGCCGTTCTTCCCACACCGAGTGGAAAAGACCTCAGTTCGAGTTCCATCGTTGTGAAAAAGGCCTATAAAACTTTTTATGGGCCTTTTTCACAACGTAGTTAAGTTTGTCTGTCTCGGGCAGCATGTTTTATTTATTTATTTTTTTTTTCTCGGAAACGGGTTCTTCTTTCAGCAAGCAGAAAATCGACCTCAGAACACACGCAATTTAAAGATAATATACACGGAGCAATATGGCCATAGCCGTTGATGCTCATAAAATCCTACTGAACACAACATAAGGAGTGGACTCGTAGAGTGCACATTCTTCACAAATGAAGCGTATTCCAATTAAACACGGAAATTTGAGCAGCATCTAACCTTATAAAATCTAATTTTCAAAATCTACTTAACTTGAAAGTTATTGATGAGGAGAATATTGATTAGAAATCTTGAGTGCAGTGCGAGCAGAATCATTCTGATGATTCTGTTCGCACAGTACACTGTAGTCTCTGTCAATATGGAACCTGTTATACTTCAAGATCTGTTCCTCGATTAATCATGTAATTTGGGATTGGAGAAATCTTGAAGAATGGCCCTCTCTCCCTGAAGAAACACAGGCCTGTTATGGTTAAATGCATAGCGATACTGAAAGCGATGCCAGGAGAAGATGAATTTGGAGGTATTCTTCATAATTGGGTAAAGAAAAAATGTATTAAAAATGTGCAATGTGGTATTTTCGCAAAGGCTGCAGGAAAGCATCGCCGAAGACTGTCCAGCATGTTCAGTGAAATGCGGAAAGGTGGACTGATGAAATTAACTGAGAAAATGGTTTTGGTTAGGACTTCGTCATCCCTAGACTGCATTGACGGGAACGGAAAAGCAAACGTCAGTGGTTTGTGGTCCGAATTAACAGTGAAGGTCTGTATTATGGGCATCAAATCTGCAGCACGATGAAAATACTAGGTCTAACGCTTGGTCGCCCCTTGTAGGCTGTGACTCAAGTAAATCCAACCCTAAAATTTTCAATGAAGGCGATGAAGTCTCGTCTAGTTTCAGAGTGCCTAGGGGTTGGCATATTGAAGTCCTCTGTAAGAAAAGTTGGTTTATCCGAGGTGAGATGGGCCGCGAGCCATGACTGCAATTCATCCCTGGAGTCTTGTGTGTATGATAAGAAGATAAATTAGACATATTTGGATCTGTCGATTTATACATGTAACATTGGCACACAAAGCTTCAAAGCGTTCTGTACTGCTGGTTTTCAGGCAAGAGAGTGAAAAATTACTATGGTAAATAATCATAACGCCTCCTCTTCTTCCCATACGATCATTAGTAGCTGCGTGGTAAGATGAGTTTCTGAACAACGTATCGAGCTGTTTATTGGAGGATATCCAGGTCGCCGTAAGGCATATAATCCCAAATTCCTCAAGGAACAAGAGGGAGTATAGAGAGTGGAGCTTATTGCGGATGCTCCTGAAGTTTTGAGTTAAAATTGAGCAGTCTGTCGGTTCCAATATCCTCTGATCCCTTTAGTTGCTAGCGACGATTTCTGGGCACAGAAATTCGAGAATTTTCCCGAAATTCCCTGACCATAGAGCCGAGCGGCCACAAGTGAGGGTTAAGAATGCCATCTCAATCATAGGGTGAACAAGCTACATCGAAAGATGCATAAGAAGGGTGCTTTGTACGCATTTTACGGACGCTGGTGTGCACTCCAGTCTTGCTTAAGATCAAATTCCAAACGTCTTGTGATGCTGTATCAGGGTCAAGCCTAGTTACGAAAACATGCGTTAATCGAAGAGCGATTTTAGTTCCGAAGAGCCGCTACTCCCATGCATGAAGCCATCGCATGCGGTTATAGCCTCTACTCTGTTGTCAGTGCTGTAACTTCGACGTTGGGCATATAATAGCTGCGTTGTAGTTGTGGCAATACTGTGTGCTTTTGAGAATTTCTTGATTAAAGATTAAATAATCCAGGCCACGATTAAATAGTGGCCTTGTACAGTAGTTGATTAAAGGCATTTTTAAGGTTATCTGTGGTAATTGTAATCATACACCTGGCAGTATGAGATTAAATATGCCTGCCGTTTTTTTTTTTTTTTTTTTGTCTGGAAGAGTATCCATCAAGATGGTAAACCTGCGGTTGTATTGCAGATTGTGAAGTCTAAAGGTTGCGCAATGTTTAAGAGACTTAAAACATCCTTTACTTTTGTAGATTTTTCCCACACGTCTACAGAGTTATTTAAAGCATTACTAGTTGACAACTATCTTATACAGTAGAAAGAGACCTCATTAGGATTATTCTCAAGGTTCAGATCTTCAGTTAAATTCTTGAACTTTGTTCTTGAGCCGCACCTCTAGTTAAACTTCAGTTTCAGTTGACAATGCGTTGCTATGCCCTCTATTTTATAGGAACTTTCACATTGTGCACCAAACCCTGTTATCAAATTTATTGTGCAAGAGTTTGAGCTAAATTAGCGTCTGGTCATGGTCTTGTGTTGTACCAAGCGTCTACAGAACAGCAGTTGTCCTTGAAGAGGATATTCCTAGACACTTGGGACATATAGTTAGGTAGGTGGTCTAGGCCTGTCACCTGATGAATCTCGACTAACGCCCCAGGATGCGTACAAATGAGGGTTGCTGTATCTTTCTCAGATCATTGTAACTCTTTCTCCTTGAATTATTCGCTTTTTGTTGGTGCTGGGGGTGTTCGCCATCGTATGTCTTCTGCTTCAATCAGATAGAGTACCCAAAGAAGACATAGTTTATAGACTTTGTCGGACAAGTTACAGTCCTGTCGGCTACATTCAGATGTAGCTAGTGGAAAAACTGGAATTTAAATTCGGAGAAGCTGTCACCCTGTCCCCTTACGGCGCTACACCGAAGCGTCTGTCCGCATATGCAAGAAAAACAGGTTCACAAGTAATGTCAATTGCATGATCCATTCCTTATAATTAAGCACTTTTTTCTCCCCCTCCCCCCTGAGTATAGAGGTCACTGATTAAATGTACGTGTATTGCATTGGCCAGCACAACTCATAATGCAGCGATTTAATTCAGTGATATTTCCCGTTGACCCGATTGCCCTTCACAGTGGATCCAGAGGAACTAAATTATCGCCTATTTGCAAATTTTATTGCGCGATACACATGTAAGATGACCTGCGTGTATCCTATCCTTGAACACAAATTACTTATAAATGGCTCTGTTTGATTGGCGGATAAGATACTCAATTTCGAAGCGTTTTGCTTTGGGGTGGGGGATAACATTACACGCCTTGGGCGGGATTGTCTTAATCATCGTAAATTGAAACTGGCGTATCCCCGTACAAGTTCTTCAGGGTATGGATGACTCAAGTGTGCACTTCATGAGAGAGCTTTATTGTGTTAAACAGTATCAGATTTTGTGACATGCGCTGTGCGAAGTAATGTAACCTTATGTACTCAGCTTAAAATATATTGTTTACTGCACATCTATTGAGGAAAAATATATTTCTTATATATAATTGTTAAGCTTTATTAGAAATCTTTTGCAGTTTAAGGAAAGTACATCTGATACCCCATCAGATCACGTAGCTTAACCCTCAATTAAGGTGTGGTAGGATAAAAATCTCTGAATAAAAACGCATAGTTCCATAAATAAAGCTTTTGTTATCAACATATACACCGAGTAGCCAGTTTAATAGGTGTGTGCCTAGTAAACTAACTAAACACTCTTCTCATAACCGAAGGAATAGTCTCTGTCAGAGTCTCATATGTCCGTACCAGACTATATAAAGCAGATCATCAGATACCGAGACGGATTGTGTGTAGGCTTGAGTGCGGTTCAGCGACAGAATGGGCATGATATGATAATTTCAACTGAACATGCCGGTGAAAGTAACACGAACACGGTCGCCTGGTGGGAGGGGGAGAAAGAGTTTCATGCACAACAGTGTTAGAACGAACTTTTCAAAATTCGCTAAATTTAGGCATGTTGGATACCTCTTTCGGATCACGCGGATAGATACTCTTAGCTTAACCTTCAGCTAAGGTGTGGCTGCATAACAATAACCTCAGAATCTTTTGAACCTTTTGAGGTGGTTATTATCCCATCATCCAAGTTCTGAATCTGAATAAAAGTCCTAAGTCAGAGTTTCGTCTAGATCGGAGGCAGTTTTGTGGATTCCTTCGCGCTATCGGAGTTAGCATGTTTGCATTACAGCCTTTCCATTCCTGTTATAATTATCGAAGTAAATCCTTACTTGATATTTGTATCAACATTCCTTCTTGCTGTCATTTTTCAGCGATGGGCTATCATCTAAATAATGATTATGAAGGACAAGAAGTAGCGAGAAATGTCTGAGAATTCAGTTAGGGTGCAGTAAAAGGTTTGTTCAAGCAAAGATGGAAAAATCAATAATACGAGGGCTGTTCAATGAAGTTCGTACTGCTTTGCTAGAAATGCATTACGAACAACCGTACTGCTTGCTATTCCTAGCTGAACCTAAAGACCAAACCAAACTGCATCACATAGCAGCTGCGCAGTTGACTTGTGCGCACCATGACCTTGGCGGTAGATCAAGGTTATGCATGTTCAGTTTCGCTTACATAACAATCGACGTGATACACGAGGGAAAGTAAGCTGCTCCCAAATTTTATTTCCGTCTCGAGAAAACAGCTGAAGCGTATGAAATGTTAAAAGTGGCTTATGGGGACTACTTTGTAAAGGATCATCAAAAAACGATGATTAATAAAGGTATGTTGGGAAAAAAAAAAGTTTCCAGTCGTCAGAAGTTGTCAAGATATATCGGAGGCGATTCTTAGACGCATGTCAAAAACGGTTTCCACCATGTTTTTGAAAAATACCAGAAACGTTGGATTAAGCTCATTTCATTAAATGGGGACTACTTTGTAAAGGACCTAAAAAAAAAAAATTGTTGATTAATAAAGGTATGTTGTGAAAAAAAGTTCTGATCATTCTATGTTGAACAGCCCTCTTAGTTTGTTATAAATAAAAATTGAGCTGAGTGAGAATTTTGTGGCAAAGCGATTTATTGTTTTGCCGGCGAAAGACACGGTAGCTTCGAATGCATTAGAATTTGATTTGAATTGTCTATAAGAAAGGCATTGAGGACGTGAGATTGATATCTTACAATAGTAGAAGTTCTCAAAACTGAGTGGTAACCCGGCGAAGGAGTCACGACTTCGTTATGACACGTATTCTCTGCAATTAAGTTTTATTAACTTGGTGGAAGTGCTCATGGACCTTCTGGACGAAAAAGTTTCAGAGCCGAGACGATCCATTTCTGCATTCAAGTACCCGTTACACTGCCATCAGTTATTCTAAAGTTTTTTTTTTTTTTTTTTTCCATTGTGAGTCTTGCTGAGAACCATTTTGCTAGAGTAGAGATTATTGGGGTAATTCAGGGTGTCGATAGATTGGAAACCTCTTATTTAGGTTAATAGTAACCATAAATATATCGTGTTTAACTGTAAAGACATTTGGATTAAAGACTAAAGGTAAGTCGCATAATTATTAGATTTCTTGCAGTAAGGACTAGCCGAAAATAATCATTGAAACAAATATAGCCTTCATGGCCACAAGGGATAAAAAAATTGATTTTCTTAAAAAGGCAGCAAAATCGACAGATCGCGTGGATAAGTGCGTTACTAGCACGTTTACCCGGTAATTGCTCCAGATTCAACGAAGAAAAAGAAACTTTTTTTTTTTTTTTTTTTTTTTTTCCTCTTGATTACAAGGAAAGGAAAGAACGTTTATGGTGAAGTTTTTGTGCCATAAAACTTGGGTTTATTTATTTATTTTTTTTTTTGCTTAGATTTTTGGGAGAGTGGCTTGCTGTAAACTTCGTTTTCCTGATTATAGGTGCTTGTAATTTATATCCTAAAATATCAAGCACCTAAATTACATAATCAGGATGACCCCTCCCCCCTGCCGTCTCAATCTCTTTAGAGTCTTCCACAAATAATTCCCAGTATAGAGGTGTTGTTATTGTTTTTGGTTTTTAGGAGCATTAGCAACTAAGGCCATATTGCTCCGGAGATATGCGGTGGTCATTCTCTGACCTTTCCGCATCCTCCGTATTTGGTGGTCACGGGCTCGAACCCCGGTCTAATCAAGAAGCGTGTACTACGCACTGCCGCTCCTGCCCACCTGGCTACGGAGGCGCCTTATAGAGGTGTTCTGATAGTGTACAAGGTCATTCTTTCAAAACACCTCTGTGCTGATAGAATGAAAATTAACTTTTTTTTCTGTCTGTCACTGTTCCCTAATAACCACCAATTATTAAAGAGTTCTTTAAGTCGTTTCACCGTTCTAATTTAGTACCGTTTGTTCCATATTAATGCGTACTCTTTTCTTATTCATTTCAATAGTCCTTTTATCATTCGGGTTTTATGCGCTGTTTTGTAAGAATGCAGACAACTGTAGTGCCAGGGCGGACTGGTAAGACAATTGTTTCCGAAGTTTTCGTTGTAATTTCGTTTCATGCAAGAGCAGTCTTGCATAAGCACCTGGAAGAGTGGTTTCTTGTACCGTAAACCCTTCGTTATTCTTCGTGCTAAGTGTTCATGGCCCCTTTGTTGTTCTTGTGTTGGACAAGTGTCATAAGTTTCGACGTAGCGTGAAGAATTGTCTATTTCGACCTTCTTGGGTTTTCGGAACAAGAAAGGATTAAACTCTTTCGTTAGTTTGACCTTTCCAGTAAGGAGTATATTGTGCAAAGAAGCCGTGGTCCTCATTCCAACACTGTACAAGGTTTAATCAAAAAGTTTGGTGAATGAGCTTCTTGAATACATAATGGTAGCTAAAATACTGTCAGTGGTGATTACAGTGACATCTTTTGTTGTTACCCGTTAGTCTAGCAGAAAGCTTCTTTCAGCGAACATTTGTTTTTCTCATTTTTCGTGTGTACTGAAAATTACGAAATTTGAATAGCGTGAGAACATTAACTTTTGTCGTAAGCTTGGAATCCATGAAATCCATGTCACAATGTACGATATGACTGACTTAAATCTAATTTAAAGTGGTTTCGTGAAGATTTTTCGCTTGAAGATGATGAAAGAAGCTGTCGCCTGTCAATTTCCCCGAAACGATCAGTGAAGTCCACACCATCATTCGATCGAATCGATGACCTATCATTCAGAAATATTCTTTTTATTTGGTTTGGTTGTGTTCAGGCCATTTTGAGTGAGGATTTTGGGTACGAATTCTCACTCACGATTAAAGACGACACCGTGTTCTCATTTCATTTGAGTTTTTCGAGCAAGCTGTGTTGTGGTTCCTGTATTTTTAGTAAAAATTGACAATCGACGGGTTTTGGGTATATACCAGCGAGCAAAGTTTGAAGCTTCCGGTGGAAAACGATCGCATTTTTTGAAAACATGGGGACGCGATGTGTCGCTGTTAATGGACCAAGAAGTTTTAAAACGGTTGAGAGAAAGTCTGCCGTAAATAACTCGAAAAATGTCGAAATGGTTTGCTTTTTCTCCCTCACCAAGGCAATGCTCCGTAACACACTCCTCTCTCTCTCTCTCTCTCTCTCTCTCTCTCTCTCTCTCTCTCTCTCTCTCTCTCTCTCTCTCTCTCTCTCTGTCCGATCATTTTTGACCCACCCACCTTATTTTTCTAGTTTGGTATAAAGCGAGTTTTGACTATTCCCAAAATTAGAGCAGGACACGAAACGATTCGATTCAAGAAATACAATCAGACCACCTATAAGCGTTGAGAAAGCACACTTCCATGTGTTTTGATCAGTGGCGGGCAAGGTGGAAGAAGTGTGTAGATGCAGGAGATTATACTGAAGAATATTAATTTTGTAAACATTTTGCAACATTCACCGAACTTCATGATCAAACCTTGTACTTCCGAATGGACCGGACTGGAATCAGAGATAAACTATATGACAGAAAAATACGAATTTTTGTATCTATCCCACTGCAAGAAATGAGTTGTTTTTGTGCAATTATACCAGAGCAGAACCGTATTCTGCACATCCTCTGCTATTCACTCAACCATTGCAGTCGTCACCGCGTGCCAAGGATAACTTTTACTAGGCCATGTTCACTAGAGCGTTTCAAGTATTTTTAGCCCCAACATTAAATGCTACATGCTTTGGCTTTTATGTCATGTGGTCCGGTACATCGAAAGCATTCAGCAGATGTAACTTCATTTTTGGGTAATGTCCACTGCCCGGTTATTTAGAAAATCTGCAATGCTTACATCTAATTTCTGTCGGAATATAGAAGTCTGTGTGTACCACCTTTTGCATGCTGTGGTATTCGTAATGTGTATTCTTTCTAGCAGACAGTTTCCATCTTTCATATTTTAATTTTTATCCGTACCGATGTGGAGCTAACTATTCTGTAACAGTGAGTTCATTTTACTAGATGACTGGATTTAAAAATCGAACGAAGAGATGTGTTTATGTCAAGCAGACTTAATTGTCCTCTTCAGATGGATATTTATCGACTTCCAACTTTGCAAGTCGACTAATACTCCAGAGAGAACCAAGTAGCATCAAATATAAAACAGCGTGTAGCAATTTTCGACCATTTATAAAGCCGGGAGAGAAATTAAACTCCGATCTTTTTTTCCTTCGCGCATTAACACTGCAGGAGCGGAAGGGATAAGTTTCTGATTGATTAAAGTGGTATTTAAGAAAGACATCCATCTCTGCTGTTGTAAGGCCGCATCTTTGTGCTGTCGGCGTTTTCTGTTCACGAAAAATCCAACACGGGAAGCTCAGACCTGTTCTCTCTTTCGCTCCTGCTCAGTGAACGCCCAGCTGCAGCGAACGAGTGTGACGTCACGGATGATTTATGCCGTATCTCTCTCTCTCTCTCTGTGGCAATATTATAATGAAGCGAGAAGGTCTGCACGTGAGAATGCCTGCGGTTATTAGCATTGTAACGTCAACGACCTCCAAGCAGCCGCTACACACGGGGTATTTTCTAAACGGAACGAGGTCTAGGTCTGTTGTGACGTTAGAAGCAACGTTGAAAAACAAGCCATCTCGACATTGCCTTGGAGTTCTTTGGAAACCGTTTACTTGCTTACACGTCTGAGTGGCCTCTGAAGAGTGTTGGTTCGGCCACACCCGAACTGGCATGCTCCTTGTAATTAGCATAATAGTTTCAGCGGGTTACTGGATGGGGGAGGTCACCATTGAGTATAATCAAAAACCGCGAAACAAAATCTTACGGAAGTTGTGGTACTCTCTCCTTATTGTTGAGATAGTTGAAGATATGGACCAAATCTTCACTAGACTTTGGTTTGCGTACATTGCGTGTACAATTTGGGCTTCGAATTCTGTTGAGGCATTGTTTTAGAAATTATCCAATGAATGTTAGTTTAGTCAATGTGCCATTCCTTTAAAGCTCCAGTGAAGAGAACCTGTCACTTTGTTTCGAATGCTTCCTGGGTAAATGAGAAATGGTTCAAGGCTCTATTCTGCGTGACTGAGTCATTTTTATTAAGCATCGGCTGTGAAAGAGCGGATATGTTTTATAATGTGTGGGTGAAATAATAGCGTTTAACTGGGTTTTGCTTTGTTTCCAGCTTTGAAACTTAAAGATTAAGTAGATAATTATGTAGTATAGAATGGATTTCTTTACTTGGGCATCACTAAAAAAAAAAAAAAAACAGTCGGCCCAACTTTTAAACCCTTCAAGAAAATAAAGTTGATATATCGCTAAAGAGTAGTGTTAATTTCCAATGTAAGCAAGTCCCGAGGACCACAGAACTGAATTGGGAATATAATTCAGTCCTGTGTGCCTAAAATGGTCTACATTCAGCTTTATTGATTAATGGATAAATTAACATACAATTATTGTAGTATAATTGCCTCATATGACGTAATCTAAATAAATAAAAAAATTAAAATTATGCGCGTTTTACTTTCCCTAATCGGGAAGAGATCTCTCTAATATGACGAAAAGATAGAACTTGGAGGGTGTCCAAAATAACCTCAATGTGTACCTGATTATGACTCTGGTTTAGGCGTTCGAGAAAATTGTAATTCTTTTGGTATGTACCCATGTAAATGCCAGTCAGTGTTGTCAACACATTGTATACAAGAGCTGCAAGTATAATCAATTCCTGATTATCCCGTAATTCCTGTTTGTTTATATATATACACTGTATTGCCACTTTATTAGGTACACCTACCTAGTAGCGTGTTGAGCCTCCTTTAGCCTTCAAAACAGCCTGAATTCGTCTAGGCATGGATTGAACAAGATGCTGAAAACGTTGCTCAGGAATGAAGTACCATGCAGACATGAGTGTCACGCAATTCCTTGAGATTCGACAGAGGTGTAGGCCTGCAGCGAACAGCCCTTTCCAGCTCATCCCCAAAGATGTTCAATAGGATTGAGATCCAGGGACTAAGCGGGCCACTGCAGCAAAGAAAAGTCATTGTCATATTCCTGGAACCATTCCATAGTGATTCGGGCTTTGTGCACGGGTGCCTTATTCTGCTGGAAATAACCATCTGACTGAGGATAAACTGTCAACATAATCGGATGCACTTGGTCAGCAACGATGTTTAGGTACGATGTGGCATTCAGACGTGAATCTGTGGGTATCAATGGACCCAACGTGTGCCAAGAAAACATTACCAACACCATAACACTGCCCCCACTACCTTGCACAGTAGTCGTCAGACACGACGGGTACATGGATTCATGTTATTTTCGCCAAATTCAGAGCCTTCCATCAATATGATGCACCAGGAACTTGGACTCGTCAGACGAAGCAGCTGTTTTCCAATCCTCCACAGTCCAGTGCTGGTGTTGCTGTGCCCACAGGAGGCATGCTCTCTTGTTCTTCGTTGATGACAAAGGTACGCGATGTGGCCGTCCGCTGTTGTAGCCCATTCGCGACAAAGTGCGACTAGTGGTTTGTTGCGATATTTTGTTCTGCGCACCAAGGTTGTAACGTGACTTGATGTGCGACATTGTGGCCCATCTGCTTGCACGATTCTAGCCATCCTCCTCTGACCTCGCATCAACAAGCGATTTTCTTCCACAGGAGTGCCGTTGAGAGGATGTTTTCTGTTTGTAGCGCAATTTTCGATACACCCTTGAAACTGTGGCGCGTGAAAAGTTCAGAACTGCCGTTTCATAGATGCTTTGTCTTGCACCTACTACCATGTCACGTTCGAAGTCCGTTCGATCATTCCTTTACCCCATTCTTGTTACGGTTTGTACACTTAACTGATAGAAATGCATTTATATCCACAAATGTGGTCATGTGACTTGCAACGTTGCTTGACAAACCATTTGTGTATACAGCAGGGGTATAATAAAGTGGCAGCACAGTGTGTGTATGTATATATATATATATCTAAATAGTAATATTTAGGATAAAATAATATATATATATATATTATTTTATCCTAAATATTATTATTTAGATATTATATTATTTTATCACATGCGCGAATATAATCCTGAAACTTACGTTGACTTGTAGTTTATAGTAACATGTAAATACTTGCCCTTCTCTCCGGTGTGTGTGGAGGGGAAGGAAGAGTGGCACCATTACTGTGAAATCTTGCTTTTATGATAAGATATTGTGCAGCTGTTTCCGACCCCATATCCGGTAGTCTTAAGTGTGTATTGCACGTGCACACATTCATGCTGTTCACCCTTACAATATATTCTCACTTTACGAAAGCTGGAAACAGGTCCCGCAAAGCTTTAGCATACCCTGGGGGGAGGGGAATAGAAGTTAATTTTCAACACGTGGAAGAAAGGATACCGTCTTGCAATTTTTAGGGCCCCTATTGCTTTGACGTTCTCCAAGGACACCGATAAATATCATTGTGACAATGTTCTGCGTCTTGTCTCCCGTGACCTGTTCAAAAGTACAGATGGGAACTGGTAGAAGGTAAAGGTTCATCGAGGACAAAGTAAAGTGCATCCCGAATTGCTAGTAAAGTGCCCTTTCGTATTTGTTGTACAGACCAAAATAGGATGACCTTTGTTCGTTTCTCCCACACTGCTTTAGTAATGTCTAAGCCTTAAATAGCTTTCTTCTAACTGGATAACGCACGCGCATTTAAATAAACGCGTTGAGGGATGAGATAATAATTTATAAATTATATATAAAAATGTATACCTTCTAAGAGTGTTAGTCATTCCGTTGTAATATTTATATGTAAAAATAAATATATTTTATGAGAGGGGCCTTACTAAGTTTAGTTTATTGCCTTTTATACGCATTGTGCTGACAGGTAACGATCCTCCATTTACTTTTTTTTTTTTTAACCTGCGTTGACATCAACAGAGAAGTCCAGCGTGCATTTGCCCAACTTGAATGTCTTTCGATCCGTAGCTATTGGTCTGTTTTGTTTCTCCTTTGCCAGTACGGTACAACAATATAAAGTTTAAAATGTGAAAATATATATTTTAAACAATAAATATAATGTTATTTTTAAATCTCCTACTAATCAAAAATTACGAAAAAAATCACTGGCGATTTTGAACTCATTGCTGTACTAACTCAAGGGGGGGGGGGAGGAATCATGGGAGTGACGTCACCTTTGCATGAGAGCGGATATAAAATAAAGTAATTGCGGGGAAAAAAAAAAAAACCCCAGTGTTCATTGTGTCACTTCCATAACACCTTTGCATGAGAACGGATATAAAATAAGAAGGAATTGCGAAAAAAACTCCCCAATGTTTATTGTGTCACTTCCAAAAAGAATATATGGATCCAAATATATATATATATAGCGTTAAATGGTATTAATACCTTAAACTATTTTTGTATGTCGGAATATTACATACAAAACAAGTAGGTTAGTGCAATGCAGTGCCGGACCAAGGCATTTTTGTGCCCGAGCAGAAAGATTTTTTTTTTGGCGCCCCCTTTACTAAGCACACACACACATACACACATATATATATAATTTTTTTTTTTTTTTCTCCATGATTTGTAAAATTTGGCGCCCTGGCAAAGGGCGCCTTAAGGCATCGTTTTAATTATCTCATTATGAATACCTTTACAACGAGTTGTCATGGTATTGCTCTACCTCGATAAGCAACGCTTCACCAGTGGGGAAGACTGATGCTGCTTATTGGAAGTAGTGCAATACCATGGAAACTCGTTGTGAAGGTATTAACAATATGAGATATAATTAAAACGATGCCATTTTAACTACTTTGGTAGATTGCTACGAATTAAACTGATGTAATTGCACTACATATTTGTTAGTCATTCTACCTCGTAGGATGAGGCTCGTGCCCTAAAATACTTGGTAGTCAATACAAGTGTAACGGTTAAGATAAGCTGTTTGAGCCATTCCGTGACTCTCTCTCTCTCTCTCTCTCTCTCTCTCTCTATATATATATATATATATATATATATATATATATATATATATATATATATATATATATATATAATCTCCAACTATCTGAGACATTATTTATTTGCAAAGGTTCTTGCAGTAGCCATTAGGCCGGTGTTTCATATAGTGGCTCCATCTGTAGAAAAAAATTTAGAGAGAGAGAGAGAGAGAGAGAGAGAGAGAGAGAGAATCATTTATTGCAACTAAATGATTACAATGCACATAGATGTAAGTGAAGTTGCAGTTGTACCGTCACGGCCGAAGGCCAGTATCTCACATCAGAATGGATAATTAGTTGTGCACATTGTAAAATTAAAAATGTAAACATGTTTTACACTTCCTCACATCACACAGTATTAACGATATTTACAGGCTACATCATACAGTTATATTTACAATAAAAATGTATAATATACATGAATGGCACTTCTCTGTCAAACGAATTTTGTCATGGCACAGGAGAGCTTGGCAGATGGTGAGGAGGGCGCACGAACTTGTTCTTATTCGATTCTGGGATTGGAGCGAGCTGCTAAAGGCCGCTACACACATTCAGTTAAACCTGTCAGTTATGCCTGTACAGGTCTATCGGAGTGTGGATGATAAAACTGCACAGTTATTTTGACCTGCACAGGCGACCGGAGGAAATATGAAGAATCATTCGATTTGCCTGAACTGGAGTGGCCTGTGCATGCATAACTTTTAAGATTTACCTGAATGTGTGTAGCGTCCTTAACACTTCTTTCCTGTAGGTTTTATTGCTGCAAAACCCATGCAAGTCTGCATCGAGGGGCTGTATTTCCGGTAGCATTTGGTTTGTTTTACATTTCAGTTAAATCGCATATTAAATTTAAAAAAATAACGATAAAAGAATACTGTACGCTGATACAATACAACACAACATGCAAGAACTCTTGACTGTCAGAGGTTAAATGTCAAAATTGATAATGCACGGCTGATGCTTGGGAAACCACCGAGTAGAGAGACACCTCGACCAACTGTTCGGTTGGAACCTGCCTTTCGACCTAGCAAGCAACTCTTAAGATTTCTCCTTAACCCGCAGGCTTTCGACTGCGACTTTTGCTAGGGATAAAATCTTCGGGGTGGAGAGGGGGGGGGGGGGAGTTGCCCATAGCCCGCAACCAGGTGACTTAAAATGATCCGTGACACAGTCATACCCTGTAAATCGGGCCTTGATCTGCCTATATTAGGCCCAGTACATTTGTAAACCTGTCTACCATCTGGTATATAATGCTAAGGCCACCACCACTGGATTCCACCAAGGCCACATACCTCTGTGTAGACTTGGCTTTTAATTTTTCATGTTTAGTTTTAATTTACTTTCTCATTTTTTTTTAACTCTCCTTTTACGTTTAATATTATTTCAACGATGTACGCTGTACAACCGTAGCCTACGGCTGTGGTGGGTTATTGCAATAAAGAACTTTAATGATAGTTTTATCGCTGTTCCTTTCCCTTTCAAAGGAATGATTTTAAATATTTTTTGCTGAGCGTCTACTTTTAACTAGGATTGATCCATTTTAGTTGCAAGTACCGATTGCTTCTTATAACGGACAAATGTAAATCCTTCTAGAAAAGTAAATTTCTTTAACAGTTAAAATCTTGTAAATACTCTGGAGTCGCAACTAGACAAGTTGAACTAGTGAAGTCAGAAAAAAATAAAAGGCAAATTATAAGTTAATGTAGTCATTATTAGTTTGCAAATAAGCCGAAAAGAAAAGTAGAGATGCTTTCTAATGATTAATGACGTGAACTGCAGTTTTAGTAAAAAAAAAAAAAAAAAAATTCATGTAAAACGAAACTTAAATAAATACTTTCTGCAAAGTCGAAATTAAGTGTTACATGGGAATGATTTTACGAACAGAGCGTAGCTCCGTTGGTGGAGGGGGCTAGAAAAGAAGAGCGGTGCGAACTCTTTGTTTTTTAAAAAAAAAAAACTTGCATTCTGAAAGGTGACAAATGTTTTTGGGACGTTAGGATTCGTTAAAGTAGTGCACATTGAAAAATATAAGGAATGAAAAACACGTACTTTAGGACCCTATAGAAAACAGTAGTAACAAAAAAAAATATTTAGGGATTAGGAACATGTTTACACGATCTTTTAATCGTGACTAAGTAAAGGTGGGATAATATCTGTCGTATGGGGTAGCCATGATGGATGCTCTAAAGATTGTGTTAATTTTAAAATTCTGTTTAGTTTTGTTACCAAGCCATGAAACTCGTGTGAGTCTTACAGAGGCTGTTATGTGAGTGCACGAAAGGTATTCTGTTAAATAGAGATTAAGACATTTATTTCTAAATAAGTTGACATCATAATATACCCCAATAAGATTTTTCTTGATGCCTTTATTTGACAGTTATCACTGTTGGAGAATGTGCATGTTGATGTTTTATTATTTATTATTATCTCTCCCTGATTGGGGTTCCACCTCGTGACGGGCATTGCTACCAAGTACACAGGGTGGTTACTGTTGGTAGAGGAACTCTGACTATCCTACAAGTGTTCAGAATTGGGACTTTCTGGAGTTCCTTGTAGGTGTTCGCTGGGAGACCTATTGCCGCTGGGCTGTTATGTTGGGTCTTTGGCACCATACCGGTGGTTATTATTACTATTATTACTACTACTTCTTGCTTTGTACAGTGGAACCTCAAAAATTGGGAGTCCTCTGGACCTAATGTGACAAAAATAGATTTTTTTTTTTTTTTTTTTTTTTAAGATTACATACTTGCAATTTCAAAAAAAAAAAAAAAAAATCGTTGCCAGCATTAAGCCAAGATGTTAATCCGTATTGACAGATTGATCTGGGTAACGTACTTGCCTAAAAAAAAATAAAAGTTGTGGGTTCGAATGCTGTCTTCAGCATGGGTGTTAGAATTGTCTAGTGTATTTTCTATATATATATATATATATCTTAGGTATAAAACAAAGGGGTATACTTTCAGAAATCGAATCGCCTTAAAAACTAAATAGAAAGCACTGTACAAAAGTTGTATGTACTGTTGAATGTCTCGTAGAGTGAATGATTTTGGTGTTTGGAAATTATTACCGAACATAATCATAAATTCGGCACCCCCTTCTGTTTTTTTTTTCTTTTTTTTTAATAGTAGATAGTCTATTTTTCCCTCTGCCTCTTTGTATGGTCAACTACACTTGGAGTGCCCTAAATATTCGAAAAGTGCCCGATTTTTGAAAATTTCGGATTTCTGTGGTTCTACTTTATATTGTTTTTAAGTTCCCTTAAAAGGTGTTGCAACTTCCTTTTCTGTAACAAATGGAGGGGAGGGGATAATATATACGTGATCAGATTACATTTCTTCTATCAAGGAAGACAATTTGGACCTCGTATCAAATTGAGGACAGACGGGCGGAACAAGAAAGAGGTCATGACTGGAATGTGCACAAATCGCTTCCAGCAAATTAGATGACCGCATAGATAGAACGGACTCTATAACCTCTTGGGTTGCAACTCAGGGGGAAATATCTTTTTTAAGAAATCATTTATTTTTAAATTGTTGTGCATTATTTTTTGCTCTAGTTTTTATATAGGAATTGGTCCGATCCAGAATCGGAGTGTTCCCCTGTCTTGGATTTCGACTTAACTTGGCTCTCGTTGGGAAAAGTAGCTTAAGTCAGCTTTGGGAATCTCAAGAAAGCTGTCCTGTTGATTCTGAAACTGAGATGCGCTTTAGAAAAACTAGAGGATCGCTCAAACTGTACGTTTTTAGCGTGCCATGTCAGAAACTTCCAGAATGGATAAACCCTCCTTTTCATTAAATGGTAAACTGCGTAACTTTGTTGGCCGCATATCGATTTCTTCCTGACTAGTTGAGTAAGTGACGTTAATGGTATTTTCTTACCACGATATGTTTGCCTTCGTCATCTGATAATGGCTCAGTGCCGTGCGCGCCACGCTTGTTAGTTTTTCTAAAACTGCTATTTTACTTTTTTTGTTTTTCTCCATGTCGAGTTACGGATCAGCGTGAGTAAATATTGCGCTACAAGAAGATGCTACAAAAAAAAAAAAAAAAAAAAAAGCTAGGGAAAATATTTCTTCTAATAGTTGATCCAGATTTTGTTTATATGCCATATCATCCTGATATGATAGTACTTTTTTTTTTTAGGGTTTTAAGATTTACAACGTTTTAAGATCACTGACATAAACATCAAAGCTCAGTTCTTCCCTTTTCTTTCTTCAGCTGAAGAAACACAAAAACAGCGCACTAGATGTCTTTCCACCTCTCCCCGTAAGGTGAAGGTTCCCGAAGGTTAAGAACCCTACATAGGTAAAGAGGCCTTTGCGCTCTGGATTCATTCTGTATAATCTATTATGTAGCACAGAGGGAAACGGAAAATAAAATAAATGACAGATTTAATGTTAAATAGTAAAGCAGAATGTTAAATACATACAGTACAAAAAGCTTTCGGTTATTACGGTTACCTTCATCAGTTGAACTGAAAGTTTAGGAACGTAGAACTCAACAGCGTGTAGTGCCGGTCATGCACAGTAAACTGCGTGATGTAACAACTAACTGTTTGAAGTTGTGGCGTATGTGAACGTCGCCAACGTTTCTCAGTCATGAGAATGGTTGCCTCAATAATACGGTGGACTCATCCACTGCTTCTATTGACCGAAGTATTGGAGCACGTGATGTGCAACGACTCCAACCAGGTGCGGCGTCGGTAATGGCGGAACCGATCGACAACCATGACATCGCAGCGTGGGTCAGTATTATGTTCGGTTGACCAGAAGTGCTCAGCAATGGCTGAGTGTTGTGAGATACGTTTGACGCGCCTTCTGCCAGTTTCTCCGACATAGCAACCAGTGCAGTCATAGCAAGAATGCGGTAGACTAGTCCTTTGTAGTAAGGTGGGAACCGGTGTTTTCACTCTAGAGATGAGGGATCGCAATTTCCTGCCCGGGAAACCTGCTGTGCTAGGTTTGGGTAGTATGGGAGTCATTACCTTGACTGTTCCTGTTGGTCGGCACGTAGTCACATGCCTGTAGGTCACACATGTACTGGTGGGATAGCCACACCTCGCAAGATCCATCTTGACCCTAGCAATCTCGGTGCATCTCTCATCCGTAGAACTAGAGTGGATCCAGGCGCGAGTTAACAAGGTCCGCACAGTGCCAAGAAGATGACTGCACGTGTGTGTTGACTGGTAGTTGGTAAATTGGTCAGCACACATTGACTTGCGATAGACTTGTCTTCAAGCTCGTGCCCTCACGCCTGATAAGGGTGTCTAAGTATGGTAAGGTATTGTCCGACTCTAGTTCGATGGCGAATTTTATGAAAGGCGACAGAGGTGGTCTTAGAGTCGGTCGCCCGAATCTTCGGGGATAACTACAAACCCTTAAAGAGGCGCCTCCTTAGCCAGGTGGGCAAGAGCAGCAGTGCGTAGCACACGCTTCTTGATTAGACCGGGGTTCGAGCTCGTGACCACCAAATACGGAGGATGCGGAAAGGTCAGGGATTGACCACTGCATATACCCGGAGCAATATGGCCTTAGTTGCTAATGCTCCTAAAAACCAAACAACAACAAACCCTTATCAGTTATCTAAGGTATCATTTCTTTTAAATTTTACTTTTTTGGTTGCTAATTCCTTTCTCACTCGTCCACATTTAGCTAGCACTGATACAGTTTATAGGACAGAATTCACGAGCAAATGTCATCGAAACCAGGTAAAGAATACAACGTTAGAATTAGTTGAAACATGACACCAAGTACAGGATGCTACTTTTGTAGTGCATTGTTAGGACCCAGTGAAAAATAATTCATAGACCCAGTGATCCATAGAAAAATCCCAATAAAAATAGAAGTTATAAAGATTGATACCAATTACTTTGTATTCTTTATTCCACCATAAAACTATTTATTCTTCAGAAGTACGTTACAGCGTCTTTACCGGAGCCTTTGCAAACTGAATTAAATCCAGTAAACACAAATATAATTCTCCAAAGACGTATTGGTAGCCAGGTGGGAGGGAGCAGCAGTGCATAGCACACGCTTCGTGATTAGACCGGGGTTCGAGCCCGTCACCACCAAATACGGAGGATGCGGAAAGGTCAGGGAATGACCACCGCATATCCCAGAGCAATATGGCCTTAGTTGCTAATGCTCCTAAAAACCAAACAAACAAAGACGTATTGACGTTAATAGTCTCGAACTCAATGATCAGTTTCTCAACTGAACTTTTTATAACCGATTAAACTTATGGATTAATTTTTGAAGTGAAGCACTCTATTGCCAGGTGGACAGCGCGAAATTAGTTTATTAAGTGCTTTGACCTAATTCGTAAGCTCATTAGAAAGGTAACGTTTCGGGCTCCTTGCCGGATCCCACGTTATATAGATCTGTTAACAGCTTCTCATTCTATGGTCTGACTGAAAGACTGCTGTTGCCAGATTGAGGAGACCATACGCTGGTCTCCTTGGTCATATAAAAGCGCTTAATTTAATAAACAAATTCTGCCTTATCGACGAGGTAAAAGAATAGTTTCAATCACCAGAGCGTCTCATTTTCAAATTATATTGATTAAACTTACCAACACCCCTGCATTTGTTTGTCCTCTAACCCTGTTATCTCAACCCCGGGGCAGTCCCTGGGTTGAGATAACAGGGTTAGATGTCAAACAAAGGTGGAGGCTAAAGAGGTCCCAGGTAGAGGCTAAAGAGGTTAATCTCCTTCTCTTATTATAACACAATGTGGATTTTTTTTAACCGCTACATGATGATTAAAGCTGAATGATTCCTCGAAATACTGTCTTATTCTTTCCTTCTATTTTCTGTTATTTATTTATTTTTCTGTGGTACAGTACTACCTTTTTTGAAACGTTAGATATTTGGGGTTCACATAAAAAAAAATGAAAAATTTTGTAATTTTAACCAGTTAAGAAGCAGTTGAAAAAATAATCGTCCAGCTATAGGGTTCTACGTTATGAATCTCTCTGGGGAATTATATTTGTGTTCACCGGGATTTAATCCAATTTGAAAGTGATCGAGACTCCGGTAGATATATTGTAAAGTATTGCTGAATTGAATAATGAATAATTTTATAGTGGAGTATAGTGGTATTGTATGATGTAAGCAGTTAATATTAATCTTTATCGATGACTTCCACGAAGAAAACGACTCGAAGTATTTATTAAAGGAAAAGGGAAGTTAGTTTTAACAGGTAGTAGATCTGAACGATTATTAAATAAATATTCAGGTATTCAAGATTGTGGATGAAAATGTGCAGCTCGTTCGTTCCATATGCAAACGTGAAGTACAATGACATAATGTAAAACTGTTCTTGGGGGCTTTATTCTCGTAACCCCGCGGTGGGTTGCAGGTTATAGCTACTTAAACTGATCAACATACAATATTAGGACTTTCGTTTACGTGGTCTGTTCTGCTCCTTTAGCTACATTGTTTTCATTGATCGCAGTGTTTCTTGGTTAGCAGTCATCTGTATGGACAGAAAAATCTCTCAACAAAGAAACTGTAATCATTCTATGGTATTGATTCAGCTGTTTGCTTCTACGACACTGACGTCTCTTGGTTGCTTATTATGAATGTAGTGTACGAGTGCATGCAGTTCTCTGAGACATCGTGACTGCAGGGGAAAAACATGACGCATCGCCCGCGGACTTTTTTTCCTGCTGTTTTCTCCTTCGATACCAAACTGGTTGTGTTGGAACGCAATGTCGCCTAGTTTAATGCGCTGGCATTGAAAGAAAGTGATACTGCCTGGTAGTGCAAGTGGTAATGAGATATAGTAATCGTTAATTGATTTTATAGATGAATGCAAAGATCTTTTCTTTTGACTTTTGGTGTACGCGAAGAATTTGCGTATGTGCGAAGGTAGTTTTGTCACCCGGTGTATTGTAGATTCCTCAACGACTGAGCGAATTCTTTTACATGTAGCCCACTCTTCTTGCCTCCATAATGGCTGTTATGCAACTCAGACAGGACATTGTTCGTCCTCGTGTTGATACGTCGATTAGCGTAGTGCCTTTTTTTGGCGGGTATCACGCCCCTAGTCACACGGGTGTGGCCGTTTGTGACTTAATCGAAAGGAATGGAGCAAGCGACGGATGGCGCTTTGCCTTTTCGCTTCCTCTTTTAATGACCAAATACATTGCTAACTGTGGAGTCATACGGAGTTAGTTGTGTGCCAAACGAAACCTGCTTCTCTGTCTGCAAGGATCGACAGTTTTATCACATTTCCTGTCTCCTTAACCAGTTCCATTGCGTATATCTGTTCCAGGTCTGCTATCGAATTTGCAGTTAAGATAACTTTGATTACCGTAATGAGTTCCTTTTCTGTACCGCTCAAGGAACTCACCCGGATGTGACTACAATCAGAAACCTTTTGAATAAGCGGTTACACCAGATTTCATAACAGGGCGATACATGTATACTGACTTGCAATTTAATATGGAAAACCAGTATTCTGTATGTTGACATATACGGCCGATTTGAGGATCAGTTGGAATTTATAAAACGTCGATCGTCCATTGTACTAAATAGTAATCTGGAGAAACGCACGTTCAAAAGGCACCTGAGTCAGGAATGAGTAATTTTAAGGTTTTGAAAACAGAAAAACTCATTCTGTTGAACGAAGATTCTAAATCACTGCGATCAGTGTACACATCGAATATTCGGACAATTACACATGCACGATAAGTTAGGAAATATCAGGAAGGGCATCCGGCTGTAACCATTCCAAGGACGTCTGGGAATTGACTGCTGGAAAGAAGATGATGTGGTAGCGAATCGGAATGTCGGTAAAAGGAAATGATGTAGCAGCAGTATTAATTCCTTGTTTGTTCTAACAAAAAAGTACGTGCAGATCTCAGTTATCCGAAGGGCGTCAGATAACCGAAGAAATGTTTTATTTTAAGCCTCAATCCTTGCTTGGAAAGTGCGGAAAGTTAATATTTACATACATAGAGTTAATAGTGATATTGACGTTGAAAGCGTCTTTATCTGAAATTTTTATTTTGAGATATGGGATACTCAAGACTAATAATCTCAAGTATACTATAAAGTTGTATACTCGCCGTCCGAACCAGATAATAAAGGATACAAGCGTCTGTATCTTTTAATATATGAAATACTGCCATAAATGGAATTGGCTTACTATTTAAAAAATAAATAAATAATTAGGGCTACACATTTGGAATTGTATAATTTTAAAATAAATTTTCTGTTTTAACTCCGGGACGACCAAACGGTCAGAGGAGTTCACAAGATAGATAGAATACAAGAAACAGCACCGTATTTAGCAGTCACGGGCTTGAACCCCGGTCACTCAAGGCACGTGTATTTATGCACTAGCGCGAATTACCGCTCGGCTAAATTCAGAAGGGAGAGTTAAATAGTTCCTGAACGCCATTGCATCCATTATTTCGATGGAGATGAGTAGAATCTTCTAAAATAAACTTAGATCGGTCAACGCTCCCTCAAAATCCATTTGCATTTCGGATGGACGAATTTATACAAGATATACCCAACATTTTTGTTTTGTCAGAAAAGCAACAAGACTGATTAATGGGTATTGTACACGGATTGCCCAAAGTCACGGACCATTTTAAGTCTCACGGGTCCCGAGTTTCTTGAACCTAGAGTATCTTATGCGATGAAAACAGGAACCCGATTAGTACATCTATAATTCTCTACAGACCAGAATACTTTCCTCCTTGCAAATATGAATTTACCAATATGCGACTGATACTTAATATTTTTCAAACAATAACCTTTTTTTTTGGTGGGGGGGGCTTTATACACTGAGTTAGTTAAACTCTCCACTCACTCCTCGTTTAATAGTCGAGTGAGGAACGTAATGGTCATGCACTGACTGCATCTCGAGGTAGGTATGGCAAGATCTTGAGTCCCATCCTGAGATTGGAGAGAAAGTGGCTAAGTCGCTACGCAACGGGGGTTCCAATCACAGCTCTATTAATAGAATAAAAAAAAAGGACAAAATGTGCAAATGAAATATAAGAAAAAACGTCATAGAATTCCAAACTATTAATAAGAAAACCTGAAGGTTTAGAAAATGCAGTCTCACTAATCCAGACTGGGAGCCAGAAAGGGTAGTCCGAATTAGAGTATTATTATTGTCTGTTTATTTCACAAAAGGAAACCACCCCGGTACGGCAAAGTGCCAGGAGGGTAATTATTTGTAGAAGAATAAGAGAAATTTAGCTCAATATAATACGTAGAACACTTCCTAATAACACTGTCCAGCAATTAATACGAATATAAAATTAACGCAAAATTGTTACAGTAATACAATTAAAAAAAAAAATTATAAATTAAAACAAGTTGAACGTAAATTTAAAAAAAAAAGACTCCTTCCTGGAATTGACGGGACTTTCGACCTGGTCTTGATCACAGGAATGAAATTGAAAGCATCTTAGCTGTTTTATGTTAAGAATATAATCATATTCAAATATTTTCAAGTCGTGATTTATATATAAAAAAAAGCACATTTATTTCCAATCCAGCATCATGTGTTAATTATACGTATGTGACGAAAATAATTTTTTTTTTAAAAGGTTTGTTTAGAAAAAAACTGGAAAAAGAGTTCCAGTCAAAACGAAACATAATGATTTGATTTTAAATAATGAACTTTATTATTAAACTTTAGTAACTACAGGGTAATTCCTTTTTTCTTCATCTGAAGAATGTAAAATATCGTGTAGAAAAGAAATTTACACTTCAATCTATATTATAGATTCTAAAGTAATGGAGAAATCAATTAACCGCCAACTCTTAAACTATCTAGAAACCATCCGTCTGATCAACGATCGCCAGTATGGATTCCGTCAGTGTCGATCCACAGGTGATATTCTGGCTTATGTTACCCATTTATGGACAAATTCAATGGAAAAGTTCGGCGAAACACAAGCAGTTGCTCTTGACATCTCAAAGACTTTCGATCGTGTTTGGCATAAAGGTTTTCTAAACAAGCTTCCATCTTATGGTTTACCAACTTTTTTTTTTTGTAATTGGTTATCCAGTTTTCTCTCTGGTCGCTCACTAAGGGTGATGGTAGATGGCTCTCTGTCTTCTAACTTCTCCACTAATGCCGGTGTCCCCCAAGGTTCAGTCCTTTCCCCACTCTTTTCCTTTTGTATATTAATGATCTTCTTAGATTGACCGAAAATACTATCCATAGTCTTGCTGATGATAGCACATCGCATTCCACTTTCCAGTTTGAGAAACCTTGCCTTGCTCAATCAGCTTCAACTTCTCGAGTATCCACTACCAATTCCTTAAATGCCGATCTCCAGTGGGCAAAGACAACTTAGTTGATTTCAAACCTAAAACTCAGTCCTGTTTTATCCCGCAAAAATGATTCTTTTGGTCCTATGCTTATCTTTGGTGACACTTCGATTTCTAGGCAAAATGATATTTCTCTTCTGGGATTACCCTGACTTCTGATCTCTCTCTCTCTCTCTCTCTCTCTCTCTCTCTCTCTCTCTCTCTCTCTCTCTCTCTCTCTCTCTCTCTGTCTCTCTCTCTCTCTCTCTGCTCAAACGCATTACAAATATTGCATCCTCTGCATCTAGAAAACTTTGTTTTCTCTTTTGCTCTCGGCGTTACTTTTCTTCCGAACAGCTGTTCACTCTGTACAAATCGGAAATCCGCCCTACCACGGAATATTGTTCCCACATCTTGGGCGGTGCCCCAAAACCTCTCTCAGGCTTCGATTCCATTCAGAAGAGCAGCTAAGTTAATTAATGACTCATCCCTAACAGTCTGTCCACTCTGTCTCATAGACGTACTGTTTCTGCTGCATGCTTTTTCTACAGATACTTCCATGGGCACTGTTGTTTTGAGTTGGCTTCTATAATTCCTGCCCTCTCTTTTAAAACAGTCCAAACACGTGCCGCCAACATCCATTTACTGTCCATCTTCAAACTCACAGAACCAACTTTTCATCTTCCTCGGTTATTCATTCAACTGCCGTTTTCTGGAACAACTTCTTCCTTCATACGTATTTCCTGAAAATTATAGTTTCGTCGTCTCAACTTATGCACGGTACTAAGTACTATAGTTTCTAATACCTCTCGTGTTTGGTGTTTTCATTTAAAAAAAAAAAAGAAAAAAGTTTTTGGAAATTCGTGCCACAATTCAATACCTGTAATGTGTCGCAGCAGGAGTGTGGAGTTGCGAAGAACATGCACCAACGTTTCCTTCGACACAGAAATTTCATCTTCAGTCAGTCGTTTTCTTTAGCACAGAAATTGGTTCGTGGATTCTTCTTTTGAAGCACTCTGCCATCGAGAACCCTCAGATCAAAAATCACTTGGGTCAGGTGACATTAGAGGCGATGCCAGTCCTTTGCCAATACACCGCAGAGTAGCGACTACAAACTACGCTTTTAATCATAAATTTCATCCAGGACAACTCTAGAAAGTATTCATGTTGCCAAGCAAATTTCCGAATCTTTCTATACAGAGTAATGTTGTTGTTGGTACGAAAAAAATTGAAGCTTGCGGAACTGCAAAGAAAAGAAAATAGTCTGAATAAAATAACACCCTATATAAATCTAGTCAGAATGAATGCACAGTATCTCATCAATTGTATTCTATTAGTAAATTCGCTGCAAAGCACGTTACAAGCTTCCATGCTGGTGCATTTATAAAAGCTTAATTTCAGGATAAATTTTCAATAAAAGTCTTAATTAACAAAATGAAAGACTTCTTCAAAGTGGCCGATGTGAAAATTGCTCAAATTACCACATGCCCAGAATACAATAAGTTTCTTATAATGTACATATTTTAATAAAAATAACTTTTGTTTTAACATTTCATCTTTTTGTGATACCAAATTGCTTTGATCGAAGTTGAAACGCAGATTGATGTAGCTTTATCACTGAGGCCTTAAAAGCAATCCCATAATGATTGGTGTGTAGGGGATCTGAAATAGTTTTTGTTGGAGGGTGGACCGTTCCAAACAGTGATGTCGATTTTGTGATGGAAACAAAATTCTAATGAGGCTTGGACACCCCTCCATGTTGTTGCGGATCTGACAATGATATGCTTTTTAGGATCCAGCTGCCGTCAAGTCACATGGGATAAGTCAGAGGAGAATTTGATGCCTTTTACAAGTTGTGAGCGCAGCCTGTGAATTCGTGTGTCCGGTTGTGACGGTTGTACAGTCGAGCCCGCTCCCCTGGGGTGCTGCATCGAACTCCGTACTGGTGCTATCGACAATCGATCGTAGGTGACACGTTGCATTTATCTACGATTACCTGACATTACATATGACTTGCCACTGATTTCCGCAGTTATTCCACTCCTCCCTAATGGCTTTTCCTTTTTGTATTTTCTGTGACTGTTTCAAGTGATTCGATGGAAGACGGTCCTTTTTATTTTCAGTTTCGGTTTATTTGATACTGATGATTCATATAATTAATTTAGAAGTTACAGGAAAATTTTGCGTTTGTTTATACCGTAATATAACGCTTTTAATTTGTCCCCTTTCAGATTTCACATACCTAAACTGGTTGCTTTGTGGAGTTGTAAGCAGAGATGACATCATGTCATAGGACAGTGAAGATAGCGGTTGCATTGGAGTGTCAGGAATTCAGCGGAATAAATGAAATATTTCTAGGTGTACCACTTATCATTGTGGAATTTTTGTAAAGCAAAGGAAGAGTGGGGTGGGACAGGAAGGGATTGTTGCTGGTCTAGCATGTGAACTATTTTTAACTTTTGAGCTACACGTTTAATGTTTCAATTGGTTTGTCAGAAGATTAACATCTGTTTCGTGAGGATATGTTTTACACATTGAACAGGAGACCCCTAAAGTCGTCTCGATACCAGCCAAAAGGACATAATCCAAAAATGGTCAGTGTGCCGGAATTCTCAATTGCGCAAGAACTTACCTGATTGTGCATGTCCGGAAATTCCGATGTCACACAAATCTTTTGCGTGTTTAAAATTAATTCTGTATTGCTTCCGACCCTCCAGTTTTGAATTCAGAAGAGATTAGTAAAATCGCATTCCACTGTGAATTCGTTAGCGATTATTATTACGTACATAATTCTAGTCTCTCATATTTTATGCGACTGCTAATCATATTATGAAGTGCTCTCTCAAATACCGCCCCACAAAATTGACAGTTGCTGTTGCTTTGCGTGTGTGACCTCCCTTAAGTTTGTTGACCACACCATGACTTGATGACGTCATGGTAGTCATAGCAATTTGCCCTTGGTAGCCTTCACTAGCACTTTTAATCATGGCTTTCCTACACCTACCTAATTTTAGTCTTGGATCCCTGTGATTACCAAACATTTTTGCTGTATTTGGCGATACTAAATGACCTTGATGTATGTTTGAAAGCAGAATTACTCCTATCAGTGAGGCTTTGAAGCATGCCTTGCTGTTCGCTTTACTGCATTCCGTGGGAAAATGATTGTTTTAATCTCTTCCTGGTTGTCACATGAGGAGATTAAATTGGATGTAAAAATTTATGGCTACGTTAGAAGAATTGAATTAAAAGTACCTTTTAAGAAAGGAAGAAACTTCTTTGGGTCATCTTAACCTCCGGGCATTCCCTTCAATATGTTAAAAGGGATGCATAAGCTTTAGGGTTAAGTGTTTAACACTTCTTAAACGATTAAATTTATTTATTCCAGTAATTCTTGATCTTATTCTAACTTGAAATACAATGGCAACAAGTGTGTACTTGTCACACTTTAAAACTACTTTCATTAGGAAGTGGCACTTTTAACTGAAATACAGCATTGTGCATTTTATTGAGTTTTCTTTATATTAAATATCTTCTTTCTATATGATCAATAAATGACGTGTGGGCGTGTTCTTGATTGAGTTGCCCGTCTGGATGTGGAGCTCTTTTTCGTGTATGTTATGCGTTGGTTTTGTTTTAATCTATCTCTCTGCATTTGCTTTGGAGTTTGTCTTGCTGCTGTGTAATTAAGTGTGAATTTATGCAAAAACAAATGGAGTTCGTTTTAGCTATTGTTTGAAGGCAATGGCATTTTTCTCTCTCGTTTAATTGCAAGAAGGGCTTCGCGAAAGTTTCCGTGTGAAAATGGTTACACTAGGGCAAACCTATTTAATTTTAAATCTCCAAGGTGTCTCTTAAATTCTACTGTTCGTGAAACATCCTGAAACCCCCGATATTTGTGAGTATTGTTATTCCATTTTCAACCCCCTCCCCAATTGAAAGTGCTGACATTTTAAATTGAAGAATACTTATTGCTGTGGAATTCACCAGACTCTCCGAATAGTGACGGATATTCAAAATGATTTGATGGAACGGTTTGGTAAAGCGAAACCATCATAGTCGAATTTTCATGTGTTGGAGAAGAGAGCATTTTCCGCTGGTTGGGTGATGATGAGGAGCGCAAAATTCCAATAAACCCTACCAGCAGAACTTTCAGTGCCATGTATTGAAGGACTTTGAAGAGGCCAGTCTGTCGCAAGAAATATGTAAATGATTATGTGAATTGCGAAAGGACCATGTAACGTTACCTAGCGCTATGGTTATAATTTGAAACTGGAGTCTGTACAAGCCAAGTGGTATTTCGCAGTTCTCGAACAGAGACCACCAAAATGGTTTGCTACTTGTGAAGTACTTCTGAAAAACTTGTACACGTTTTCAACAATGTTTGGGCTGCACGTTCAGCTAATCACTTTATCGGGCCATACTTAATTGGTGCCCTCTTGGATAGCCCGCAGTGGTTATAATCAGTATTCTCACACTAACTTCAAATCCTGTCAGTGAGGCGAGGATTTCCGTTTTTTTTTTTTTTTTTTTTTTGTTTTCTCCAGGAAACTGACTTTTCTTCCAACAAAACCGATTGAAGAATACGCGCAGTTACAGACAATGTACTGACGCCTTAGCTGCTTTGGCACTTAGTACACACCTAACTTCTTCCATTCTAACTTTCTTTGAAGTAATGAATAAGCATGGCCATTTGCAGATGTTGGAAAATTATTTTCATGTTAGAGTTTGAGAAATGTGACATTGTTGATGGTATTTATTTTCCACACGATGGGGAGGCACCGGCTCATTATGCGAACTGCTGTTCATAATTATCAGAATTCCGTTTGTCCCAGTCAGTGGATCGGGCGGCCTTCACCAATATCGTAGTGCTCTTCATGGATCCCGTATTTAACCTTGAAAGCTTGCGATAATTCTCTACGAGAATATATTCAAAGAGAAACTTGCCGTATCACTGTATGGTCTCAGTTGATGAGATCAAGATGCTAAATTAAGAAACCTTCAACGCAATTACCCTAGCCATTTTACACCACATGACGCACCGCACATGGGGGAAGGATACTGTGGCGAAACAAATCGGAGCCTGCGCAGATGCTTTGGATTATTAGTAACCACGAATATTCCCTCTTTTAGATCAATGGATTACGAAGAACTGTTTTTTTTTTTTTTTTTTATGCAGTTAAAACCAACGAAGTGTATAACCACATTTGATTCCTTTCTGGGCAGTTTATAGGTACCGAAAAATGTGCATGGTGCCAGTTTTACTTTCCGACTTACGATCATTCTGTGTACTGCACATAAAAAGACATTGATTAGCATTTTTAAGCGTTTTTTCTTCTCTTCCTCTAACTATTTCACGTTTCGTTTGACAGAAAAATTGAATGAATTTATATAAATGAGAGATATAAATAAAGAAGCATGCTACGGGGAAGGGAATTTTAATAACCAAACAAGCTAATCATGAATTAAACTGGAACTTTAGTTTTTGATCTTTATAATTACTCATATTTTTAATTATTCGTATCTTTAATTTGGTAATACAATATTTTTGAAAATTTTCCTTTATTGAAAGTTATTTGAGAATGTGTGCTAGTAAATTAATAGGAATTAGTATTATAGTTATAAGAGTTTCGTATTTATTATTATTTTTTTTAAAGTACATGTGCAAAAGGCAGTAGTCCAAATTATTCTCCAAATTGGTTAATATTTGTTTTTGTGTATATGTATACATATTTTTTACAATATTTTGGTTCAATAAAAAGAAATTAGTGCCCAGTCGTGAGCCGCCACTAGAAAATTGTGAAGTTAGACTGAGTTTTTTGGCTTGTAGAATTTTGCCACTCATGTCAACCTGTTGTTACACCACTGGTACATGTATTGAAAATAAGCCGAAATATTATAAAATATAGACAGGGTATTCCTATTTGGAAATTTATTTTCCCCTATACACCATTCGCTTATTTTACGTTTTGGCTCTTTTCTCTCTCTATATATGTATTTTTTCACAAGGGACACCACGTTCACTAATCTTACATAATACAGCGAACTGGCTAAAGTTGACAATATTGCATTAAAACTACATTTCATCTTTGAATTTTTTCTCCCCATACAAATTGTATGAAAAAAGAAATCATTGCCGGAAATTTGTCGAGCCGTTTCAAATTTAAGGAAATGGAAATGACAAATATTTATAAAAAATTCATAAAATTAAAATTTCATGAAAATCCGTCCGACGGACGGACAGGCAGGCAGGCAGGCAGGCAGGCATGGTGAAGACAAAAGGCGCATATGCATGCTTGCATGCGCGCGAATGTGCCTATAACAGGATAAACCAAATTTAATGTTACGTTTTTTAGTAGATGTCTACGTACTTGTTGAATCAGCGCAAATCTGATTCGCAATGGATAAAAGCAGATATGAATTCGGGACAATTTTCCCAATTGCTGAAATCCTCTAGTTGGATATTCAACTATTTTCTTAATTAAGCATTCCTTTGTGGGGAAAAAAAAAAAAAAAAGACTTAAACAACCGGCATAGACAGGTGTGTGTAGGAATACTAAAATTTTTTCAATAAGCGTGTCCATGATTCTTTGGGCAACACTTGTTAATCATATGGTAAAGGCATATCTATCGATGGTTTTTTAATTCAAGTTCTGTAGGATATACGATAGATTTAGAATTAAATGCGTGTGATACGGGAGTGAGAAAACAACCCTTTGTTAATATTGAAGTACCACAACTATCAGAAAAATGAGGGTGTTTAATTGTATGTCTTAGTGTCATGTAGACAATATTGAGTCCATTGCTACTGTAATTTTGTATTCATAAGTGAATTTTGACTGACAGGATTTTCGTTTCTTTGCAGGGTCGTCACACGAAGACTGGTCAGTTGGCTGCCATTAAGATCATGGACGTCACGGAGGTAAGCTATTCTTCCTTCTTAACAGTCACCATCAATCCTTCTTAACTAGCACCTTGCCTCGGGAGTAATATACTTATATTCTGCGCGCGCATTTCTTAGTTCCTGCTGAGAGAAGGGGGAGAAATCCCAACGATCAGTCAGCTGGCTGTCGTCTGGGCGTCGATAAAACCGGCTGCGTTGTCACAGGTACGTGCGGGATTGTTCTTTTGGGCACACAGAGGTTGGTCGGAGAGAGTGGCGCATAAGTATTGTCACGTGCGTCTGTCTCTACCGCCGGTTTTCACCTATCACACCAGTGTGCCATATTTTTTTAGTGAAGAACACGTTTCCTCGCTGTACGATGCTTTTATATGCATTCTGGGACGACCTCACCATTTCTAGCAACACCAAAAAGCTACCATAGGGATATAGCAAGCTTTTTTGTTTCTCATTTTTATTTTTTTTAATGCTGAGCGGAAACTAGCTTCCTCCATCTTTCGTAGTCCATTGAAAAATACAAGCGGTAGCGGTCTCCTTCATGGCTTTCTAGATGAAGATGTTAGAAATGGGATTCTAGAACTCAAGAGAGACAGCGAAGTTCAATGTATGCCCATTATGTGCGTTTCCCCCTCAACTTGTTTTTATTGAATTGAATAGGTATAATGTACAGGGTAGCATTAAGCACTTGAAAACGATTGTCTGCCACAGAGTTGAAACGCATCAGTAACACTTTTCTTTCAGGACGGCATGAATAACACATTGACCCAGTGGCCGAAGAGCATTGACAAATGAAGGTGACTTTGGTGTAATACGATAATTATAGCTATTACGGTTTGTGTGGAAATTTTCAGACTACCCCTCGCATATTGAACTAATCGTTTAATTAGTCTAGTATACGAGGGGAAGTCGGGAAATAGGCAATTTCCTTGATTATTTCCTGCTAGTTTGATGACATCAAGATTTTTACCCCCATATTTCCCGTATTGAAATTTCATAGATGCCTTTTGTTATAATAAACATTTTGAATTGGTTAATAAGAATATCGAAATTTGTGATTTTTAGATATCTTTTGTGATTTAGATATCTAAATTTTTAGATATCTTTTCTGGTTGATATCAAGATAATTCGATTTTATATTAATTTAAAATGTCTTCTACACCTCAAGCACTCGGATTATAAATTAGTTTGTTCACTTTTAATTTGGGAATTATATTCTCTTTTATTATCAGGGCTCTAGTCTCGTCCAAAGGAATTTCTGAAGGTCTTTTCAGTCGGAGACGTTTCAGCCGATCTCAAGAGGAGGAAATAAGATTTTTCCCTGTCAGTTTTTTCTTTTCTTTCTTTCTTTTTTTTTTTTTTTTTTTTTTTTTTCTCGCCTGTAAAGTGATTGGCGATCATACACTTGTGCAGATATAACACTAACCCAATTCTGCAATATTAGTATTAACAGTGGCAAATTATACAAGGAGGCAGGCTTGGCCGCCGTAGCCTAGTGGTCAGGCGTGCCGTTGCGTAAGTACACGTGCCTTGAGTGACCCGGGTTCAAGCCCGTGACTGCTGAATACGGTGCTGTTTCTTGTATTCTGTCTATCTTGTGAACTCCTCTGACCATTTGGTCGTCCCGGAGTATAAACAGAAAATTTTATTATTATTATTTTTTTTTTATAGAGCATCAGTCTCTCCCTTCCCCCAAAAAATCCATTTCATCTATCCGTCCCATTCATTAGTTTTCTTTCTTGAAATTACTCAAACTATCCACTTCCACAATGACGGATGGAAGCTTGTTCCAGCAATCAACCACCCGTTGGCTGAATGAAAACTTCCGCACATCTGTTCTGCAACCATCCTTTCTAAATTTGAATTTGTCCCCTCGTGTGCAAAGTCTGAGCGGAGGAATAATTCCATCAGCATTGAGTTTGCTCAATCCATTCGAAGCATTAAACAACTCAGTCAGATGACCTCGCAGGTGCATAGATTTCTTTGATCACAGTGCTTCAAATTCATATGGTGCCACATGTCATCTTTGTCGTGCGTATTTTGTCCGCACTTGGGGATGGAAAGAGTTTTGGGTTCGAATCCTGTATGTGGCTGGAAGGATAAGTGGCCTTTAAGAATTCTTTAAGGCCACTTTTAAGAATTCTTCGACCCACAGACGGAATTTAAATTCAGACCTCCTCAAACACATGACAAGTGCTACTGAATGATACTTTGCACTCAGTAAGTGTTTTTGTGTATCTTAAATATATGAATGCGTAAACCTTTCAAATTCTTTATTTTCATTTTGGCGATTTCTTTGATCGTGTTTGTGATATTTTTTAAATTTTTTTCTGTAATCTGGATGACATGAATGGCAAGTTCGTTTTACTGTCATCCTTAGGAATTATTTATAACGATATATATGATCAAACTGGGTTATAGCTGGTACTCGCGAGGTGTGTGGACTTCAGTAAGCGACTTAGGACGTAGTAATTATTTTATATTTTCGATTTTATTATAGCCATTGACGAAGGAATCAAAATCGGCCCGCAGCGTATAGCCTTGTGATAATTGTATTGGTCCATCAATTTATTTATTTATTTTTTTAAATGAGGCTCCCAAACACGAAAGGTATTAGGAATTATAGTACTTAGTACAGTGCGTGAGTTTGTAGGTTGAGAAGACAGAAGATACTTGTTGAAATTAGACTAGAATTTCTGTAGGTTATAATATTCAGGAAATACGTGTGAAGGAAGGTCGTTCCAGAAAACAAGAGTAGAAGGGATAAATGAAGAAGACGAAAATTCATAGTAGCGCAGACTATTTACAAGCTAAAGTCTTGGTCCCTTTACCCTACACATCAAAAATACATTGGTATATGTTCACACTCACGCATAAGGAGGAGGAAATTTGGTTTGAAATACGACAGTTTCACAAGAACTGGTGCGTTATGGCCTGAGTAGTCGATAACTCAGAATTCTCAAGGACAGTAACACTGATATTAAACACGGTTGCTTAGAGCTTGTTCATTTACTTTTGTGAACTGTTTAATTTTCGTTTTGTAAACCTGGTATGTTCTTATCTGAATATGTTGCAGTTTTCAGCAATGGATTGTGGATGAATATTGAGATGACGTAGCCGAGTGGCCAGGAGCAGCACAGGCCACTTTGAGTGGACCTTGATTCTATCATCCGTGACTGCTAAGTGCGAGTAACGATTGTATTCATGATTTATTGTTAACTCTTCTGACCTAGTAGTCGTGTCGCAGTATAAGAATATTTATTTCAAGCTTTACCATAATCATTCACTAATGAAAGTAGCAATACACTGCTCGTCGTATTTGAGTAATGTTGAAATACGTATTACAAAAAAAGTGTGATAAAGCTATTTTTTTTTTTTTTTTTTTTTAAGCATCGTTAATCGGGGTGCAGCTGATATTGTTACTTTTGCATTTTTGTTCGAAAAATGGCGATTGGATTGCCCAGTTTATTCGTAAAAGATTAAGGGTAATTTACGACGTTCTTCTTTTAGAGCGTAATTTAAATTTGGAGTATTCCACAGAATCACTTGTCAGTTTTCTTGAATTTACAAGGTAAAAGTTGGGGTTTGTCTTCGTCCGTAGGCGTCAGAAGACTCCACGTAGGTGTTAATAGGCCAGCAGCGCGTTGTTGTCCGCAGCCTTTAGTAAATGGAGTGGGAGGCTTACCCACGGCGGTTGCTGACGTTTGAAAAGTTCCCTGTCCTTGAACAAATAGCTGCAGTTGGAGATAGTCGTTGTGCGTGTTTGGCTTGCTATTGATCGATAATACTTCGCCCCTCCACAGGAAGTTGTCTAGGCCAAGAAAAACTCTGTGCTGTTCTTAGATCTTTGCCGATTCTTTACCTATTGCTTATTTTAAAGTACTTAATCGAGACTGAAGTACTTGTGACCTCCTGTTATTTTCTTTCTTGGCTGACTGTGAGAATGAATTTGAGGTAGACATCATCTGCTGATAAATCAGCTAAATAAACAGTGCACCTGTACAAATAATTCAAGCCATTACATTTCGTAAGTGGTGGTGGCTAGAAAGGATCGCTGTGAAGAGGCTAGCTGCTTGTCCATAGCCCGCGCGGTAAAACAGTGGTTACGGCCTCTGTCTTATAACATGATTAAAACGGCCCAAATTCAATTTTACGTAGAAACGGAAGAAATTTCCTTCCCCCCAACCCTAATACACAACGTGACCGAGTTAATCAGGTGATAGTTGCAAACAGACAGTATATTGTTTGTGAATTGTCGCCTCATAGCGTTGGTTTTCTATAGATATAAACAGGCATCTATTGGTCGGATTGCTGACAACCAGTCAGCATTGAGGCCAGATAGTGATGCACTGATTTTGTACGAATACTGGCCTTTGTTTTGCTTTCTGGCTTACCACTACAAGGGCAGAAATTGAAGACAGGAGCTATTGTTTATAGAAATGTTAATATTAAATTTTTTTTAAAATTAACTTAACATAATGTTAAAAGCTTATGTTGATAGAAAATCTGTATTAATGACTGTCTATGTAACAGAACTTGTTTGTTTGTTGGTAAAGTTGACAAATCTATCGTTTACTGTTCAGCCTTAACCGGAGAGAAACACGGCAGCCTCGTCGCTATCCGTGTAATACCGAATGTGGACCGCCACGATTTGCCCTTTGCTGTCAATAGAAAATAACTCTTCCGTGCTGTTAACTTTCGTTGTGAAAATCCATAAATGTCGTGGAGTTTGGAGAAGTGATATTCAGTTGCGTTTATCTTGCATTCATAGATTAGAAAAAGTTGTGCTTTGCGAGGGTACATAAGTACCCATGCTTTTGGCCCCGTGATTACTAAATACGGTGCTGTTTCTTGTATATCTTGTGAACTCCTCTGACTCTGGTCGTTCCGGAGTATCAAGAGAAGATTTATTTATATCAATGTAGCACTAAGGCAGGCATCAAGGGTGCAGTACGATTCGTACTATTTTCATGCAGCTCTTGTTTCATACTGCATTATTACTGAGTGATGAGACAGTACAAGCCATTTACGAAGGGTGGTTGAAAAATTTTGTGGAAACCAATGTATTTCTCAATGTAGTCCCCCCCCCCCCCCATTTAAGTCACGCGTTTTCTGACACGATCCAATAGCTTTCGTAACCCGTTCAAATAAAATTCACATTTTGGTTCAAACCAGTTGTTGACTGCATTTATCACAGTATTATTACTGTCATTTTTTTCTGTCATTACAAGTCCTTTTTGGCATTTGAAAATAGTCTGATGGAGCCAAATCCGGTGAGTATGCGCGGATCCTTTGGACAAATTCCCGCCCCTCATAAGTTTCAATTTCTTTCGGGGAAACGTCTCAGTAGGTTAGAATAATACTCGGCATTGACAGTGGCGCCTCGTTCCAGAAATCAACTGGGATCACTCCTTCTGCATCCCACAAGATGGATACCACTACTTTCCCAGCCGACTTCTGCACTCGAAACTTTTTAGGAAGGGGGGATGTTTTCACTGTTTCGATTGTTCTTTTGTTTCAGATTTGAACTGGTGCACTTATGTTTCGTACATAGTAACATACCCCCCTCCCCCAAATAAATAAATAAAATAAGTGAGCTTCATTAGCTTCAAAATGCTGCACAGTCTCACGACAACACCACTCTTTTCCGCTTCCGACCTACATTCAGTGCTTTAGGGACCCACTCATTACTAAAATATTCACTATTATATCGTGAGTCTTCTCATGGGAGATGGTGGATGTTGTCTCAATGTGCTTCAGTGTTATTCTGTAGTCTTGCATGACCAGGTATATCCATATTTGCAGTTGTCGACATAACAGGCTTTCCACTGCGGAGTGCATCTTCAACACTTTCGTCCACGCTTAATTTCAGCAACCCAGTTTTTGAGCGTGACTTGAAGGACAAAATTCCCCTAATGTTTGATGCATGTGCATTTGAATTTCTTTCGGCGTCATTGCCTTTAAATGATGGTACTCAATGACTGCACAGTGATTGATTCTCTCAACAGACGTCAGCTTTATTCAACTTCCACGCTTCAACGCCATCTGTAAAGGAGAAGAATATAGTTACAACCATTAGATTTGCGTATTGTCTTTCACGAAAATCTTTGCAATCTATATTGGGCTAAAAACCTTTCAACCATCCCCTTCCCTTATATGTTGGCCCTTCTCACACACACACACACACATATACCAAATATTTCTTATACGAATGAATGTATTGTTCTAAATTATTTTAATCTTTTCCAGATTCTGATGCACCCTGCAAAAATCCGAGAACTTAGATTCATTTTGGCCACAAGTTTATAGTAAAAATATAACGACTGACTAGCCGTCAAAATGTTGCGCTTCAGCGAACCGACAGACGGCTACTAACTGAACAAACGACATCTCAAGGACAAGTACGCCTTTGTAGTTATTGTTAGAGTCCATAATTCTCTCCTTTTTCGCCTCTGTCGACAGGGTTCAACAGACAACTAAATTATTTGCAATGACCTTCTGCTTGGATTTCCTTTAATTTCCGATGTGCAAAAATAACTTTTATCCAATAAGAGGCCAGCTTCTTGAGGCTTTGTTTCTTCTTTTTTACTTTTTAATTTGCTAAAACAAAACTAGCAGGAGGATGGGTGGGGATAAGAGGGGGACAGATTGTCTTATTTTCGCTAAATGACATTTGTTGCACGTTAGCTAAATTCTAGAGTATTTTTCACAATAGAATCAGAAAGCATACAAATGATACGTAAATACGTTGGAAAGCGATTGCCATTCATATTGAAAGGGGGTAGAAATTGATTTAGGTTAGGAAATAAATGAAGTGGAGGAAGATGTTCTGAAAATAAAATGTATGTGTAGGGGCTATAAAGGGACGAATTCGAATGTTTGAAAACAAATTTCACTGCTTGGGAATAGGTTTATGCACGAGGAAGATGGCGTGGGAATTGATGGAAACATCAGACTTGCAGCTGTTTATGGAATATCCCTTCTGCTTTCTTTTTGAGAGTAGCAGAAGTGGAGGGATAAAGGGGCCGTTTTTTTTTTCCTTCTCCCTTTGCTTTTCTCCCTCTTTCTGGCCATCTGCAGGAGGGAGAAAATGGTAGGGAAGCTGTATCTCTCGAATTTCACTTACTACAACGCTGACTTTTGGGGGATGAGGGAAGAAGGGCAGGATAGACAGATGACTTCGTTAAAGGTGTAAAAATGTCCTTCCCCCTTGGATCAGACTTAAAAAAAACACTTTCCCGCAAGTCACCCCTCGTGCGTGGAAAAAGAGCATAAGAGAATTTATTAAGTGTTAAAATGATTTAATTTTCCACAGCATCTGGCTTTTATACTGTTGCTCTTATTACTTTATTATTTGTAATAGTTCAGCTGGAATCCTTCAGTGTTCGTTAGGTCCTGTCATTGTCTTTTATTCTTCAGATTCCTAATTGAGCAATGCCGGACATTCTACTTAGTCACATAATTGCACAAGGGTGGATCCAGCCTTCATTCTTTTTGAGAGGAGCCGACAGCGTATAAAAGTTCTGTTTATAGAACTTTTATACGCTGTCAGCATAACATGCAAGATCGTGCTTTTGGAATAATCTAAGGTAGAAAATTATCCCCCCCCTCCCCGCTTTCTCGGGAGCTGCCCTTTCATTCGCAAACTCGTCTCTTTGTTATTTGTGCACAGGCGACACCATTTTCATGACCTTCGCTGCTCATTTTGTGATTATTTTACATTGCGGAAGACCAGACCATTTTGACTAACATCAGGGTATGTTGCAATCTCATTGGCCACTAAAAAAATAAAATAAAATAATAATGTACATTTATGCAGAAAATTGTAGAGAAAGACCAGAAACGCATGTTTGGAATACAGATATCCGTGGAATTACGTGATGAAAGCATTCCTGGAAATTGTTGCGTAGAGAAAAAAATGGATATCTGAGAAATAGTTTTTCATAGAAAATAATAGGACAAGGCTGGGTAACATTCTGGGTTAGACATATATTTAAACGCGTCAAGCGTATGGTATCTTCATGTCAGTTGTTTCTTAAATTCTTATTAGCTCTTTTAGAAATGTTTGTCAGCCATGCCAGATTTAATTAAAATCGGGCAAATAGAATACCGACAATTTATTTTTTTTTTATTTGTCTCTCCGTCGTCACCTGGATGCTTTCATGCATATATCCTATTAGTTATCCATATATTGTAGCTGAAGTACTGGACATTGTTTGGGTGCCAACCGTTGATTGGAGAAATGAATAAGCAATATGGCGGATGCGCATAAAACAATTCTCTGTTTAAGCATTGCTCATATGAAGATGGTTGCTTTTTGATGGGCTTCTTTTCTTTATGATTTTACTAAATACAGCAAACTCTTTAAAATCTGTCCTCCTCAGAAGAATTAAGTCACGTAGTCACTCTATATATATAGTGACTAAGTAGTTTTAGTGGAGCATATTTCAATAAATATTAAGCACAAATAGTTGACTTATTTTACGTCTGTGAACATTTCTAATGACTCTTTTGTCCTTTCATCTGTTTTGGAGGCCACTAGGATTTAAACTCCATGGATAATACATTGTTCCGCTCTGGGAATTAAGACCAAACTTGCCAATTATAATGGGATGCCATGTTTCAACGGATAGCTTTATCTGTATTACAACTTTAAAAACTGATTTCGTATACAGGAATAATGGAACAACTGCTTTACAACTTTTGCCTTGCGTGCTGTCAGTAGAAACCTCACTGATGAGAGACCAGTTGGTCCTTAAACAGGCTGTCATAGCAGGCTCATCTTTTATTTTAAATAGATAGCCTATTAATTTTTTTGGCGAGCCCATCTGTTTGAAAAGAGTGAAATATCAGGGCAACTCATCCGCAAAGCCAAGTTTTTTTTTTTTTGTGAGAATTAAGACCATCTCATTATCTGTGCAGTTTAATAAATCCTGATAGCTAGCCGAAAAGACATTGAATGACAAAATAGTTCTCTAAGCCCCTTATAAAGAAATGTTTTTTTTTTTTGATTTTTTTTTTTTTTTTTTTTATTGTTTTTGTTTTGCATTGAGACATGCGATCGTTGATATGAGTTGGATTGCTGTCTTAACATTTCCTGATTTTATATATATATATATTATTTATTTATTTATTTATTATTATTTTTTTTGTGTGTAAACCGTGCTAGATTTTAGAGTGCGGGATTTGCTGTATCGGTTGAGTTGTCATTATTTGATTTAAGCAAAAAAAAAAAAAAAAAAAACGCACTAATGTAACTGGTGCATATGTTACTCGTTCTGTTTCACAGTTGCGTAGCACAATTGGTAGCATCGCTGTGCTCTCCACATCGCTTGGGAAAGACCTGGGTTCAAATCCCGTCGATGACGTGAGGAATTTTTATGCACCTCTTTCATAACGTCGCTGAGTTGGTCTCAGCATGTTTCTCTCTCTCTCTCTCTCTCTTTCTCTCTCTCTCTCTCTCTCTCTCTCTCTCCTGGAAGCTCAGATTCTTCGTCTAGCAATGAGCAAATCGATCGCAGAACACACGCAATATACAGCGCAGTATGTATGGTCTATTCCTTGATTCCCCCCCCCCCCCTTTTTTTTAATATTAAGTCGATGGTTATAGCCTAAATTACGTCTTCTCTTTCATTAGGAGAGTGATGATTATTTCAACTCAGTAACGAAACTTGCCGACCGGGCTAGCCGGGTGGGTAAAATGCCTGCCTGGCAACCCAAAGGTCGCGGGTTCGATTCCCACCTAGGGCTTGGATCAGAGTACTGCAAAAACCTTGGGAGGTGCATTATGGCCACAGAAGCCTATGCGCCAACAACTACCCCCCCCCCCCCAAAAAAAAGTAACGAAACTGCCATACCGCCAGGTTCGCCACACTTTTTTTTGGGGGGGGGGGGAGATTAACGGCTATATCGGTTGGTTTTTGTGGTTGTTAAAAATCATATACGGTAATCTAGCTTAGAGGCCTAGAATTTATAGTTTCACCTCTTTAAGTTGATGCAGTACAAAATGCAGTTCTTATTGAGAAACAGTACAATATTCCGGGTGTGAGAAAGGAAATGATATTTAAATAATTGAAGCGTGATCTTAAAACGGAGCAGTTGCCATTGTCTTCTTACATTGCTATGTATGTAGGAACACATCACGAACGGTGTACGAACTGATAAAGGCATTCTGGGAACGTCACTATTCGTTAAGACCAAAATTGACTTATGAGGCTGAAAATGGTTTTATTTGGGAGCATTTTAAATGGGTAAAAGCCTATCCATTTAAATAAGCTTAAGGGAAATTTTTCGCGACCGTTTTGTGCATATTAAGCAGGTACATAAATTAAGGGGAAGGGCTTTTCTTTAAACAGACGCCGCTGTATTTTTGCTGTAAAAAAAAACAATACCCCGCCCCTTACAGCCAGCAGACGGTGGGAGCAACTGCTCTCTTTCCCCCGCAGTCGGTCTTTGAGGTTGTCGAAGACATTCTATCAGATATCACAGACAAGCTGTACTTGCTACCTAGGAGTCTAAAACGCTGATGGAACTGATATTCGGATGACACTCGAGTCAAGTGGACCCAATTTCGATGAAGTCCGGACGGTCCGTGACAGCCAAATCTTGCACAGCTTGCACCTTCACAGATTGCACTCTCACCTCTGTTGCAGCTTGCACCTTCACTATGGTGGAAATGTTAGTAATCATGGGTATAACATCCATGCACAAGCACACTGTGGGTGACCACCCAGATGTGAACCAACGTAAGCAGGGGTCGGGGTGTGGGCACACACCACACTGAGGAATGCCGCCCCTCTGGGTTACCAGGCAATACTAAGTGGTAGATGACGCTCATCAACCAGTGTAATACCACCACTTTACTTATTGGAGGCTTGAAGTGGTGGAATCCATGTTTAGTCTCTAGAGCTAAGTTCAGTCAACCCTTCCCCATTTCTTCCATCATGCAGTGTGACTGATGACATTTGAGGTTATGATGGACATCATGGCGAGATCCAATTTTTCTTACATTTCGAGGGTACAGCTCTAAAACGGTGTTCACAGGCTCGCCACTAGTTAGTACACCGGACCGAACTTATTGGTAACTCTCTAGGAGTCTTTGCGGATCAGCTAGTGTATAATCTTGCTACCTTTACTCTGTCAGATAGTGACTGGAGTGATTCCGAGTAGTGTGTATGCGGGGGGGGGGGCATTGTGTGGAGATCACGTTGTGTCAAGGATCTGGGTATATTCTTACCATATGTACGCCATATCCAAAAATTTCATTACTTCATACAGCATGCCTCCCAAACACTTCCTAGTTCATTTCACAAATATACATGGTCCCAGTTCTAATCTCAACGACGTCCATTTCCACTTGCTGTCCGCCAAATCCTATGTACTTTTTCTAACAGAATCTCGGTTATCGGTTGATTCAACTACTGCTCATCTCAGTTGCCCAAATTATTCGCTGTATGATTCCTTTCGCCTCAAAGGTGATACTTGTGCATATGTCCGTTCCGATATTCCCTGTCAGAGACTTGGTAATTTGGAATCTCCTCTTTTCCATCTTTTGTGGCTTAAAATCTCTCTACCTCATTTGGTCAAATTCATCTGTCAATTGATTCATCTGTTGTCACTACCATTCTCCCAACTCCACTAATCACTTGGAGCGCTTTGACTTCCTCTCTTTGCAACTTGACTTTCTCCAGTCCAACTTTCCTAACAGTGAGGTAATTTTCCTTGGCGATTTTAATGTTCATAAATCCAGCTGCCTTGCGTTTTTTAGGCACACCACCCAGATGGTCGAGATGCTGACGCTTTTGCAATTATTAATGACTTCGTACAGATTGTTCATTTTCCTACCAAAATACCGGACAATCCTAACCATACAGCCAACACGCTTGATCTTTTTCTCACAATCAACCCTTCTAAGTACACGGTCGATGTGAGTTGTTCTTTAGGAACCTCAGATCACAACTTGGTGATTGTCTCTTCTCCAGTGGAGCCTTTATCACATGACTATTCCCAACTTTGTATTGTTTGGCATTACAAGAATGCAACATGGGATGACCTGCGAGATTTCTGTTCTTTTTCTTGGGCGGATTGCTGTTTCAAAACTTCTGATGTCAACATTTGCTATGATCATGTCAGTGAAATTATTCTTGTAGGAATGGAATCGTTTATCCCACACTCCACTTTAAAATCCCTTCCTTTATCTAAAACTTGGTTTTCCAATAAATGTGCTAAGGCTGTTCAAGAGAAGAACGTTGTATATTGTAATTGGCTTGTTTCCAATTTTTCAGTTTCATTTTCTGCGTACAACCAAGTTCGGAACAATTGTGCAAGAGTTATTAATCAGTCTAAACTAGATTTTGAACAGGCTAAGAGTAGAAAACTTGCTTCTTGCCCTAATGTGGTAGCCGTGCATTCTGTTCTCTTGCCAAAGCTATTGGCTGCAACTTTTGCCCATCTCTGCTCCCACCTCTGTCAAAACCAAATAGTTCTGTTGTCACTACAGCCAAGGATAAACTCACCTGCTAGCATCCCATTTTTCTTCCAACTCATGGATTAATGATCTTTGTAAAACACCTATCATACCCAACACGCTCCATTCAATGCTTCCTGTGGTCTTCCTTGAAAAGGATGTCAGAAGAATTTTGACGAAACTGATGCTCAGAAAGCTCCAGGTCCTGATGGTATTTCTCCACTTGTTCTCAAAACCTGTGCTCCTGAACTTACTAATGTTCTTTGCCGTCTTTTTTCACTTTTTTATTCCAAAGGTGTTTTTCCTTCTGCTTGCAAATTTGCTCATATCCAGCCAGAAGGGTGACAGATCCCGCTCATCCAGTTATCGTCCCATTGTAATTACTTCTGTTCTTTCTAAAGTGATGGAGAAATCAATTAACCACCAAAGCTTTCGATCGTGTTTGGCCTAAAGGTCTTCTAAACAAGATTCCATCTTTATGGTTTGCCAACAGTTTTTTGTAATTGGTTATCCAGTTTCTCACTGACCGCTCACTTGAGGGTGATGGTAGATGGCTTTCTGTCTTCTAATTTCTCCACTAATGCTGATGTTCCCCAAGGTTCAGTTCTTTCCCCTGCTCTTTTCCTCTTGTATATTAATGACCCTCTTCCATTGACTGGAAAATCCTATCCATAGTTTTTCCGGTGATAGCACATTGCATTCCACTTCCCATTTTGGGAAACCTTGCCTTGCTCAATCAGCTTCAACTTCTCGAATATCCGCTACCAATTCCTTAAATGCCGATCTCCAGGTAATTTTCCAGTGGGGCAAAGACAACTTAGTTGATTTGAATCCTTCAAAAACTCAGTCTTGTCTTATATCTCGCAAAAAGGATTCTTCTGCTCCTATCCTTGTCTTTGGTGACACTCACTCTGATTTCTAGGCCAGATATATTCTGTTTTGGGGATTACCCTGATTTCTAATATCTCTCTCTCTCTCTCTCTCTCTCTCTCTCTCTCTCTCTCTCTCTCTCTCTCTCTCTCTCTGTGCCCCGAAAACCTCTCTCAGGCTTCTAGATTCCATTCAGAAGAGGTTAGTTAGGTTAATTTATAACACGCAATGCCACCAGCCAACATCCTGTTTATCTTCAAATTCACAGAACCAACTTTTCATCATCCTGGTTTATTTATTCTACTGCCGTTTCAACGGCCTCCGTAGCCGAGTGGTTAGGAGCGGGAGGGCAGCAGCAGCACACGCTTTTTGAATAGACCGGGGTTCAAGCCCCTGACTGCTGAATACGGTCGATCTGTCAACCCGCACTGGACCAGCGTGGCAGATTATGTTCCATTCCCTCAGCATGAATTGTTGAGGAGGCTTCCATCCTGCAATGGGCTGATATTGGCTGCACTTTACTTTTTTTTTTTTACTTTCTGGAATAACCTTCCTTCATACGTATTTCCTGAAAATTATAGTCTACAGAAGTTCAAGTCTATTTTATTATCTTATCTTCCTTCATGGATTAGGCGATCCGCATGTTCCGATCTAGAAGAGGTCTGCCCATCTTTTCTTTGGTCTTCCTCTGTCTTTTTTCCTTTTGCCCTATATCTATAAGCGAATTTAGGGAATCTGTGTTCCATTCTTTCTACATGTTCTTTCCATCTTTGTCTGTATTCTATAATTTTTTCCATTAATTGAGTAAATCTTTAGTTCTTTTCTAATATTTGGTATTTTTTTTCTAATTTTGTACATCCTTTAACATATCCTAACAATTTCATTTCTGCAGCATCTATTCTGTTAATGTCTCTTTGTTTCGTTATCCATGTTTCAGAACAATAAAGAAGTGTTGGTATTGCCATTACTTTGTAATATTTCAATTGTTTCTTTCCTTGTTTTCTTAGCCAGAGTCCTTTTTATTGTTCCATATATATTTCGAAATTTTGCGAATTTCTGGTTCATATCTTCTTCGACATATGTTATATCACATACTAGATATTTAAAATGTTTTGCTTGTTCTAATATTTTATTGTCTATAACTATTTTTGTCCTCGCCGTATTTTTCCCTTTAAAAGCCATTGTTCTAGTTTTCATCGTTGATATTTTAACTTTATATTCTTCCGTTATTTTGTTTAATTTAAATACTGCTCTTTGTAAATTAGCTTCACTATCTTGAATAATTACTTGATCATCTGCAAATAGCAGTGTATTAATCCTATTCTTTGTATTTAAATATATACCTGTGTTAATTTCTTCTTGCCATTTACATATCATATCCTCGATATGATATGTAAATGGCAAGAATTCTTCACATATATAAATGCCAAGAAGAGCAGGACAAACCAGATCGGACCTTTACGTAAGGGAAAGGGGATAGTAATAAATACACCAGCTGCCGTTGCAGATGAACTCAACAGTTATTTTGCATCGATATTTACAAATGAAAAGCCTTTTGTGGCAATGGGAAATTGTGGGAGCGAAGTTAAAAAAATATGTAATTAATGATATTGAAATTTCGCAAGATTATTTAATGAAAAAACTTTCAAGCCTACAGACCTGTAAGGCTCCTGGAGTTGATGGAATATACCCTATAATCTTGAGAGAGGCGGCAAGCGAGTGCATTGAACCACTGAGGCTGGTTATGCGAGCATCACTAGACTCGGGGGAGATTCCCTTGGATTGGAAAAGTGCAAATGTATCTCCCATACATAAGGGTGGCTCTAAAAGTGAAGTGGGAAATTATCGACCTGTCAGTCTGACTTCAGTAGTAGGGAAAATCATGGAGGCAATGATCAAGGGTGGAATTCAGGATCATTTGGATCGAATTGAAATTCTCAAGGATACTCAGCATGGTTTTGTAAAGGGAAAATCATGTTTAACAAATCTAGTTCGCTATTTCGAAAGGGTCACTCAAGAGCTGGATTTAGGGAATAACTTCGACATTGTTTATTTAGATTTCAGCAAAGCTTTTGACTCAGTCCCACATGAGCGGTTGCTTTATAAGCTGGAACAGGTTGGGATCACTGGGAAAATCCTTAGATGGATAGAAGGATGGCTTCAGGGCAGGAGGCAGAGGGTTGTGATAAATGGCTATTCCTCAGATTGGGTTGATGTAAGAAGTGGGGTTCCCCAAGGATCAGTATTAGGACCACTGTTGTTTTTAATTTTCATAAACGACATTGATGAAGGGATAGAGGGCGTGATGTCTAAATTTGCAGATGATGTTAAAATTGGTAGAGTAGTTAATGATCACTATCAAGCTGAGCTTCTTCAGAGAGACCTAGATAGACTTCAAGAATGGTCAGAAAAATGGCAGCTGTGCTTTAATCCAACAAAGTGTAAGGTATTACACCTGGGAAACAGTAATCCTAAAATAATTTATTCACTTGGTGGAGTTCAACTAAACCCAGTACTGGAGGAAAGGGACTTGGGTGTTACGATACGGTCAGACATGAAATTCTCTGAGCATTGTAAACAGGTTGCAAGGAAGGCCCATGGTGTCCTATCGATGATCTATCGAACTTTTGCAAGTAGAGATAGGGACGTGATAATCCCATTATATAAGGCTTATGTTAGACCACACTTGGAATACTGTGTTCAAGTATGGAGACCGCACCTAAAGAAAGACATCGAGCTTCTTGAAAGGGTGCAAAGAAGGGTAACTCGCCTGGTGAGATCGGCAAAAGGGCGTCCTTATGAAGAAAGACTTCGAATATGTGGGTTGCAGAGTTTGGAAACTAGACACCTTAGAGGAGATTTGATTGAGGTGTTTAAGGCTCTGAGAGGCATCAGTAAAATGAATGAGGACAAAATTTTCAAGATTATAAATGATGCTAGAACTAGGGGACATAAATTCAAGTTACGGGGGGAAATGTTTAGATTGGACTGCAGGAAGTTTTATTTTAGCCAGCGAGTTATAAATTACTGGAATAAGTTGCCTTCATGGGTGGTAGAGGCCGACAGTTTGGGGAAATTCAAAGGTCATCTGGATAGTACTTTCGGGTAAGGGAAGCGCATAGGATGATAGGTTTAATTTCCTTTTTATTTATTTTTATTTCATTTTATTATTTTTATTTATTTATTAATTATTATTATTTATTTATTTAATTTTTGTTTTTATCATTGTTTTGTTCGGATTTTTTTTTTTTTTTTTTATTTTTGGCTGGTGCAGCATAAGCCATAGGCTTTCTTGCACCATACGGCCGTTACTAATACTAATACTAATATAGTTAAACAGCGTTGGTGATAAGCTACATCACTGTCTAACTTCTTGATTTATTATGCTTTCTTCTGTAAATTTATTACCTGTATCTGTTACTATTTTTATTCCTTGATATAAACTCTGTATTATTTTTGTAAGATGCTTTGGGTATCCTTTATTACTCAATATGTCCCATAGTTTTCGTCTGTTTACTCGATCAAATGCTTTTTCATAATCTATAAATGCTAAATGCGTTTCTAAATTAAACTCTTTTCGTTTTTGTATTATTTGTTTCAATATAAATATATTATCTGTACATGATCTTCCCTTTCTGAATCCTGCTATTCTTCTATTAATATTTCATCAGAGATAATTTTAATTCTATTATTTATTATTTTGCTATACATTTTATATACTGTATTTAGTATGCTAATCCCTCTAATTCTTTGTATCATTTCTATTTCCTTTCTTAAATATTAAAATAATTTTTGCTATCTTCTGGTATTTTATATTGTTCCCAACATTTATTAAATAAATTTAGTATCCTGTCTTTTAAAAAACTTCCTCCAAACCTGATCAGTTCTGCATTTATACCATCCATTCCTACTGCTTTCCTATTTTTTGTAGCTTTCAATGTCTTTTCCAATTCTTCCTTCGTTATCGGATCTATGTCACTAACTGGGTCTAACTGTATCTCTTCTGTTTGATATGTTGGGTCTTTCCACAATTCTTCATAATGTTTTTTCCATTGTTCTTCCTTTATTATATTTATTCTTGAAGTGTCTTTCTCTGTGCTATTCAAGTGTTTCATCATTTTATATGCCAAATTTTGTCTTCCATGAACATCATGTTCTATTGTGCTTATAAATCTATCCCATGACTCTGCTTTAGCCTTCCGTATTATTTCTTTAGTTTTATTGCGTTCTTGTTTATATATTTCTTCATTCTCACTTGTCCTGTTTTGTATATATTTAAGATATTTATCTTGTTTATCTTGTACTGCTTTATCTTTACACCCCCCCCTCCTTTCTTATAGTTTTCCTGAATTGTCCTAGTGTCTCTTTTGCTATCTTTTGAATTATATTTCGTATATTATTCCATTCTTCTTCTATTTGTTCTCTTTCCGATGTTTTTCTTATTTAGTCTTTAATCTTTTTCATATAAATTTTGTATACTTTCTTCTTGAAGTAGATATACTTTATAGCCCAACTCCTCCTTCCCCTGTTTAATAGCTTTTCTCTTCTTCCATTTAGCCCATAACTCTATTTTTGAAGCCACTAAAAAATGACCTGAATTAATATCATATCCTCTAAGCACACTAGTATCTCAACATTGTTTTGTAATTTTTGATTTACTATTACATAGTATATTATTGATTGTGTACCTCTTTCCGACCATGTATATTTATGTATATCACGTTTTCTAAAAAATGTATTTGTTATCTTTAAATTATTAAATGTTGCAAAATCTCTTAATTTATATCCATTTCCATTTACTTTATTTTCTCCATAACATCCCATAATATTTTTTATTGACTTATTCCTTACCCGAGCATTATAATCTCCCAAAATAACTACATGGTCCTTTTTTATATTCTTATCTAGTTCTTTTTGTAACTCTAAATAAAATTCATCAGTTTCTTCCTCTTTTTCATCTTCTGCAGCATAAATTCCAATTGTGCATAAATAACCTGTCTAATTTACTGTAAATTTTACTGTTATTATTCTATTTATAAATGTGTAGCACTGTATTTTGGTTTTCCATTTCCGATCTATTAATATTGCTACCCCTCCACTACCTCTTTGCTTTACTCTACTGTATATCATTGTATAAGAATCAATCTTTTGTACCTTTTAATTTTTTCTTTGTTTCTGTTATTACTGCTATATTTACTTTCTTCTGTTTTAAATGTTTAAGTAGTATTTTAAATTCATATTCTGATATTTGATGATATTAGACTTCAAGTCTAGAATAAAGTTTTCTTTTCCCCTTTTGTAAATGGCATAAATTTCTCGTAATCATTCACTACTTTTACAGTAAGTTGCCCTTGTTGCTGCATTACGCAGATCATTATTAATCGATAATGATAATTAAAAATAAGTTTCCAGTAATACTGTATTCAGCTTGTCTCTGCCCCATTACATGAAATGTCCTATTGGTACTATTCTTCGGCCAACCCTAAGAGCTGGCTCCTGATTTTATCGCTTCCAGGCTATATCATAGTGCGACGCTGATAAATTGTGAAACGCTTGTCAAATAACATTTTTATCTCACCAGAGGTGGACTTTATTGAACAATGTCATATCTAGGCTACTTGGACTAATAATATTTCAGGGAAGAAAGCCTCAATCTATGTAAAATTCCAACTATGACCTTACATTTTTTAGTTGCATTTTTTTTTTTTTTTTTTTTGACAAATCGAAGTTTGTAGTAAATTTCAAATAGCTTCGAAACAGTGCTGGCTGAGTAGTAGTACTCAACTGAAAATAAGTAACAGTCAATGTCTGTATTCGTCTAGTATGGAAAAAACAAAATTGAAGAAACAAATTGTGGCAGAAAATCGAAGCTGATTGAAAGAGACCGCCAGACAAAGGATTGTATTCCGAAAACAAAAATACTTCCTTCGAAATAACTGCAGATCTTAATGTTGAGGCTCAGCAATCCGGTTTCTAGCAAAACAGTTCTAGACCTTCATAAAGAAGAAATTTATAGCAGGGCCGCTACTGCCAAGCTAGTTACTGATGGTAATGCTAGAAAAAAGGATGCAGTGGTGTGAGGAAGCACGAAAGCTGGATACTTGATGTTTGGAAACATCATATTTTCAGACGAATCATTATTCGCAATTTTGCCAACATCATGGAGAGTTTATATCTGTGATGCCAAAGAAAGCTCATCCTTACTGTCTTGTGCCCAATGATGGAGGAGAATAAACAATGGTTTAGACAGCAATATCTTGCTCTTTAGAGTGGCTTAATAATTAGTGCAATCTTTCTATGCAGTCATCCATAAATTATCAAATCTTTTCTTTGGGAAGGAGGGGACACAGTAAATGTTTCCTAATCTTTCATAAAATCGCGATTGATCTTAAACGCTTGCCAACAGAACGTATGTTAATTTTAATATCCATTTGATCTTTGCTTATCGAATAATGCTAAAACATCCAAAGCACATTTCTATTTATGTATATAGAGGTGGACAAAATAATGGAAACACCTTGATACGAGTTAATGTATGCACTAATATGGTGTTGGGCTACCCTTTTTGCCTTTAAAACGGATTATATTCACCATAGAATAGATTCAAATGAGTCTTGAACTGTTTTAAGAATAATTGTTGGACCATTTTTCATGGAGGAACGTTTTAAGCTCCTTTAATGACGAAGGAAATCTGCTTCTCCTCTACTCTTTTCCAAATATACCTACTGAATAACGGTGTCTGATGATTATCAAGGTAATCAGTGACAGTAATTGAGGGTGATGATAGGACTAAAGAATAGCAGTCATAAATAAAATAATTATTAAATTATATGTGATTTAACTGCTGGAAGGATTTAAATTGCTCAGTTAATTAAATGATTGTAATGCTCAGCAAAATTTGAACGTTCCTTTCGTAAAGAATTTCTTTGCTATTGAACTAGTTTTAAATGACATCGGCAAAAGATTAATCTTCCATTTATTTAAAAGATGAAAATGAATTTATTTAAAGGTTAAATGGCAGATTAACCTTTTGGCGATGTTATTGCATCGGCAAAAAGGTTAATCTGTCAATTTAATTACTTTCAAAGCAATGTCTGAAAGTAGTGCAATACCTAGCAACTCGTGAAGGCAAAGTTCGTTCTGCTGTATGTAAAAACGTACTATAGAAAAATACTTTTTTTTTTTTTTTAATCGAAGACTGAAACGATAATAAATAACAATTTATCAACAAAATGCATAGTTTCATTCTATATCAAATGGGAAATAGGGAAAAACTAATGGCTGAAAACACGTGTTTGTGAATATCCATCAGAAATCCCTATCTCAAACATACACAGCATAGTAATTTTCTGCCTCTAGTTGGTGCTGAATTCCCCGGCTTTCTGAAACAAACAAAATCAAGAAAATATTATGATTTCTTTTAATATTTATAATGCCACTGCATTTTTAAGAGAAATTCATAAAGAGGAGTGAAGAATAGTTTTCTTTGAAAGCAGTAGTGGGTGTGCTGTCGAGAATTAAAATCAGCAATTTTACCATTAGAATTCCTCCGTAGGCTTGCCATACGGTTGCTTATTTAAATTTCCCTTAATTGATATCCTCATGGAATGCATGGCATCGCTTCTCGGCCTTCTGGCTTAGAACGTATTGTAGTACTGTGTTTGTTCTTATCGGCTTAAGTTTTGTTCTTAAGAGTCTCGAGTAGAGACAGTGTGTGAAGTAGAGGAGGTTATAAATACCCTGAGACTGAGTTCCCCGAACTAATTTGTTCTTATCAGCTTAATATCTGATACAGATCTCATTGAGGTCTAAGATATTAATATGATTTTTGAAATTAGGCGAAGTGTTCAGAGTTTGCTCTACCTTTGCCACGAGTTGCCCTGGTATTGCACTAAATCCGGGGTCATCTCTAATTATTTAACTTAAAAGTAAAACTTTTCTGAATAAATTTTCCGAATAACTCACACGGGAAAAACTCTGCTCCCTCCGCTTTACTATCAATAGTCTATAGTACCAATAGTCCCCATTGAAGAGGTCTTTGCAAATTCCTCCACTTATCCTTTCCATAATGAAACCAGACATTTCTAAACAAGTGGTGGAACCATAGTATTGTCACGAAAGGCTATATAATTGAATGCTATTTTTTTGGATATTACTGTAAAACGAAAATTCCGGCTGGCACCATATTTTCAGCAGTTTTCTTTTTTTTTTTTTTTTTTAACTCTGGGGAGGTTTCAGGCCAGTTACGATTTTTTTTTTATTTATTTTATTTTTTTATGTAAATCTCAAACAAAAGAGGTATTGGAACCTATAGTACTTAGTACCGTGCTTGGGTTGGAGGTTGAGAAGACGAAAGAATATATTTGTTGATATTGGACTTGGACTTATGTAGACTGTAATTTTCAGGAAATACGTATGAAGGAAGGTTGTTCCAGAAAACGGCAATTGAATGAATAAATGAGGAAGATGAAAAGTTGGTTCTGTGCATTTGAAGTTGGACAGTAAATGGATGTTGGCTGGTGGCGGCACGTGTTCGGACTGTTTTGAAAGAGAGCGGGAATTATAGAAGCCAATTCAGAAGAACAGTGCCCATGGAAAATATCTGTAGAAGAGGCATGCAGCAGAAAGAGTACGTCTATGAGACAGCGAGGAGAGACTCTGTTAGAGATGAATCATTAATTAATCTAGCTGGCCTCTTCTGAACGGAATCTAGAAGCCCGAGAGAAGTTTTGGTGGAACCACCCCAGATGTGGGAACAATATTCCATGGTAGGGCGGATTTGCGATTTATACAGAGTGAGCAGCTGTTTGGAAGAAAAGTAACACCGAGAGCGAAAGAGAAAACCAAGTTTTTTTTTAGATGCAGAGGAAGCAATATTTGTAATGTGCTTGTGCCAAGAGAGATTAGAAGTCAGGGTAATCGCCTAAAGAGATATATCATTTTGCCTAGAAATCGGAGTGTCACCAAAGATGAGCAGAAGAATCCTTTTTGCGAGATATAAGACAAGACTGAGTTTTAGAAGGATTGAAATCAGCTAAGTTGTCTTTGCCCCACTGGAGAATTACCTGAAGATCGGCATTTAAGGAATTGGTAGCAGATTTTCGAGAAGTTGAAGCTGATTGAGCAGGACAAGGTTTCTCAAAATGGAAAGTGGAATGCAATGTGCTATCATCGGCAAAACTATGGATAGGATTTCCAGTCAATGGAAAAAAGAGTGGGGGAAAGAACTGAACCTTGAGGGTCACCGGCATCAGTGGAGAAGTTAGAAGACAGAGAGCCATCTACCCTCACCCTCAGTGAGTGATCAGAGAGAAAACTGGATAACCAATTACAAAAAAACAGTTGGCAAACCATAAGATGGAAATTTGTTTAGAAGACCTTTATGCTAAACACGATCGAAAGCTTTTGAGATGTCAAGAGCAAATACTTGTTTCATCGAACCTTTCCGTTGAGTTAGTCCATAAATGGGTAACATAAGCCAGAATATCACCAGTGGATCGACACAGACAGAATCCATACTGGGGATTGTTGATCAGACGGAAGGTTTCTAGGTAGTTTAAGAGTTGGCGGTTAATTGATTTCTCCATTACTTTAGAAAGCGTAGAAGTAATTGCAACAGGCCGATAATTGGATGGGAGGGAATTGTCACCCTTTTTAGGAACTGGCTGGATATGAGCAAATTTCCAAGCAGAAGGAAAAATACCTTTGTAATAAGAAAGTGAAAAAAGGCGGTAAAGAATAGGAGTAAGTTCAGGGGCACAGGTTTTGAGAACAAGTGGAGAAATGCCATCCGGACCTTGAGCGTTCTTAGCATCAAGATTCGTCAAAAATCCTTCTGACATCCTTTTGACGGAAGACCACATGAGGCATTGAATGGGGAATGGTGGGAGGGGTTTTACCAATATCATTAATACATGAGTTGGAAGAAAAATGGGAGGCTAGCAGGTCAGCTTTATCCTTGGTTCAACTGACAACAGAACCATCTGGTTTGGACAGAGGTGAGAGCAGTGATGGGCAAAAGTTGCGGCCAATCGCTTTGGCAAGAGAACAGAATGCTCGTTTACCATTAGGGCAAGAAGCAAGTTTTCTACTCTTAGCCTGTTCAAACTCTAGTCTGGACTGATTTAATAACTGCTTTACAATTGTTGCGAGCTTTGGTGTAGGCAGAAAATGAAACTGAAGAATTAGAAACAATCCAATTACGATATGCAACGTTCTTCTCTTGAACAGCCTTAGTACATTTATTGGAAAACCAAGGTTTAGATAAAGGACGAGATTTTAAAGTGGAGTGTGGGATAAAGGATTCCAGTCCTGCAAGAATAATTTCACTGACACGATCTGAGCAAACGTTGACATCAGAAGTTTTGAAACAGTAATCCGACCAAGAAAAAGAAAAGAAATCTCGCAGGTCATCTCATTTTGCATTCTTGTAAAGCCAAACAATACAAGGTTGGGAATAGCCTTGAGATAAAGGCTCCATTGGAGAAGAGACAATCACCAAGTTGTGATCTTCTCACTTCGACTGTGTACTTAGAAGGGTTGTTTGTGAGAAAAAGATCAAGCATGTTGGCTGTATGATTAGGATTTTCCGGTATTCTAGTAGGTAAATGAACAATCTGTGCAAGGTCATTAGTAATTGCAAAAGCCTCAGCATCTCGATCAGCTGGGTCGGTGTGACTAGAAAACGGAAGCCAGCTGGAGTTGTGAACATTAAAATCACCATGGAAACTTACCTCACTGTTAGGAAAGTTGGACTGGAGAAAGTCAAGTTGCAAAGAGTCAAAGAGCTCCGAGTGATTAGTGGAGTTGGGAGAACGGTAGAGACAACAGATGAATTTGAGACAATGGAGAGATTTTAAGCCAGAGAAGATCGAAGAGAGGAGATTTCAAATTACAAAGTCTCTTACAGGGAATATCAGAGCGTACATATGCACAAGTACCACCTTTGAGCCGAAAGGAATCATACAGCGAATAATTTGGGCACTGAGATGAGCAGTAGTTGAATCAAACGATAACTGAGATTCTGTCAGAAAAAGTACATGGGGTTCCTGGCAGACTGCAAGTGGAAATGAGATTAGAATTGAGACCATGTATATTTGTGAGATGAATTAGGAAGTGTTTGGGAGGTTTAGATCTTTTTGCAGATAAGCTTGTTCTATTAGTTTGATAATTCATGGTGTATTCAATAGTAAGAAAAAGTGAGTGGGACATGCTGTGTGAAGTAATCGAATTTTTGGATATGGCGTACACATGGTAAGAATATACTCAGATCCTTGACTTAACGTGGCCTCGACAATGCCCCCCGCATACACACTACTCGGACTCCCTCCAGTCACTATCTGGCAGAGTAGAGGTAGCAAGATTATACACTAGCTGATCCGGAAGCCTCCTGGAGAGTTACCAATAGGTTCGATCCGGTGTACTAGCTAGCGGCTGGCCTGCGAACACCGTTTTAGAGCTGTACCCTCGAAATTTAAGGAATAATGGATCTCGCCACGCTGTTCATCATAACCTCAAAAGTCATCAATCATACTGCATGATGGAAGATATGGGGAAGGGTTGACCGGTATAAGGCAATGGTCAGGCCACGCCTTGAGTACTGCGTACAGGTCTGGAGGCCTCATTTTAGGAAGGATGTAGATTTACTTGAGCGTGTACAGAGAAGGGCAACTAGATTGGTGAGGGGAATGAAGGGATCCTCTTACCAAGAGAGGCTTAAGTTCTGCAAATTGCAGTGGCTGGAGACTAGGCACCTGCGCGGTGATCTGATTGAGGTGTATAAGGCCTTGAATGGGTTGAGCACGCTGAATTCTGATGGGATCCTTCCACTTGTTCAGATTACGAACCTAAGGGGGCATAAATTCAAATTAAGAAAAGACAGAGGTAGAATAGATGTGCGGAAATTTGCCTTTAGCCAGCGGGTGGTTAATTGCTGGAACAAACTTCCATCTGTCGTTGTGGAAGTTGATAGGTTGAATAAATTTAAGGAGGAACTGGACAGGCATTTGGAGGGAATGGTGTGATTTTTTTTTTTTTTGGCTGATGCTGCATTAGCTCATATATTTGCTTTCTTGCATCCCATGCCACTACTACTACTACTTAGCTCTAGAGACTAAACATGGGTTCCAAGTACCACTTTCAGCCTCCAATAAGCAAAGTGGTGGTATTATACCGATTGATGAGAGTCATCTACCACTTAGTACTGCCTGGTAACAAAGAGGGGCGGCATTCCTCCAGGTGGTGTTGGTGCCACACCTCGACCCCTGGTTACGTTGGTTCACACCTTGGTGGTCACCCACCATGTACTTGTGCATGGAGATTATACCCAAGATTACTAACAGTCCCACCATCGCGAAGGTGCAAGCAGAGGATTTGGGTCACTGACCGTCCGAACTTCGCCGAAATTGGGTCGACTTGACTTGAGTGTCACCGGAATATCAGTTCCATCAGCATTTTAGACTCGCACGTAGCAAGTACAGGTTGTCTTGCATAACTGAGAGAATGTCTGTGACAACCTGAAAGACCTAATTCCATACCGCCCGGTCCTTCCTAGCAACAGAAATAATAAATTTGGAAAAGCAACTCTGATTCTTTAAAACTTTCGACTGATTTAGAATACTCGTATGGATTTTTGTATAATCAAATTTTTATGTAAAACCCTTGCGTACTGTTTAAATGATCATTTCTCCCCCCCCCCCCCAAATTACTTCCACAATAGATTCCATCTAATGGCTACCCTTGACGCGGTGGCATTTTGGTAAAAAAAATTTTTGAGCGGTATATAAGTTTCTAACCCTGTTTGATAAGTTAATGCGCCTGAAACGTTACCCAGTGCCTATGTTATTTAACTTTTAAACAATGCCTCGGAATTTATATTAAAGGGGGGGGGTGATAAGTATTGTAGGTCTGCTGATGCAAAAACGATGTGTTTTATTACATCAAACGAAACTACTGAATCGCAAAACGGACATGTTTTCGTGAACTTTTTATATCTGTCTTTTAGAAGGCTTAGTCATTTCATCTGAAATTTTTTGAACTCGAACCATGGTATCCAGGAATCTTCTTCCATAAAATTTCTGGTTGGCTGTATCAGACATCGCAAACGGTTTCTGATGTAGATTGTCAGATTTTTCTGAGATTGTCTAACGTGAGGTTGGTTCTTCTGTTCCACGCCAGATGTATTGTTTTCTATATTTTCTGCCTATTATATTTCGGTCGAATGGCACCCGTGATTTTTATAGCTCTGATGAATAAAAATGTCACAAGGAGAAAGATTGACAAACTCCTGATCTAATAGATGAACAGGCTAGTGCAAAAGCATCATTTTAGTTTGTAGTAAATCACCGAAGTAAGTGAAATACCATCGTTTTTGTTACATCTCATATTGTGGAAAATTAATCTCATATTGTGAACGCCTTCACAACGAGTTGCCCTGATATTGCACTACTTCGAATAAGTAACTCTTCGCCAATAGAGAAGAAATGCCATCTAAAGAGGAAAGGGGCAGTTACTCCTCAAACTCGCACTCACTCGAGTATTCACTCAAATCCCTCGAATAGGCAGCGCTTCCCCAGTAGGGAAGACTGTTGTTACCTGTTCTCGGTAGCGAAGGATACCATCAAGCGCTCACAGAAGGCGCTGTTTCGAGGCTTGTTGGTCTAATCGGTGGGCGGGTACCTTGGTGATACAATGAGTGACAACCCAGTTATGAAGTATAACTCCACAATATGAGAAATGGCAGACAGTAACATAAATACATGATTCCATATGCTTGGGCATATGAACTTGATACGGAAAGGTAAGATTGACACCAAATTTTAAATTTTGTTCACTTACTCCCTAGAATGGTTTTGTGATCAATTTCGATTCTTGTTCAAGCATTACTCAAGAAGTAGAGGTCGGATCAACACGAGGTTTTCAGTATTTGTTTCATTGTCTCTGGGAAGCTTTTAAGACCAGTTTTGATTCTATAGCCCCTCTCACATACATAGAAATATATTGTATATAAAACTGTACTTCGGGCATTACTCGAGTACAAAAGTCGAATCGACATCTAGTTTTCAGTGTATATTTATTGGTCTCTTTGGAATTGAATGGGCCTGAAAACAGGCCCATTCAATTCAAAACTAAATTAGACCCTTAAAAAGTATTTGGAAACATTGGTAAATAATTGGAAGTTTTATAAATAAATGCATTATTTTTGTTATTTTATTCAGAACTTTTATAGATAGCACTTACACCTATCTAGTTAAATATAATATGTTTATATATAAAGGCTTTTTTTTTTTTTTTTTTTATAAGCTGACATCTCCATATTTTCGACTGTCAGATAAATATTTTACTAGGCTCAAGTGACATCCTCAACCTTTCAAGGATTAGTTAAATATTTCACAAGGTGAAAGTGACGCCGTGGTTGACATGTCCTGCCATCCGATTTAAATATCTGAACTGGAGAGCCACTTTTTATTGTATGATACTGTCTATGTATTTATTCAGCAGGAAATGCTAGTTATCAGACCATGAAAAGGTAGGAGTATCATGCATTATTGCACTTCCTGCACGCGAACAGACAACAAGATGTATTAAAAAAGTAACACAAATGAAAATTGGCGGTTGAGCTGAGTAATAAGTGGTACGTAGCCAAACCTAACAAAAGGATGAACAAGCGAACAGCAGGAGAAGTTATTTAACGACCAGCTGTTGAGACTAGAGGAATTCTCAAATGCCTCTTCAATCTAGGATATTTTTTAGCAACGGCACAAGATGCGGATGTCCCTTGCAACCAATAATCACAAAACATAACGAGAGCTTAATTATAACTTTAGGAATTATCATAATTTGCTTGGGGTATATCACGATTGGGCACTAAACCATTTTTATTGAGTCATGATGCGAATGGAAATTATGAACTTTGTAAAAGTAAAATATTACAAGATGGAAGTTCGATTTTTTTGGTGCTTACAGAAAATGCAAATGTAATGTTACTGTTTTGGTAAAAAAAATCAATGCTTAATTATCTAAACACAACCAGCCTGCATGTGAAATATGTTTGTCCAATTCCAAATTGGCCAGTGTTAGCACGGAAAAAAGCCTCAAGGACTTGGGCCTTAAAAGATTTGTCGAGCTATCCCAAATTTCATTAAAATTTGACCAGTAGAAATCGTGCAATTATTTCTTTGTCATGTCCGCATTTTAACACGAGAATGTATAGATTTTTATGAAGTTTTATATTTTCAGCAAGATTTGTCGAGCTGTCTCTGATTTCATTAAAATCCGGCTAGTAGCAATCTGGTAATTAGTATATCTTTGTTCGTACGCGTGTAATAACTCTCCTGTTAGTGAATGGATTTTAAATATTAATGAAGTTTAATTTTTGACTTTTTTGGATATTTGTAGAGATTTCCCAAGTTTCAATAAAATCGGACCAATAAAAAATAAAAATCCGGCAATTATTATTTATTTATTTTCATACGTATCACAGGCTATCCATATACCGTATATTGTAAGTGCACGTGTACTTTATATTATTAGCATTAACATTAGTAGAGGCATCATATGCCTCTACTAATGCAAACTTATGCAGCATCAGCCAAAAAAAAAAAAAAACTTTCACTTCACCCCTCCGTTCGTTCGAAATACCTGTCCAGCTGAGCCTTAAATTTATTTAGGCTATCAACTTCCACAACAAGGGATAGAATTCTGTTCCACCAACCAACTACCCACTGGCTAAAGGCAAATTTCCGCCCATCTATCCTACATCTGTCTTTCCTCAACTTGAATTTATACGCTCTTAGGTGATTATTTTGATCAAGATGAAGAATCCCATCAGCATTGAGCATGCTCAAACCATTCAAGGCTTTATACACCTATCAGATCACCTCGCCGGTGCCTGGTCTCCAGACACTGTAATTTGCAAAACTTAAGCCTTTCTTCGTAAGAGCAACCCTTTGTTCCATTCACTAATCTTGTTGCCCTTCTCTGTACTCGTTCCAGCAGCTCTACATCCTTCTTGAAATGAGGCCCCCAGACCTGTATACAGTACTCAAGGTGTGGCCTGACCATTGCCTTATACAAGGAAATAATCACCTCCTTATCCCTGCTAGAAAAATTCTTGTATATCATTGACAAGACACCATGAGCTACTCTTGCACCCGTCTGCACTGCTCAGAGAACTTCATATCTGCCTGCACAATTACCCCCCAGGTCCTTTTCATTCTCTACCACTGTCAGTGTAGTACCACAGAGTTGATACGTTGCTCTGGAGTTGCTGTTTCCTATATGTAGTACTTTACATTTGTCAATGTTAAACTTCATTTGCCACCTCTCAGCCCATCTGCTCAACCTTTCCAGAACCTTATAAATTACGTGTATATTGTAAGTGCACCCCGGCGCCTCACCACTCGGTTACGGTAGCTGTAGCACTAGTTTGTTGTCATGCGCTCATTCGAGGAATGAATGGGCAATGTGGCGGATGCGCAGAAACGACATGTTCTCGGTTCGCGCATAAAGTCGTTGCTTTTCTTGTTATGAATCCTGAATTAATACTATTTGCTAACGTACCTGAACCAAGTGGTCTGGCCTGAGGGTATACACGTGCTTTCAGTGGCCGTGGTTTAAGTCTACGTGACTGCTAAATACGGTTTTGTTTCTTGTGTTTTCTCTCCATCTTGTGAACTCTCTTGACCGTGTGGCTGTTCCGGAGTATAAACAGAAAATTTTATTTTTTTTAGCTTGTTTACTTTTTTTTTTTTATGAAGTTGGTGACTGGTTTAGTGTTCTGTTAAGAATACGTCTTTTCCTGGTTGTTCTAAAGAAGTGTACCACAAAGGCTCCCTCTCTCCTCCAAAAATATGGGCATAAAACGTTCATATGAATTGAAAACAAGTTGTCCGAAATACTTCCATGTGCACTGCAGTTAGCAGTTTTTCCACCTTAAATCCGCACATCAAGTTTGCGATGTACTTCTTGCCATCTGGAATGATTTGAAGAAACTGAAGATCGAATGGATTTTTTCCTAAAAATGTAATATGATCAAATAATAATAAAAAAGTGATTTGTCTTTTATGAAAATAATGGAACCCCTTTCCAGACGAGTAAAATTTAAGACGATACCAAGAAAAAATTATATAAAAGTGGCAGGATATACTTATTTGATACATTTTTTTATGTAATATTTGAATTCTTCATTTTCTCTTTTTACTCTGGAACTATCCCAAGGCCAGGGAAATTCCTAAGATAGAGAATATAAGAAACAGAACCGTATTTAGTAATCACCCCACCTGCAACCAACCTTCTCTCAAAGTACGTGTACTTATGTATCTTGGACCTGACCACCCGGCTACGGCAGCCTTAAATACTACCGGTCCTACCGAGAGACACTTTCTCTTAAATAACTTTTTAACAATTTATGTAGACATGGGGATAATTGTGCAGTCAGATATGAAGTGACATGGGGTATTGTCAATAATATACAGGAATTTTGCAAGCAGGAATAAGGAGGTCATCATTCCTTTGTATAAAGCAATGGTCAGGCCACACCTTCAATATTGCGTACAAGTCTGGAGGCCTCATTTTAGGAAGGATGTAGAGCTGCTGGAACGAGATAGGTGAGGGGAACAAAGAGTTTTGCTCTTACCAAGAAAGTCTTAAAAGTTCTGCAAATTGCAGCGTCTGGAGACTAGGCATCGCGAGGTGATCTGATTGAGGTGTATAAGGCTTTGAATGGTTTGAGCATGTGCAATGCCGATGAGATTCTTCCTCTTGTTCAGATTACTCACCTGAGAGGGCATAAATTCAAATTGGGGAAAGACAGTTGTAGAATAGATGCGCGGAAATTTGCTTTTAGCCAGCTGGTGGTTGATTGTTGGAACAAACTTCCATCTGTCGTTGTGGAAGTTGATAGCTTAAATAAATTTAAGGGGAACTGGACAAACGTTTGGAGCGAATGGAGAAAATGGGAAGTTTTTTTTTTTTTTTGCTTTCTTTTCTTGCGTCATATGCCTTTGCTAATGTGGCCCGTATTCTTCACGGTGTTAAGGCGTGATTTTTTTTCTGAAAAGAAACTTGAAAAATATTTTTAACGCTCAATGAAAAACTGTTATAGGACCTTTACTCAGCAGAATTTCCTATTTATTTTAAAAAGATGGGGAACGACTTCTATATATGATTAAATTTATGGTTATTAATATTTAATTAAAATTTGCTGCTTAGAAAATCGTATTATCAGGGTTCTGTTCTGTTCGGTTTGAACTCTGTATGCATTTTTCAGTTCTCAATATAAACCTTTTTCATAATTTTTTTTATTGTCCTAATACTATCTAAATTAACATGATGCTGGATTTTTAAAATATTAAATATAATTATATTACGTAATTCGGACTACTTTATTGGTTAGAATTACTGAGCTTTTAGTGTGCAGGTCTGTATTTTAAGGATGAACTGAAAGAATTTATCCTCAAACTTTCGTTCGAGGATAAATTCTCTCACTTTTGCAGTCGTGTATTGTGGGCTCAGGTTAGCGGTATTTGACAGTTGAACATTATTTGTTTTAAAGTGTCTTTTAAGATGCTGCTTTTAATTCCGAAGAGAAATCACTGTTTAGGTATTGTCAGATTTGAAAGCGGAAAGCCTTCTTCTGTTTGCATTATTGCGCAACAGCTCATTCATCGTGACTATTTTTAGTTCGTTGCATCACCTCCTGGTTCCAGCTGTGCTTAGCCTTCTGTGAAGGAAACTAGAGAAAACAAAAGTGAAGCTGTCACTACACTTCATTCGTGACAATATCGTATTGGATGACAAGACTAGGAAGTAACGAATGGATTACATGCACTATTGGCGTTCTTGCTGACCAGTGCTTGAACAGTTGTGCCATCTTCTGATAGACTACTTTGATTCTACCGTTGCTGACTTTTAATTCACCATTTGCGTGCTTGATTGTTTTAATGCCTACTTGGATTCGTTAGTTTTTCTTTTATTCAAGTAATTGTCTGTCACTGTTTTACAATAATATCGAAGTGATTTCCACACAGTGTGTGATGTAATACATACTTTATTTTTTTTAATCGAATGATTTCGTTCTAAATGGCTAGAAAGAAAAAATAAGAAGCATTTTAAGATAGAGAGACTTCTGTAGTTCGAATTCTTGTTCAACTAGCTGTGCTTGATCGCGTTTATCGATTCTAGGCTGAATGGTAACGATTTCCTTAATTTTCTTGAAACGTTTTTGTTAGAGGAGAGACTTTTTTTTTTTTTTTTTTAACGCTAGTTGATTGAGGACATCCAAATTGTAATTGAGTTTCCTACGTCCATGTGTTACCTGTGTTAGGTAAATTGTCCTAATGCACAGTTGTGATTTTTTTCGCACGAATGAGGGAACTAATTGCAATTTAAAATTTCATGGTTCGAGTTACACGAAGACATCAAGCAGAACCCAGCATATATGGAATCACACCTCCCTCCTTGGTGTTTTAAAGAGAACAAGAAGGGGGTGCGGCGGTTTATTTTTATCTCTGCGGGACGTTGAGCTGATATCTATTTCAGGAAGATTAATTTTTGCCCGGTTTATGTTCAAGTGCAGCGTGGGTTTTTTAGTTCAGCAAACCCTGTTTGCTGTGATTAAGCCTTTTTTATAGTTGCCTAATTGGATGCAATCATTATTTCCATCTCTTGCACTAGACCTGTCTGGTGCGAGAAAGAAAGATGGAAACAAGATTTTAAGCATCATCTCGATCGGCCTTCGGGGCGTATATATCTCTGTTGTCCATGTGTACTTGTCAAGTGACTCCCCGTACCATCTTCCCTCTTCCCCGTCGCCTCTACTCCCTAGTCAGTCAACGGTGAAAGCAGCCAGATGGCTCTGGGCGCGAGACTCTCCCCTCCCTCCCTAGTAGCTGTAGAAAGAGGCATTGAAATTCTGCAACATTGTCATGACAATGCTAAACGCCACATGGTAGGGGTACGTTAGGTTCTTCTCGCTACACCGTTGATAGCAGAGATGAAAGAATAAAATACACCGGGGGCGCGGGGTGGGGAAGTAAGGTTCAGGTTTAGTTAGGATGACCTTCTCTCATCTGTTAATCCATCCCCCCCCCCACCCGCGAATCACGTTTCTGTTAACTCCAGTAGAAACTATATGACACCTGCTTTTTTTGCTAGGCTAGTCGACTTTTTTTAGACCAGTTTGATTTTCTCACTTCCATAATTAATCTCTGCAATCATTTAAGGGAACTTTCTTCAGATACGTGACCCTCGCCATTAGCACCATGGCTATGATCATGCTGGATCTACACCCAGTAGAAAAGGGCTGGGTTCGAATCCCGTCTCGAAGGGACAAGCTTCAGTGTCACATTCCACCACCTGTCTCCCCCCCCCACCCACGGATTTGTATTTGCATACTCAAATTTCACAGTTGGCGTTCTTTTTTGCGTGTTTACGCGTCAGTACTGTAAACGAAATAGCACAGTTATTGCTTCCCTGGTTTGGGGAATTGCACTTGTTATCCCGTTCCTAAGTATGATCTACTGCAGTCCTTTCGGAAAAAGTATGAATTGCACTTCGGAGGTGGGGGTGGAATAGACTTGTGTAGTCCCTTTTGGAATTATGCCCGTGTGATAACACAGGTGCGATGAATAAGTTTTTTAAGGATATTGAACAACCCTGGGTGGAAAGTGGAGGTGTGTGTGGAGATGTACTTCTGAAGAGTCTAAAGAAAGTTTTTCTGTTCATCGGTAAATAGTGAATAAAAGCATGAAGAGGAGGACATCCACCAAAAGCAGTATCGAACTTTTAAGGCTGGATCAAAAACTCTTTTTGTTGATTGCTGCTTTCATATACCTTACAAAATGTTTTTATCATACGTTTACTATTCACGTAGTGTTGTACCTTTTGCATTGTTTACTTCCTTTCAAATAACAAAAATGCATCTCAGAACTTTTAAACCTTCTAGTAAGCCAGTGTGCAAGACTAGGTTTGCCGTTTGCATTCGAAAATATTTACGGATTTTGAAGCAGCAGTTAATGCTGCCCATAAGATGGCAGCAGCATTACCCGTTGCTTCACAAATTACAGGCTCCTTTTTCACCGGGCAGTCATGGTAGAGGGGTATTGAACACTGGGCATTTCTGAAGAGTTCTGAAATTGGAAACTAGCCGAACTGGACATTTGATCTGTCACACGTTGTGAGAGATCTGATAATTGCATTGATACTGCCAGTTCTACCGGAAAATTTCCTCTGAAGTGTCTTCCCGGAGAACCAATGCATGAGAAGCATTACAAGCAAAATTTTTAATCGAGTTCATCACAAATCATTGTATTTCAATGTATTAGATTCAAGAAATAATAAATTTACGTGTTTATTAAAACTTGGAAGGCTAATGATATTTTAGGGCAGAAAGCCTCAAACTGTGTAAAATTCAAACTCTGACATTGTTGTTGTTATGTGGTTTTTAGGAGCATCAGCAACTAAGGGGATATGCGGTGGTCATTACCTGACCTTTCTGCATCCTCTATATTTGATGGGCACGGGCTCGAACCCCGGTCTAATCAAGAAGCATGTGCTACGCACTGCTGCTTCCTGCCCACCTGGCTACTGAGGCGCCCATTAATTAGTGCATTTGTAGCTATACGTAAGACCGAGCACTGAAGACGCCAATAGCAGCTTTCAGGCGTTTCCTTAGTCTAGCTCATAAAAATTTGGTCCCCCTTCCATCCTTTTCTTTTCATCATATCCACCCGCCTGCATATAGTTCGATTCCTGGTGGGTTGATTTTCATAAAATTTTAATATTTGGCCCATTTAGAAAGATTGTCCTCCCATCCCAAATTCGTTATTTCTTTAGTCGTCCGTCCGCATGTAGTAACTCTCAGTGGACGAATTTTCATAAATTCATATTTCACTCACTTTGAACGATTTGTGGAGCCTTCCCAAATTTCATTAAAATCGGATTAATAGAAATCAGGAAATTACTAATTATTTTTATTATTATTTTTTATACATATCATCCATATACCGTATATTATAGCCAAATCACTGGTTATTTTGTTTGATATGCGCTGATTTGTAGGAATGAATGGGCAAATGTCGAAAGCGCAGAAACGGTGTTCTCGGTTAGCACATAAGTCTGCTTTTTTTTTTTTTTTTAATACTCTTTTTATAAAATCATGAGTTATTGCTATTTGTTAACATGCTTGAAATGTAATTCATTGCATACATTAATTTGTATTTAATTATTAAATGCAAAACGTTAAAATATAAACGGTGATCAACAGAAATCAAATCCTATTTTGATAAATACATAACATAATTATTTATTTAATTATCCTTTGTGGTTTCAGTTTCTTGCCGTGTTGATAAGGTAACCAGTCTTCTCCATTCAGCTCTACCTTCTCACCATTCCTTTCTCTCTCCAACTCCTCCCAGCTAATGCCTGTTCTCTCCACATAGCTGTTCACCTCTTCTTGTCATAATCTTTTCGACCTTCCTCTTGGTCTTTTACCCTCAATTTTTAATTTCTAACACCCTCTTTGCAGTCTGTTATCCTCTCTTCCCTTTACATGACCAAACCATCTCAACCTGTTCCTCTCGGTCTTTTCTTCTAATTGTTCGTCTCCCACTTTCTCCCGAATGGCTGCGTTTCTTTCTCTATTTCTCCTGGTCTTTCCACACACACCTCTCAGAAACTTCATTTACATATTAACATTCTAATAATAACCTCATGTATTACTCGTGATTTATTGGTACGTTATAAGCCCTGTAGTTTACCATCTTCACTCCTTAGGTATCTCCTTTCTCCAAACTAGATCCTTTACACAGTTTTAAAACATTCTCCCCCGGTCTGCTCTTCCACTGTAAGTGTCTCTTTCTCTGATGTTGGAGGGATCGTACCGCTTTCCTCGTTATCTCCAGATGAAATTACACAAACTGTTTGTAGGCTAAAACGGGACTCATCAGAGAACAGAGCTGTACCCCATTTGTCAGGGCTCCAAGTCACATGTTCATGGCATCAGTTTCTACGAACTCTGCAATGGTTTGGGGTTAATGGGACATTCATTTTTTTCCATTAATTTATTAATTTCACACAATATACAGGCTCAAGATTATATACATAAAAGTATATACATATTTATATACAATATATATTTAGATGCTCTGTACATGTGTGCGCGCGCTTTAATCAGGGTGGCTCCCAGGCACAACCCAACTCTGCTTTGAAAACTTGTGGTGGTGTAGTATGTTTGAATGGGAGAGTATGTTTGAATTACCTGGGTTTTGTTTTACTGTAGGGCAATTTGCGCATGAAATCCTGCACCCACAGGAGATAGTTCAATACCAGTGAGTGCCAGCAATCCTGCTCCCCGGTTGTCCATACCAGGGAGCCAGCAAGAAGTGGGGGGGGACCTCTAATAATCGATTCCCTGGATGACACAACTATTCAAAAATCACTGTTCAACTGAGTAACTGAATATCTCTTCATTTTCTGTTCCACAAGCACTAGAACCTCAAAATCCAATAAAGATACTGTCCAGCAATTGTCCAACAGTCTGCCATGGAAAATAGAACCATTAGAGCAGCAGACCCGATGCAGTGGATCAGTACAGCACCCCAGAATCCAGAAGTGTTCCTGATCGTAGCACAAAAGACAACTAACCAGAAAACCAAACCCAGCACCATGAATCATGTCCAACTGCCAGCCAGAGTTAGAATCCAATAATTGAAGGCAATGTTTTCCAAAATCACAGAACCGACACAAGTAATCGAGTTCAACAAGAAACACAGTGAAAACAATCCAGTCACCAGGTTTTCCCCTAAAAGAAAGCCTTTAAAAACAGTTCTGCTTGCAAAGACAGCAGCTGAAAACTCCTGAAATGAATTAAAGCAGTTCCGATTTGCAATAAATAAATACTGTATCACACGATAAGCCAGGAATATGTCAAATAAAAGTTACATGCGTACAAGTTTCCTGTTCACCACATGTAGAGAATCGATCTGTCTTCAATCCTCTCTCATATAATTTGGCCCTAAGTGAACCATGTCCTGTTAACAAAAAGCAAGTATATATATAGAAGGCACAGCCCAAGATGCCACAGATTTTGACAATGCATAGTTCACCTGGGGAATATATTTCCTCGTGACAGCACCAACATCACCACTTTTCCATCTGGTCTGCCAGAATTCAATTAATTTATTCTATATTTGTTCTTTTTCTTCTTTAATATTATTCTCCAAATCGATTGGAGAATAATATTTAATGGGATTTTATTATTTTCTGCGGGCTCCAGGGTTTCCCCATGGGACACAAAACCAGATTTCCGTGCGTAGAGTGCGCTTGAACTGAACCTTCTTAACACAGTCCGGTTGGAAATGTTTTCACCTATAACAGGACATCGTAGGGTTCCGTCTGGCTGTTAGAGCAAGATCGCGGTCTGTTCTGGTTGATGTAGCCCTCGGACTACCTTGTTCAGCTCTTGTAATGGTTCCCTTCTGAAACTGTTTCTATCGTGCCGCCTGCGGCTGTCCGGCTTCAAGTCATCCAACGGCCCACCATCTCAAAGAATCATCTAAACGACGATGACTTTGGGTAGAGGTGAGAGTGTACTACCCTAAATCAATCTATTGTTTTCATACAACTTATAAACTTTTAATACTCTGTGTCAACGACATTCTTACTTCGTTTCCTTAACACCTTCCTGCCTTTGTTCTCTCTCATGCCATCATACGCCTTTTTAAAATCCGAAAAACATAATTAGTTGGCAATGCACCAACCAAAAAAAAAAAAAAAAAATCATTAATAAATAAAATAAAACAAACCACCCATTTAACTCCCTCCTCACGTAGGTACTTATCTAATTGACCTTTGAATCTCCCCAGGCTGTCAGCCTTACCCATCCGTGAAGGGAACTTATTCCAGTAATCAACAGTTCGCTGGCTAAAAGAAAAATTGGAAAAGAAAAGTACTTGATAAACTTTATCAAATAAAGTCTATATTTTTTTTTTCCCTGTCTCTTATACATTTTCTTTGCAACCGTAGCTGGCTAACAGCATTACTTTATAGGAACATAACATCCGTGGTTGGTGAAGGGTTGCCTGTATTTGTTATTATGAGTGGCACATTTAAACTTGTAAACACCTGTAATAACAGCAATGTAATGTTCTCTTACAAAAGGCGTGACTTTGGCTGCCAGCCAATGTTGATTTTTGTTCCGTCACCTACAGACTTGTAGATAATTTCGAAAATATTTTCCTTTGCTGATGTTTAGATAATTTTCGAGTAGGCTGTTAATAAATTGCAAATAATCAATAGTACTTTTTTTTTTTGTAAAAGGAAACAATAGATTTGTTGATAACTTGAGACTGTACGAGTCTCAAGTTACATATTATAAACCACTTCCGGCATTACTCAGACTTTCTTAATAGAAACTAAAAGTGTAATTTGGTTTGTGGGATGAATTGCCGGCTGATTTTTGTATTTGTTTTCTTTTACGTTCAGAAAAATCATTGTTTATGGTGATTTAATTTAGTGTCCGAATAGCCTGCATAGAAAGAATCCTTTAGCATACGTTTCAGGTTAAGTACTTCCTCAGTCCGGCTCGCACTGATTTTTGGAACCATGTTTTTTTAGAATCTTCAGCAACTTTGGCCTTATTGTGTTATTCTGTATTATGCTCGTGTAAGTCTTCAAGACCCAATTTCCCTATTGTGCCGGCTAGAAAACTCGAAATAACTCTTTCCACACCTTGGATAAGTTTACTACAGCCCCGATTGAAGTGGTCTTTAGAAATTTCTGCAATCTGTGACGGGACTCGAACTCGTACCTCTTCAAACGAGTGACTAGTGTGAGAAACCGCTGTACCGCTACGAAGTTTATACGTTGTTGAAGAAAACAATCATTCAGTCGGGTTACGAAATAGCGATTGTCTGTTGGGGGGGGGGGGGGGGGGGGGCTCGAGTTTTAATTACTTTGTACTGTTAATGACTGTAGATAGACTACATTAAAATATACAATACCCCTGCTAAGCAGCCCCCATATTTATGGAGCATAGCCTAATAGACTTGGGCCCATGAACCTTGATGGGTACAGACGGAAAGCCCACAGTTGATAGGATTGCCATCCTCTTCACACCGGATGAAAAAGACCTGAGTTCGAGTTCCGTCGATGACGGGAGGAATTTTTATGGGCATTTTTTCGCAACGTGACTGAGTTAGTCGGTCTCAGATAAGGGTAGCATGTTTTTCCCTTCCTGGAAATTCGGGGTTTTTGTCCAGCGAACAGAAAATCGACCTCAGAACACGGAGCAATATGGCTCTAGTTGCTGATGATCCAAAAACTACAGACGGAAATTAGATTCATTAAACTGTTCCCAATACACATTATCAATTTCTTTTTTTTTTTTTTTTTTTTTTAATAATTTAAATCAGTGGTTTCAACTGGGGTGCCGCAACAACATTCCAGGGGTGCCACGTAATTTGGGTTTTAAGTTTAAATTATATTTATTTCATTATAAAAAGGTGTACTTTTATCTTTTTAATTTTGTGGTGATCTATATATAATTGATGTTTATTTAGTTTTTTTTTTTTTTCCCTCGCCTTTTTCCCATTATTATGTGGGGTTAGCGTTTTTATTGTTTTGGCATGCAATTGTTACGGCTGGATGCCCTTCCTGACGCCAACCCTCACCCTTTATTCGGGCTGGGAATATGCGGTGGTCATTCCCTGACCTGCCGCATCCTCCGTATTTGGTAGGTACGGGCTCGAACCGCGGTCTAATCAAGAAGCGTGTGCTATGTACTACCGCTCCTGCCCACCTGGCTACGGAGGCGCCAATTGATGTTTATTTAGTCTATATATATATATATATATAATTTGTATTATGAACTTATTTATTATATACTTATATATACTTATATTATATACTTATATAATTTGTATTATGAATTGTAATTTTGTTCATAGTTATTATAGTAATAACTATCATATAAAAATTTTTAATCACACACACACACGAATCGGATCTAACAGGCAGAAAATTGAGTAGGGGTTGCCGTTATTAAAAAAAAAAAGGTTGAAAACCACTGACTTAAATATTCCTTTTGAGAACTGAAATGATTTTTTTGAAGGTGTGTATTATTTATTTTGTATTTACAGAATATGGTTTAAGTAAGTTTGCTTGTAATTTTTATTTTATTATCTATCTACATATTAAAAATATTTTCCTCCTAGTGATACACTGGTCTGCAAAACTTAAGGACCAACATTATTTCTGAAGGTTACAACCACAAAGTCAAACGAGACAGCCGGTGGTGATTTGCATAACTGTGGCTGTTCGGTAGAAAGCTGGTGCACATGCAAAATTTTGAATCGTTATGAGAGGGCTCACATAAACAGATAAAAGCAGCAGTTATATGCAAATTACCGAATGGTGAGCACGATTGTTACAGATGTTCGATTGGTTTCATACAGTGCTACAGACAACGAAATGGCCAGTAGACAACATCTGGATGACTTTAACCGGGGTCGAATACTTGGGAAGTGCGAGGAGTGTGGCTGCAGAGTTCGGTATCGCCCATAGCATCGTCTAACGCGCGTGGTCGGTCTTAAGGACAGGTACAGCTGTTCGAAGGACCAGTGGTGATCGTCCACGAAAAACAACGCCCAATGATGACCGTTATATACTCCTACAGGTCAAGAGGGACCGACACGAGACAGCGGGAGCCATTGCAAACCAGCTGCACAGGACGCAGGATATCGCGGTTTACTGTGGCCAGGCGACTCCACAAAGGTGGACTGTTTGCCCGACGGCCAGTACGCTGTGTCCCTTTAACACCTGCCCATCGGAGACACCGTTTACAGTGGTGCATCGAACACAAGGACTGGACAGCAACACAATGGGGCAAGGTACTCTTTACTGATGACAGTAGATTCAGTCTCAGCAGCGATTCTGGACATCAGCTAATCTGGAGAGAGGTTGGCACACGGTATCACCCCCCCCCCCAAACATCACTTAAAGGGATCGATATGACGGTCGAGGTGTTCTCGTCTTGGGAGGCGTTTTTCTGGAATGGACATGCACAACTCCAGATACTGGGAGGCGGTACAGTAACCAGTGCACGCTACTGTACTGAGGTAATCCTTCCCCATGTGCGTCTGTTCCGCGGTGCCATTGGCTCCGATCCGAGTTCGTGTTTATGGATGATAACGCCACACCCCATCGCACTGCAGGTGTTGATATGCTTTTGGAAAGTAAGGACATTGTTCGTATGGATTGGCATGCCCATTCCCCCTCGATATAAATCCCATCGAACATATATGGGACGCTTTGGGGAGACACCAAGCGGCACATCTTCACCAGCTGAAGATAGCGCTGACAGAGGAATGAACGATGTTACTGCAAAAACTTATCAACAACATTGTTTTAAGTATGGACAGGCAGTGCAAAGCCTGCATTGACATTAGGGATGGCCATATCTCCTGCTGAGGACCACCTCTTCCCTTTGTTCCGTCTTTGGCAGTGATGTATCTGTATCATGGCTGCCAGTGCTACGTTGCCATTTTTGAATAAAGTCCCTCTGTACCGTTTTGTTTCCGTTGTCGTGTCGGTGTTGTTTCCTTCATTTCTGTACCTCAAGAGGTTCCTTTGGTATGCTTTTCCCATATCCAGGCCACTTCTATGAGAAGCTACAGGTGAAAACCTGACTGGTGCTTTAGTTTTGCACACCAGTGTATTTATTCGAGCCAGTGGGAGAAGACGAGGAGGCAATTACGTCACTACAAATGCAATTAATTATTGACAACTGCCTCCATAACGTTCACCAACCTCGTGCACGCGATTCATTGTCTAACAATTGATGTTCCATTGTAATGTTTTTGTATATTAATGAATATTGTAAACAGTAGGCCCTCGATTTAGCGGACCCCAATTTAACGGACTTCGGATTTAACGGACAAAATTTTCTCTCCTAAAAAGGAAAATTTGGAACCTATTTATATCTGATTAGCATCGCGCATCTGTCTGATATGTGACACTAACAAACAGATGTGCTGAAAATTCCTTCTAATGCAATAAAGGCTGTTTTACTGCTAGATAATACACCTGCTCACTCTAATGCTGAGAGGTTAGTTAGCAGGGATGAGAGAATTAAATGTGTTTTTCTGCCTCCTAACACTACTTCACTGATACTACCGATAGATCAGGGTGTTAATCGTTGCTTGTAAGAGGTTGTATAAGAAGAAGTTTTTGGAAGAGGTAATGGTTGTTTTGGAAGAAACAGAAGACTCAGAAGATGCAAGAGGCACCAGGACACTGCAAAATTTACATGCATACAACATCAGATCTGCTATCTTCAATTTAGCAGCTGCTAAGACCTTGTCCAATGCTTGGAAGAAGATGTACGACGTAGAACCTGAAATGGACTTTGAGGGAGTTGGTGTTTAATTTTTGGGACACTCTTCTGAGGGCCGGCAACAAAAATGCAACTGAGAATGATGTGGAACAGTGGCTCGAAAATGATGAAAGTGATCCGGACTATCAAATTTTTTCTGAGGGAGAGATTGCGGAAAATCTTCATGGCTGCGATGATGATGACAAAGACGAAGAATCAGTTGCACCTCATCCTAAATTGTCTGTTATAAGACAACATATGGATGACATCATACATTACATTGAATCATCATCAGACCCTGATGTGCTTCCTTATTATGAACATTTTAGAGAATTTCGATCTACAGTAATAAGGAAGCAGTACCAAGGTGTAAGTCAACTGAAGCTTGATGATTTCTTCAAGACCACTTCATCAGCTGGACCTGTTTCACGAGAACCCTCTACCAGCAAGGAATTAACACCTCTCCCTCTATATGACAGGTGTTTCTGACTGAAAATTGTGATTCTTTAAATTAAGTTAATATTAATATTGAATATTATATTTTTTTACTTTTTTATTTTTTATTCAATGGAGTTTAAGAATTTTAAAGTATTTTTTCCCTCTAAAATGGATTTAAATGCAAAAAAACTAATGTTCACATTGAAAACAACTTTGTGTGAGCTTTAAGAAAAAATAAATTTAAAAAATGGTGGAAACACTCCATTAGTTATATAGTTTTTTGACGTGTTTAATTAAAATAAAGTTTGGTTCCTGTCGTAAATTTATTTTTATATTTTTAACAGATGTTTTAGTATAAATTACTCAGTGCACATTATAATATTTTATTCATACCTATACATTATAATAGCATTTTAATACGTCCTGTACCTTTTAAGTTCGTTATTAATATATGTTTTAAAATACATTCGATTTAACGGACTTTCAGCAATAGCGGACACCCCTTCCCCCAATTAGTCCGTTAAATCGAGGGCCTACTGTATTTCAAATATTTGTATAGTTTGTAAATATTTCAGTTAAATTTTTTAGTCCTACTCTTTGGGATGCAACAATATTCCTTATGCATTATGAAACCCGATGCAAAAGGCCTTTTCCTAAGTGACCTATGTAAACGCATGTAAATAATTACATAGTGATATTGGCTGAAGTCTAGTATAGTATACACTGGCAAGTACTTCGATGAAAGCGAGGAAGACGGCGATAATTGACTGTTTTCTGATTGTTTTGTGTCGTCCAGGTAGGGTGTTTACCCCTCCATACCGCTGTTTTAAAATGGGAAAACGAGTTCCCGATTTAAAAACTGGAAAATGTCAACCTAGGACTGTGGGCGGTGAAAGCAGCGACATCTGCCAATCACTGCTTTGTTCCTGTCCGTTTGTCGAAATATGGTAGTCACAACTTGTCATCACTGCTTTCCCACTGTCTTGACGCCATGTTAGAGGGTGTACACCATTCTGAATTTTACCGTGATATTTATTCGAACCTGAGAATGCGCGCACTACAAATGCATAGGTAAATAATTACATAGGTCATTTCCTGATTAGATATTGACCAGTGCGTTTCTGCAAGTGTCGTTTACGTAGACAAGATTTGACTTACTCCATATACCTCTACATTTTACGTAGAAAAGCGTGCGCAGGGTTGGGCGAGCAAAGTCCCCTAGTTATTATTATTATTATTATTTTTTTTGAAATGCGACCGTGGCAAATAATTTTTGTCTCAGTTCTCGTCAAATGCGGTGTCCTTCAGTGATTCAGGCGCATCTTAGTTTGGGTTGTGCCTTTTAAGTAAAGCTCATTCTAGCCATAGGGCGCGCTGTTGGCCTTTTTGTTTGTTTTATACCAGCTTGCAAGAAACTCCTATTTGGAAATTGGACTTTGACGACAAAAATGGATTGACTGTTCTGTGTCAGTCCCAGAATTTTCTAATTGCAGCAGTAAACAGATTACACATTATTTTGACCATAAGGGGAGCTATAGTCCTTATTTGGGACCACCACTGTCCTTGTCATTTGAATATTTTTTGATTGATTTTAGAACAGGATTTGGAATTTTTCTATAACGCCACTTAGAAATTTTAAAGTTAATTATAGAAAGAATTTAATGCATTGTATTAGAAAAAGTAACCAGTCAGTCAGAGGATTACCTTAGAATGCATACAGAGTTTCAGATTTTGAAGTGTCATAGTATTCCAGATATGGCTCCGACACACATGCGTGTTCTTTTATTATTGTAGATAGATAGATTGTACTAGAAAAACATCTGCACGAGACTGTACGCCTTGGTTTTATGAATAATGTATGTTAACACGCGTAGCTGATAATGCAAGACGCACGTAGGGGTTGGGCGTTCGTTCATTCTGTTAACTTTTCCACTTGTACCCTTCTACTAGATGGTACGCTGCCATACCTTTATGGCGAGTAATTTCAGTTATTAAAAAAAAAGTCTATTAAGCTACTTAAATACGCGAGAAAAGAAAAGATTTTTTTTTTGAAATGTCCTTAAATTTTGCTAACGCGGAATTATCAATTTAAACACTAATTAAATTTTTATTTAATTAGTGCTTAAATTGAGATCCCATCTTCCCCAAAATTCTTCTTTTCTTCCGGTAGTTCCGGATCGCATAGTGTTTTCTTATGTCGCTGTCTTGTGCTCAGTGATATACAGTAGAGCCTCGATTATTTTGTCACGGTAAATGGAACTGTCAAGTTGTTTTGCGAAAATGATACAAGGTCGTCTAACTCTAACGCACTGAACGATGACGTTGTACTTTAGTTGGTTACTAAAAATATTCTTTATTTAGTTTACAGAGGATTGCTGCTTTAACTTGTTCTGTATGGATTGTCAATTTGCGACGGATTTCCTGAAAGTTTTTCGTGAATAATTGGTACATTGGCTTCAACAAAAGAAACGGCGACAGTATATTGCTGTCACTGCCCAACAAAATGATTTTGATGGACAGTGACATTAATTACCGTAATAATTAGAATATGTGTGACATTTACGATTAAATTTTATAGTTATTTCATTAATCCTTCTAAAATATCACTGCAGGAGAGATGGACTCTACGAAAATCCATCGGTGGATACTTGCCAAGTCTGTGAAATGTCATTGTGAGTGGAACTTGCATCAGTTTACAATGATGATCGACAGTAGTCATTGGAAACACGCAATGGGGTCTGAAGCAGTGGCAAAACTACCAGGGTAGTTTTACAAGTTCTTTTTTAGCCAGTCGGGTGGGGAGAAATGTATTTTTGGTGCACATATATATATAATTTTTTAAAAAATAATTTGAACCTTTATATGAATGTATGCAAAGTTAGTTCTTAACTCACAACGCTTTTTTAGCCCGTTAATATCCACCATACTCGTCTTCACCATACTCGTCCGCATGAAATAACTCGACTTTTAGCGAATGGATTTTCATTAAATTTTGTATTTAGTTAAAGAGATTTGTCGAGCCATTTCAAATTTCATTAAAGTGGCATGAATAGAAACACAGCCATTATTATTTATTTATTTTACACATATCACAGACTGTCTATATGCTGTAGCTGAACCAAGGCTTTAGTTGGAGGAATGAATAGGCAATGTGATTTTAATGTTCACAACTCCAGCTGGCTTCCGTTCTCTAATCACACAGACCCAGCTGGTCGAGATGCTGAGGCTTTTGCAATTACTAATGACCTCGCACAGACTGTTTATTTACCTACCAGAATACGAGACAGTCCTATCACAGACTGTCTATATGCTGTAGCTGAACCAAGGCTTTAGTTGAAGGAATGAATAGGCAATGTGATTTTAATGTTCACAACTCCAGCTGGCTTCCGTTCTCTAGTTACACAGACCCAGCTGGTCGAGATGCTGAGGCTTTTGCAATTACTAATGACCTCGCACAGATTGTTCATTTACCTACCAGAATACCGGACAATCCTAACCATACAGCCAACACACTTGATCTGTTTTTCACAAACAACCCTTCTAAGTACACGGTCAAAGTGAGTGGTTTTTTAGGCACCTCAGATCACAACTTGGTGATTGTCTCTTCTCCAGTGGAGCCTTTATCTCATGGCTATCCCAACCTCGTGTTGTTTAGCATTACAAGAATACAAAATGGGAAGTCCTGCGAGATTTCTTTTCTTTTTTCTTGGTCGGATTACTGTTTCAAAACTTCTGATGTCAACGTTTGTCAGTGAACTTATAGGAATGGAATCCTTTTTTTTTCACACTCCCATGTTAAAATCTCGTCCTTTATCTAACCTTGGTTTTCCAATAAATGTTGTAAGGCTGTTCGAGAGAAGAATGTTGCATATCGTAATTGGCTTGTTTCGAATTCTTCAGTTTCATTTTCTGCCTACACCAAAACTCGCAACAATTGTAAAACAGTTATTAATCAGTTCAAACTAGATTTTGAACAAGCTAAGAGTAGAAAACTTGCCTCTTGCCGTAATAGTAGCCGATAATTCTGGTCTCTTGCCAAAGCTATTGGCAGCAACTTTTGCCCATCTCTGCTCCCAAATCTGTCAAAACCAGATGGTTCTATTGTCACTTGAGCCAAGGATAAAGCTCACCTGCTAGCATCCCACTTTTTTTCTAACTCATGTATTAATAATCTTGGTAAAACACCTCCCAACACGCTCCATTCAATGCCTCCTGTGGTCTTCTGTCAAAAGGATGCCTGAAGGATTTTGACGAATCTTGATGCTAAGAAAGATCCTGATGGTATTTATCCACTTGTTTTCAAAACCTGTGCTCCTGAACTTACTAATGTTCTTTGCCGCCTTTTTTCTCTTTCTTATTCCAAAGATGTTTTTCCTTCTGCTTGGAAATTTGCTCATATCCAGCCAGTTCTTAAAATGGGTGACAAATCCCTCCCATTCAGTTATCGTCCCATTGCAATTACTTCTGCTCTTTCTAAAGTAATGGAGAAATCAGTTAACCGCCAACTTTTAAACTACCTAGAAACCTTCCGTCTGATCAATGATCTCCAGCATTGATCCCGTCAGTGTCGATCCACTGGTGATATTCTGGCTCTATGTTACCCATTTATGGACAAATTCAATGGAAAAGTTGGTGAAATACAAGCAGTTGCTCTTGACATCCCAAAGGCTTTCGATCGTGTTTGGCATAAAGGTCTGCTAAATAAACTTCCATCTTATGGTTTGCCAACTGTTTTTTGTAATTGATTATCCAGTTTTCTCTCTGACCGCTCACCGAGGGTGATGGTAGATGGATGTCTGTTTTCTAACTTCACTAATTCTGGTGTCCCCCAAGGTTTATTTCTTTTCCTCTTGTGTATTAATGACCTCCGAATGACCGGAAATCCTATCCATAGTTTTTACTGGTGATAGCACATTGCATTCCACCTTTCAGTTTGAGAAATCTCGCCCTGCTCAATCAGCTTCAACTTCTCGAAAATCTGCTACCAATTCCTTAAATGCCGATCTCCAGTGGAACAAAGACAACTTAGTACATTTCAATCCTTCTAAAACTCAGTCCTGTCTTATATCTCGCAAAAAGGATTCTTCTGCTCCTATGCTTATCTTTGGTGACACTCCGATTTCTAGGCAAGATGATATACTCTTTTGGGGATTACCGTGACTTCTAATCTCTCTCTCTCTCTCTTGGCACAAGCACATTACAAATATTGCTTCTTCTGCATCTGAAAAACTTGGTTTTCTCTTTTGCTCTCGGCGTTACTTTTCTTCCAAAACAGCTGTTCACTCCGTACAATTCCAAATCCGCCCTACCCTGGAATTATTGTTCCCACATCTGGGGCGGTACCCCCAAAACCTCTCTCTCTCAGGCTTCTAGATTCCATTCGGAAGAGGGCAGTTAGGTTAATTAATGACTCATCTCTAACAGTGTCTCTCCTCTCTGTCTCATAGACGCACAGTTTCTGCTGCATGCGTTTTCTACAGATACTTCCACGGGCACTGTTCTTCTGAATTGGCTTCTATAATCCTGCTCTCCCTTTCAAAAGAGTACGAACACGTGCCCCCACCAGCCAACATCCATTTACTGTATAACTCCAAACTTTCAGAACCAGTTTTTCATCTTCCTCGTTTATTCATTCAACTGCCGTTTTCTGGAACAACCTTCCTGCCTTCATACGTATTTCCTGAAAATTACTGTCTACAGAAGTTCAAGTCTAATGTCAACAAATATCTTCTTTCTTCTTCTGCACCTCCAACCCAAGCACCATAGGTTCTAGTTACCTCTCGTGTTTGGGATTTTCATAAAAAAAAAAAAAAAAAAAAAGTTAAGATCGTTGAAGTTCGAGGCTGCATAAATTGGGCGATGGGGTGATGAACATCGTTAAGCTTAAAGTATCTTTAAAAAAAACAAAAAAAAACGGGGTTATCGAGCATGCACATATTCATAAAGGCATCGTAAATATATATATTAAGATAATCTCTCCCATCGTATGTAACTGTGAAAATTGGGTGGCCAAATACAGTATAATAAACGCGGTAGAACCAGCATCGAAGATGAACAGTGCAGTTGACTTCCATCAACAGCAACCTCCAGAAAACATGAATAATTGAATTCATGACATGAATTCAGAGGGGTTAAGAATGGTAGATTATCTTCCAAAGGGACAAACAATAAACGGACGATACTATGCTAATTTAGTAATTAAATTACGTAATTCAGTCAAGTTAGAAATTGGTTCTGGGCATGATATTCGGGCAGCAGACTAGTGTATTGAGGTATCTGGTTTCTGCTTATATTCAATTCGTCCTTGTGAAATGACTTGAGAAGAGGAAAAAGGATCAAAAGAGGTGAAACGCAATTTCATTTTTTTTGAACGAAAAATATATTTTTCATTTCTAAATGCCGTTTATTTCTATATATATATATATATATATATATATATATATTCTCTTTTTTTTTTTTTTTTTTGTAGAAAAAAAAACTTTTTTTTTTCCCCCCCACCGATAGTTACAGCTTCTTGGCGTGTCATTCCATCAGCATCGCTCGATTTACTGACCTGTAACTGTGTCGAGAGATTCATTCAGTTGAAGCTAATATTTTTCAGCTTTGTAACGGCCGTGGTTTCTTTGGAAGTCAGTTACCTTATGAAGGAAACAGACTTGTAGAGTGATTTTGTGTTTAGCGGCCTATCAACCCTTGAAAATACACGTTCTTTGTGCTGCTTTCCTAAGGCACATCGCTAAAGTGTACAATTCCTATCATCCAAGGCATTTACATGGCGTGGCCGTTATTCCTAATGGGCCACCTGTAAAATTGAGGTAAGGGGGTCTTTAGAAAGGGGGGAGTGAAAAGGACCTTGAATCCCAACAGTAGGGGAGTCCAGGCATGGAAGACCAGATGGACCAAACTTTAATTCTCGCAGGCGGGGATCATTTACTCCAATGTGAAGATTTTCCCCACCTCACCACAAATTCAACTTGTTTATTTAATTTGTATCAGCTTTGTAACCGGAGTTTCTGTGGTTATCGGTACTTGCAATGGGATAAACATGGCTTTGATTTTGTATATTGCTGACTTGGGAATCTTATCTTGAAATTCTTGGATCGAATACTTTAGGGAATTTTCAATGTATATTGAATAATTTGGGGTATCACTTCTGTGCATACATTTTATCGACTTAAATAGGCATTTTGATCCCCTGTGGGTAGCACAGTTGGTAGAATTACAGTTCTCCTCACACCAGGTGGAAAAGATCTGACCTTTTCAAAATCCGAATCCCATCGATGACTTGAGGAGTTTTTATGGGCCTCTTTCATCACTTGGTTGAGTTAGTCAGTCCCAGGCGAGGATAGCATGGTTATTTCTCCCAGAAAATCAGGTTTTTCGTCCAGCAAAATGAAATCATTCACAGAACAGCAATTTATATGGCCTTAATGGTTGATGCGCCTGAAACTTTACAACAAACAGAAGAATTTTGATGACTTCACCATATTAATTGATTGTAATTATGATAAAAGTATTTATTTATGAATGAATGAGATGGTTTACTTTGCTAACTAGAGTTGTATAAATTCAATTGTTCTGCTATGCACTTGTGTATACAGTATATGGTTAATTTTACTACCGATGCGTTTTTGTCTGAAGTTGTTTTGGGGCTAAATCAAAGTAACTTGTTGATGAATTTTACGCTGCTTATCGGTATTGTTAGAGCATCCCGGTATATGTACCCATACAGAAAAGAGTCATAAAGTTAATGAAGTATATTAAATATTAAGTTAATGATATAGATGTGTTCTCATTTTGCGTGACACTTTACTGGCAGCTTCACGGAGCAGTGCTTGTTCGTGATACAAAATAATGGAAACAATTGCTATTAAGAGTTACAGGTATACACTGATATGGTGTTCGGCCACCCTTTTCTTTTAAAAAAGAAGTCTTTGCCGGGTCCTTCGGCAAAGATTTTTCGCAATCTGTCTTCGCTTGCCCTGTGACTTGATTCCAGACTAGTTTATATCTGCCATAGGCTTCTGTGTCGCCCGATAATTTATATACATCCCATGCACTTTTCTTCTTTGCCACGAGTTGCATCAGTTCATCTGATATCCATTTAGGCCTATGCCTTGAACAGTATTTCTTAGTTGGTATGAAGTTTCTAGTAGCATCTTTGATTAATTCATTGAATAAGTCCCATTTAGAATTGTTGATGGTAACATCATTAGTTAGTCCCACTATATAGAATTTTTAAAAACTGTCTGACACCACTGTAGTGTGCTTTACTAAAGCAAAAACCCCTCCCTTTACCCTTGATTGTAGTTACATCTTTACATAAATCTAAAATCAGTGCACTATGATCACTGCCACCTAGTGGTTCTTTTATTTGCAGATTCTTAATGCATGAATAATCACTGTTGATAATCAAGAGAGTCTGAGATAAAGAGTATTACTCCCTCTTGTTGCCTTAGAAAAAAATAACACATTATAGAGAGACTTTATTTTTTCCAAGGCTACTTATTATTTACTGTTTTCAAATCTCTTTACCTTAGTAGTCTAATCGAAGTAATGTTTTTATAAATTTCTGTTGTCGATTCCTGTTTATAATTTTTCGTCCCCATAGTGTCAATTGTAAAGTTCACAAGCTATTTTCAACTCCTCCCCCCCACCTTTTTAATCTTTGTAAAATTTATTTTGTTCCCAAAATTTTATTTTCATTTATTTCGATAATAGGAAAATTTTATTCTCATTTTTATATACTTTATGCTTTTTACCCTTTGGCTTGTGATTTACATTCGAAATTAAGACACATGTTGCTATTTTTCCTTGAACCTGACTAGAGGCCAGTTTTGTAAGTTGTGCAGCAACATTCTTTTTTTTTTACTTATATACCCCCCATACACGTATGGGGGGTATATAAGTATACCGTGTATTGCAGCTGAAGCACTGGATATTGTTTGTTGCCAATGCGCTGATTGTAGAAATGTGGCGGATGCGTAGAAGTTTTGTACATAAGAATAGCCTTCTCTGCTGGGGAAGCTTTACTTTTTGAAGTATGAGATGTTACAATGATGCCAATGTACAAACTTTTTCTAAAAAGTTCAACTATGTATCAATGATGCAAATGAACTAAAAAAAAACTAATGTCATAATCCAGAAGGTAAGTAAAGTACATTACTAAAATGTTGACTCATACTACGATCTGAGGTACGTGTTTCCATTTATTTATTTCATTAAATCACCGAAGGTCTGTGAAATATGTTGCATTTCAATTTTTGTTTACATCCAGGAGAAAATAAGTAAAGTTTTACAGAAAGGTGAGCGAATATTATGATGAATTATGTGTAGTAGAGTAAAAACAATTACTTTTATATATTATTAGGTAACGAAATAATTAGTTTTTTGCTCATCATTTGCGTTAATCACAGAAAAAAAAAGAAATTCGGTTTAAGAAATAAAAATGGAACGCACTGCATGCATGATTTTAGTGCCGTGGTTCTTCTGGAAGACAAATGTGGTTGCGAAGAAGGCTCTTTTTTTTTTTTTTTTTGTTATTGTTGTAGGTTTAGCATTGCGATAGAATCACCCGATGAAAGTTTGACAAGAATCCCATGTTTTAGATGGTGATCTTTCATTATTTGCCGCGCAAGAAATAATCCAAACCATTTATATCAATATTGTATTTTTTTTATTGTAATTAGTAGTGTCATTTTGATGGTCAGTGTCTTTGTTTCCTCTGACTTTAGTAGGATTCTTTATGCAACCAACCATTACTTGTAAGTGGATGAAGATTATTTATTAATGTGTTTTTGTTTCTGTTTAGTGAAGCTGATAATAAATACATCAAAGTTATTATCCGAGGGGTTTGGTTGTCGATTTTATTATGTTCATCTTCAGCAATGCGAGGAGTTGTAAATGCGAGAGAAATTGCTCGTAGATATCCCTAATTGTTTCAACTGTGGCGTGACGGGATTGGTTTGGATATACTTGACAGAAAACACGTGTTCATCTATGTCAGAACGATTTCCTCTTCCTTCCCCCCAAAATCATTTATGCATAAAACAATCCCTTGGTTTATGTCATGGGTATTGAACTGGTGAACCACAAAGGCAACTGTGCTGCCAGATACCATAGTTTTTCCGGTTCGCTGAAGTTTTCTCTCCCATAAAAAAAAAAAAAAAAAACATGAACTGGCCTGTGGCGGAAATTTTCGATTATTCTTAGAATGTATGATGAGAAACTGGTATTTTAAAAGAAAATGTGGTTTTTTTTTTTTTTTTTTTTGGGGAGTCGAGATGGGGTTGTATATTGACAACAAAAACACTATAGAACAAGACAGAACGCTGAAGGCCTTCTTAAGGTCTCCAGGAGTAAATTGAATTGGTCAGAATTCCTAGTAGGTTTCCACAGGAATATCAAAACTAATAATTAAAATAATAATAAAAAATAAATTGTAGTTCTGTTTCTTTCTGAAACATTATCTTAACGCTACAGGAATAGCATTTGGAATGAAAGAGATCATGTAATTTTTATGTCTGTGTAAAATCCAGCTGACGCTGTACAGTTAAGAGGTGGAAAACTAGCTCCTAGCTCTTTGTTTCAATGTATTTTATTCGTTGGTGTAAACAAGTAGTTTTAATTTTTCCTTTTACCTTCTGAATCTGCCTACGTCTTTTTTTTTTTTTTTTTTTTTTCGATAATATTTATTGTAATTCGATTTAAGTAATCACTCGACTCTGTTCGAAAGAGAGCCATCAAGTCAGATCAAGTGATCTCTCTCTCTCTCTCTTCCCAAATTCGCTCGACCTGACCTGATGATGTTTTTGCTTCTTTCCATTTCTGCAAATATTTTCTTCTAAACGAGTTAAAACGCAGCCAGCTAATGCCATTTTCTTTTATATGTATTTCCTGAGAAAGTACAACATGATAAACGTTTAGGGGCACTGCACAATTTTTTTCCCCTTCCTCTCCCAATTCCGAGTAAATTTCATTGATTTGAAATCCTGCATAGTTTCGCTTATGATGTACTGTACATTGCATTACTCTTTACATTTAAACTTATTCCGCTCCCATCAGACAGACATTTAATTTCTGGTTCATGCCTTTGGTAAAGCTGTTTTCAAGGGCACTATTCTTCTGAATTGGCACTTGTAATTCCACCTCTTTCTTTCAGACCATTCCGAACACTAACCCCAACTAACCGGAATATACTTACAAATAATACTCATACCTTTCGAACTTGCTTCCTTTGATCATGCCTCCATCCATGAATGACCCGAGTCAGATAAATAAATAATTCCTACTGGTGGATAATAGATCAATATACCATAGACTTGCTGTCAAATTTTGTAACCTCGGTAATGGTTATCCTTTTCGCCATTTTATTTACGATTTTTATCCATTCGAGTAGAAACTGAATGGCAGTGGGGAAACTTCGCGAGCCAGCGTGTTTATACCTTTCAAGTGCGTCATTATCCGTCTTATCCTTCTGGGAGGGTTCACTAACCTCGGTGCTTACGATATTTAATTTCACTTCGTATTTCCATACGGGGACCAATGACTTTCAAGGGTGCGCGAGACCGCTTTGGTCTTCCACAGAAATCCGCTTATCTTTCACGTGGTCGTCACCGCTCATCAAGAAACTCTCCCTCACTGCCGTGATTTGTGTGTTGAGGTTTTTGTTCTTGTTTAATGTGTTTTTCGAAGCGTATGCGGTTTCATAGTTATTGCATTTATCATAATAATAAACGAAAGCGGCTTTGACTTGGAAAACATCTAAATCTGGAAATTAGGCCTCCAAGGAGTTAACTGATGACTAATGGTTATTTGCAGAACGGGTCTTTTTGCTTGCGGAACTTTGGCCTTCCTTACTTAACCCATTTCATCGGCTAATTTTTGTCCTTTTTAGTTTTATGCTCTTATCGTGGAATTCACTTTAGCGAGGAATAGATTTACATAAATATTAATGAGTTTGAAGAAATTCATGAGATGCGTAGTTGTCAATGCTAGACAAGGTCGTATAAAGATTTCATTTCGGTAAGCTCATACAGTGAAACATCGATTATTCGAATCAAGCAAGGAACTGGGAAGTAGCTTGTGGTCTTTGCGTATGTAATTTTATTTTATCCCAGTTAAAAATATGTTAACGATAAAAAAAATTAATTTACAGTTAAATTTAATTAACTTTTTTTTTTTTCTTAGTTATGAGCAGGTATCAAATCGTGATTTCATTTTGATTTATGATAAGGAGGATTTTAAACATTTTATGGAGTAATTAAGGTTTGAAATTTATGCTCTTACACATTGTATCGTATATATGACGTGAGATAGTTTTCCTCGACAGAAAAACTCGTGGCGTATATATGTGGGGTGTTTAATTAATACTGGAACTCAATCGGTCTTGGGTGCATAGTTTCTTCTGTTTTTCTTTTTTCTCTCTCTTTTTATATGAGAGAAGTTAGTCCACTTCTCCACTTCTTCCTGCTTTATTCTTGCTTTACTTCTTCTCACTTCTAACTATTGGAGAGTCCCTCTGTTGATTCTCCTCTATTCTATCCATTTACCTCCCCAGATCCCAAACTTCTCCCTCTGTATTCCTCTTTTTCCACTTCACTCTCTTTTTCGGGCACTCTCAGGTGTTATGCCCAGGGCTTGCCCAGCAGGAGATAATTGATCCTGGCCGCCTCCACGTGGCGGGGATGGGGGGTGAGACGTAGTGACCAGGTGTTACTGCTTCTTATCTGCTAAGAGCCAGGCACCGGCCGATAACATAACAACAGAACACATCATAACACTTACACGACCAACACACTACATACAATTGGCCGGTTTAGGCATAAGCTTCAACACAAGAAGTACAATAGCGGCTTATGGGGGAAACCCTGGGATCCGCCACAACAACACATGAATATCCCTGAATATCCCTAATCTCTTTTTATATGCCTGGAGACTCAGTTTTTGTCCCGCTAATCAGGCAACTGGCTTATAATGCAATTCAAAGATATAATAAACCGATGCCTTACTCCGGTAGCAGTTGTGACGCAAATTCTGATTTATGTAATTGTAGGGATGATTTCCTTGGACTGCAGAAGCACCAGTGTACTGCCAAATCGCAAACGAAATGGATAACTACAGGCTGCTCAGGCTGACTTCAGGAGAAAATCATGGAGGCATTGATTAAGAATGTAATACAGGGCCACCGACATAGGAATAGATATGTTAATGAGCGGAGAATGTTTTTATAAAAGGAAAATCTTGTTCAACTAGTGATTGGAATAGAGGAAATAACTTTGAAATTGTTTATTTGATCTTAAGCAGAACATTTTTGAGAGCGTAATGTATTGATCTGGAACATATAAGGATAATGGACAGCTGGACAAAAAAAAAACTTTCAATTTTAGGGTTATCAGAACAAGCTCATACACTCGCACAGTGTTATGTTTGCTGGACGAAAATTCCTGGATTGAGTAGAAAATTGCCTCATATCCAGATGGTAGTCGAGCATTCTGGTCTTGTGCCAAAGCCATTGGCCGCGACTTTTTTTTTTTTTTTTTTATGTGAACCCCAAACACGAGAGGTATTAGAACCTATAGTACTTAGTACCGTGCTTGGGTTGGAGGTTGAGAAGATGAAAGAAGATATTTGTTGACATTGGACTTGAACTTCTGTAGATTGTAATTTTCAGGAAATACGTATGAAGGAAGGTTGTTCCAGAAAACGGCAGTTCAATGAAAAGTTGGTTCTGTGGGTTTGAAGTTGGACAGTAAATGGATGCTGGCTAGTGGCGGCACGTGTTCGGACTGTCTTGAAAGAGAGAGCGGGAATTATAGAAGCCAATTCAGAAGAACAGTGCCCGTGGAAAGTATCTGTAGAAGAGGCATGCAGCAGAAACAGTACGTCTATGAGAACGCGAGTGGAGAGACTCTGTTAGAAATGAATCATTAATTAATCTAACTGCCCTCTTCTGAATGGAATCAAGAAGCCTGAGAGAGGTTTTAGGGGCACCACCCCAGATGTGGGAACAATATTCCATGGCAGGGCGGATTTGCGATTTATACAGAGTGAGCAGCTGTTTGGAAGAAAAGTAACGCCGAGAGCGAAAGAGAAAACTAAGTTTTTTAGATGCAGAGGAAGCAATATTTGCAATGTGCTTGTGCCAAGAGAGATTAGAAGTCAGGGTAATCCCTAAAAGAGATATATCATTTTGCCTAGAAATCGGAGTGTCCCTAAAGATAAGCATAGGAGCAGAAGAATCCTTTTTGCGAGATATAAGACAAGACTGAGTTTTAGAAGGGTTGAAATCAACTAAGTTGTCTTGGCCCCACTAGAGAATTACCTGAAGATCGGCATTTAAGGAATTGGTAGCAGATTTTCGAGAAGTTGAAGCTGATTGAGCTGGACAAGGTTTCTCAAAATGGAAAGTGGAATGCGTTGTGCTATCATCGGCAAAACTATGGATAGGATTTCCAGTCAATGGAAGAAGGTCATTAATATACAAGAGGAAAATAGTGGGGGAAAGAACTGAACCTTGGGAGACACCGGCATTAGTGGAGAAGTTATTATTATATATCTTTATTGCAGGCAGTGATTGGTTACATGATTGCCTGATGCAATAATACCCACAACAGCGACAATGCTAGGGGTTTAACATTAAATAACTTATACAGGAAAAATTACTTAAAACATATTAGGACATAAAACGTATAATTGCATATTTTACATATAAAATTAATATTAACATGTGAAATGAAGACACATGAAAGGACGATGACAGTCACTCGGTTGAAGACGAAAGCTGGTCCCTGATGATGCGTCTTCTGTACGATTTGTCCTCTATGAACTTTTTGTAGTCCACATACATCTCCTGGACATTGTGGAGCATCTCCATGGGCAGGAATCTATCCCCTATTCTGAGCCTCCACGCCACAGACTGCAGAGAGGGGATGGCTCTTAAGGGTTTTGGGGGGGATCCTCCAATTGCACATCTGCCAAAAATTTGGCGTATTGACTTCACCCGCTATCATTTCAATTGACACAAGCAAGCGGAGGGCAAATATCCGTTTTGAGACTTTTCTGTAATTTAGAAGTTGGGTGATATCTGAAGTATGTATGAGTGGTGGCAGTTTATGCTTGAAGAGGATCCACCGAAGAAGCCAGTACTCATCAGATGAAATGGTTTTTAGCGTGGTTTTCGTTGCCGACGCCCAGATTTCTGACCAGTAGGTGATGACTGGCTGCAGAAACCGGTATATGTATTGGAGCGTGTACTCAGGCTCTGTGACATGAAGGAGGTGTTGTTTGGCAAGCCATCTTGCTCTGCAGACCTTGTTGTGAATGTCTGCAACATGGTGTTTGAAACTGAGTTTAGGGTCGAATATTACGCCGAGATCTTTGTGTTTGATGACTGGGGTGATGGGGGTTCCGTGGATTTCCAGGTTTAGTTGCGTTGGATTTGATTTGAGGGAAAATACCATTTGTGCAGATTTTTTTGGATTTATCTTGAGAGAGAACCGTTCCAAGTATGTAATCAGATTCTTGAGGCTGTTGATAACCAGGTCGGGCGGTCCTGTTGATCCGCTAGAGGAGCTTCAAGTCGTCTGCATAGCTGATAAATTCTGTTTGCTGACACAGGAATGGGTGGATGGCAGCCGTAAAGAGGAGCCCTGAGAGAACTCCGACCTGGGGTACACCTACACAAACTTTCCTTGTGAAAGATTTTTTATTCACAGTCAGGTGAAGGACCCTGGTCGTAAGTAGCGACTTCAAGAACTGCAGTATATTGCCTTTTATCTGGTATCCATCCTCACGAAGTTGCAGGAGGGGCTGGATGTCTATGCTGTCGGATGCAGGCTGGATATCCAGATAAACAATTGCCATCTCAGCCCTATCTTGTAGAGCCCCCAGAATGGTGTTGGTGGTTTGCAATAGGTTTGTAATGGTGGACCTGCGTTTCAAGGCATAGTGAATGTATGGTGATTCACATGGCAGAACCTGGTTGGTTAGGATAGGAAGAAGGCACTTCTCCATGACTTTGAGGAGACATGAGGCTTTCATTATTGGCCTGAATTGTGAAATTAATGTCGCTCCTTGTGTTTTGGGGTTTTGGGGATTGGTCGGACAATATATTGATTCCAGGCTGTTGGGAAAGTTTGCGTTGTGAGGATTCCATTGAAGATACCTAAGAGTGCATCAATGATGAATACACTAACGCTCTTAAGAATGAATTGTGGGACCCCATCATATCCAGTGCAAGACGTTGGTGGGATATCATTGATGGCCTGGATAAGCTCTCTTTTTGTGATGATGATGGAAGTAAGGACATCTTGCTGACAACTGTTGTGAATGCTCTTCAAGTCTGATACTGACTTTGTCTTAAATCTTGTGATGTAGTCTAGCCATTCAATTGGATTAAGTTGTTGAGGGAATTCATCATGCCTTGCCTTAAACGGTGCTTTCCCGATCTTGATTGTTTTGTCGATATAGGCTTTAATGGCTTCAGATTTGCTTCTACTGAACTGGGCGCGTGCTCTTGAGTATGCAATTCTGTCTAGTGGGTCTAATTTTGCTTTCCATTTTTCATGTAGTCTTTGTTTATTCCGAAATTTAAGGCTGAGATCTTGGGTCCACCATGCTTTGCTTCGACAGGAGATTGAAGACAGGAAGTTAGAAGACAGAGAGCCATCTACCATCACCCTCATGAGCGATCAGAGAGAAAACTGGATAACCAATTACTAAAAACAGTTGGCAAACCATAAGATGGAAGCTTGTTTAGGAGACCTTTATGCCAAACACGATCAAAAGCCTTTGAGATGTCAAGAGCAACTACTTGTGTTTCACCGAACCTTTCCATTGAATTAGTCCATAAATGGGTAACATAAGCCAGAATATCACAGTGGATCGACATTGACGGAATCCATACTGGCGATCGTTGATCAGACGGAAGGTTTCTAGGTAGTTTAAGAGTTGGTGGTTAATTGATTTCTCCATTACTTTAGAAAGAGTAGAAGTGATTGCAATGGGACGATAATTTGGTGGGAGGGATTTGTCCTTTTTAGGAATTGGCTGGATATGAGCAAATTTCCAAGCAGAAGGAAAAACACGTTTGGAATAAGAAAGTGAAAAAAGGCGGCAAAGAATAGGAGTAAGTTCAGGAGCACAGGTTTTGAGAACAAGTGGAGAAATACCATCAGGACCTGGAGGTTTCTTAGCATCAAGATTCATCAGAATCCTTCTAATATCCTTTTTGACGGAAGACCACAGGAGGCATTGAATGGAGCGTGTTGGGAATGGTGGGAGGTGTTTTACCAAGATACTGAGCTGGAAGAAAAATGGGATGCTAGCTGGTCAGCTTTATCCTTGGCTGAAGTTACAACAGAACCATCTGGTTTGGACAGAGGTGGGAGCAGAAATGGGCAAAAGTTGCGGCCAATAGCTTTGGCAAGAGACCAGAATTCTCGGCTGCCATTAGGGCAAGAAGCAAGTTTTCTACTCTTAGCCTGTTCAAACTCTAGTTTGAACAGGCTAAGAGTAGAAATGAAACTGAAGAATTAGAAATACGGATTCTATCCATATATATTGATGTTTCTTACAACCTGATGGTTAATCTGGCTTATTAGCATCCCACTTTTCTGATTCCTATTGTATTGAAGATTATTTTTTTTTTTTTTTTTTTTTTTTTATGGAAACCCCACACACGAAATGTATCAAAAACTATAGTATGGAACCGTGCATGGGTTGAAAGAGATGTGGGGAGGGGGGGGGGGATGCCGGATACTTTTCTCTAGAGACTAAACATGGGTTTCACCACTTCAAGCCTCCAATAAGCAAAGTGGTGGCATTGCACCGGTCGATGAGTCATCTACCACCTAGAAATACAATAGGAATGGTAGGAGGTGATAAACCACCTACTGCCATTCCCAATATGCTCCACACAAGAATTTCTTTCCGTGGTCTTCAGACAAAAGGATGTTAGTAAATTCTGAACAGTCTATGCCCAAGAAAGATCAGGTCCTAGTAGCATTTTTGTACTTTCTCTCAAAACCTGTCTTTCTGGGCTTGCTCATTTTCTTTCTCGCCTTTTTACACTTTGTTCTTCCACTGGTGTTTGTCCTTCTGCTTTGAAATTTGTTCATATCTAGCGCCAGTTCTTAAAAAGGGTGACAAATCCCTTCCATTCAATTATCCTGTTGCAGTTATTTCTACTCTTTCCAAAGTACGGAGAAATCCGTTAAATTCCAACTTCTAAACTATCTGGAAACTGTCCATCTGATCAATGATTGCCAATATAGATTCCGTCAGTTTCGATCCACAGTTGATATATTGCCTTATGTTACTTTGGACAAATTCGGTGGAAAAGTTTTGCGAAACTCCAGAAGTTGCCCCTGACATTTCAAAGGCTTTTGATCGTGTTTGGTATGATCTTTTAAACAACCCATCGTACGGATTGCCGACGTGTTTTGCAATTGGACATTAATTTTTTTTCTCTCTGGACGCTGTCTGCGGATGTTGACAGACGCTCTTCTAACTTCTCAGCAAATGCTGGTGTTTCACAAGGTTCAGTGCTTTCTTCCACTCTTTTTCTCTTGTATATTAATGATCCCTTTCCACAGACTAGAAATCCTACCTATAGTTTTGTGATGACAGCACTCTACTTTCCAGTTTGAGAACCTTTATTTGCACAAACAGCCTTAATTTATCGAATATCTACCACTAATTCCTTAAATTCCGATCTCCAGATAATTCGAGGGCGAAGAAAACTTAGTCAACTTCAATCTTTCTGAAACAGCCCTGTCTTGTGGGGGGGGGGGAGGCTTCTGTTCCTCTGTGCTCATATTCGATGATACTCAGATTTCTAGACATGAGACTTCTATTAGGGATCACACCGACTTCTCATCTCTCTTGGCATAAGCAAATCACATATTGCATTCTCTCCTTAAAAAAAAAAACAAAAAACTGACTTTTCTCTTTCGTTGTCGGTGTGTTACTTTTCTTCTAAACAACCTCTTCCCCCTGTACAAATTTGAAATTCGCCCTACTGTGGATATTGTTCCCACATCTGGGCGGTGCACCCCAAACCTCTCTCAAGCTTCTAGACCAGACCAGGCCCGGGCAAACTATGGCCCGCGGCACATTTTGTGCGGCCCGCGAGCTTTAATCGTATATTCGAAAAAACTTTACTTATTTTATGCCTTTTGCGACGCCTTTTTGAAAAATAAATTTGTATATGTAATACATTATAGAATTTGTTGACTTGTAAATTGTTTTATCATCTCAGTATTGTTCAAATTGAGATAGAATTTGAAATTGTGCGCGAACCGGAGCGAGCCAACGGGCGCTTTTGTAACGGCATAATTTGAAAAATGTTTAACAGTAACAGAGATGGGAAATAATAATAAATAAATAAATGAAATGCTTAAGAAGATATAATTTACAATGGAACAAAATGGTAAGCGTAACAACTGACGGAGCAGCAAGTTTGTTAGGTAAAAATGTTGGAGCGTTAAAGAAAATTCAGGATAAAATGTGGAAAATATCCTGCTTATAATTTAATTACAATTCATTGTATTATATATCAACAAGTATTATGTAAAAATGTGTTAAAAGTTGAACATGTCACATCTTGTATTATTAAACTAGTAAATTTAATACGATTGAGGGGCCTGAAACACACACAATTCTTTAATTTTCTTCAAGATATTGAATCAGAGTACACAGATATTCCTTATCATAGCCAAATTCGATGGCTTAGCTTAGGAAAAGTTCTTCGGCGAGTATGGGATCTTAAAGATGACATCGTTCTATTTTTAAAACTGAAAAATATTATGGACTTTCCCGAATTAACTGATAATAACTGGATTCGTGATTTTGCGTTTACCCTGGACATCGTTACACACTTAAATACTTTTCAACACCGTGTTACAAGGGAAAAATTAAAAGCCCATGATATGGTAAAATGTTTGAATGCATTTCAATTAAAACTCCAGTTGTTTCTTCGACATTTATTGATTAACAAGACCACTTTCCAACCATGAAGTTGCTGAAGATTCCAGAAAGTAAATTTGAAAAATATTGTGAAATTATCAACGCTTTGAATGACGACTTTTCACGAAGATTTGGCGACTTCCGAAAAATTGAGACAAGTTTGGAAATAGTGCGCGACCCATTTTCAATAGAAATTGATAGTGCACCGAGTGAACCACAACTTCAGATTATAGATCTGCAGTGTGATACCGATTTAAGGGAATTGCACTGTCGTGAGGAAATCTGTATATTTTACAATACTCTTAATTCGGACAAATTCTACGAACTTGCCCGAAAAATGTTGGTTATTTTTGATCAACCTACATATGTGAACAAACATTTTCCATCATGAATCTAAATAAAAATTCTTTACGATCAAGCATCGCCGATGAACATTTACAAGCAGTTTTAAGAATCTCAACTACAAAATTAACACCCGAAATTAAAAAAAAATGTTAAAAGATGTAAAATAATTCTTCATCTCATTAAATTCTTGGTTGTTAGAGAATAATTTTTTTTATGTTATATTTCTTCATGATAACAAATAATATATATCTAAAAATAGTATTTTACGTGCGGCCCGCCTTCTTTTCGAATTCCTAATGTGGCCCTTCAGCCAAAAAGTTTGCTCAGGTCTGTTCTAGACTTTATTTAAAGGAGGTCAGTAAGGTTAATTGATGACCCTTCTCTTACAAGGTCTCTCCGCTCTGTGTCTGAAATTCGGTTTTTCCTGCATATCTTTTGTATAGTTATTGCTTAGGCACAGTTCTTCAGAATTGGCGTCTGTAATTCTCTACGGCCTTCCAAAGTAGTTGTATCACGTGCCACAACTAGTCAGCATTCATTCATTCTCCAACTTCAAACTCATATAACCAACTTTTCCTCATTTATTCATTCTGCTTTCTGAAACAGCTCTCCTCCACATTAATTTCCTGAAAAATTACAATCATAGAAATTCATGTCTAATATCGACAAATATCTTTTGTCTTCTTAGTCTTCAATGCATGAGCGGTACTAAAGTAGTATATTTTCTGATATCTTTCATGTTCGGGGCTTTTATAAAATAAAATAAAAAATCCTTCAATAATCGTGTATATCGGGTCACCTAGACAGCTTTTCCTTATCATAATATATAGTAGGTAGGGTCATCGGTCGAATTTTTTCTTCATCATCATGCTAGGATTCAATTAAAACAATGACTAATCTATATTTTCGGATTTTCTTCTCCCTTTGCCGAATTCCTAATACTTCTACTAATTTACACCTTATACGTATTTGTCTTCTGAAAAATTGCAATGTTTCTTTTCAGAGTGAATAGATAAATTACTCATTAGATTGGAGTGGAGTACAATAAGCCATTTATTCCTGTGGTACGGAAAAAATCTAAATCGATTAAAACACGAACTAATTGACTCTTTAGTGAGCGCGGTGTGGAAAGAACTAAAGAACTCGTACAGAGTGAAGGGGAAACTAGGAGCATTAATCATAACCTAGGGCTTAAGGATGTTGAACAAAATATGGAGCTTAAATGAAATCGGCCTAATCCACATTGTGGTTGAGTTCTCATTAAACTCCACTCCTAGACTGCAGATATTACAAATGTACACACAATTCTCAAAAAGACTTGGAAGTGAATTTTTAATTAACACTGTAACTCTACTACATCTTGCTTTTTAGTTGCTTGAATTATTTATTTTTGGAATTCCAAACCGTGCGCATTTAAATTTGATAAATGCTCTGGGTATGGAAATTTATTTCACATACTGTTGAATAATCGTAATGATTATTATTTGTTTTTGTTATGCTCAATTTATTTTAAACTGACCCAATTTCCAGTACAAAGAAATTGAAAGCTGTTTTATCTGTTGGAGGAATTAGATTGGATTAATTTATTAGAGCCGTAATAAGTTATTTATTTATGAATTATATTCACCAGAAAGAAAAATGCTGACGAACATATCACAATATTTAGATAATTTCTTAACTCAGTTGTTTTAATAATTATCATTAAAACTTCCACGATATACAACACATGGTATTGTTTCATTATGTAAATTTGATTCTAACATTGATGTAAATCCATTGCAGAAAACCTCAGCATGTATTTGGATAGTGTCCCAGTTGTATGTGGCGCATGGACTTTTTTTCGCCAGCAGAAACAACGAAATGATTGTCCCGTTGTTATAAGGCAGTGGGTAGGCTGCATACAGGTCTGCAAGCCTTATTTTAAAAAGGATGTGGATCTGTTGTGCAGAGAAGAGCAACGAGATTAGTCAGGGACAGTAAAGGGTACTCTTACCATAAGATTTCAGTTCCGCAAAATACAGCTTATGGAAACTAGGCATCTGCTTACCTGATTGAAGCGTTTAAAACCTTATGGATTCAGTAAATTAAATGCGGATGATATCCGAACTCGTGTTCAGACGATATACACTGGTGTTCAAAGAAAGTGCATCACCTAGGAATTTCACATTACTAACCCTTTTTCGCGATGGTATGTTACATTAATGACTAGCATCACAAATAGAACTATAAAAAGATAGTTAAGGTAAAGCTAAGTAATATTTGACAGGTGCTCTCAAAATATTCCAAAATGAGCATTTATGTGCGGAAGAACATCCTTCCGCACGTAAAGCAACAATAGCACTCTTTCTTCGCGGCGACAACTGCACGTAACTCGTTAACCTGATATAGTTGCACTGGAGCAACTATATCACCACTGCACCCAGTAAATTCGGCTTTTACCCCACACACCCCGGGGTTCTGAGCTGGATATCATCATTCTTCTCTTTCTTGGTGATTTCTCCCCCCCCCCTCTCTCTCTCTCTCTCTCTCACACACACACCCTCTCTCTCTCTCTCTCTCTCTCTCTCTCTCTCTCTCTCTCTCTCTCTCTCTCTCTCTCTCTCTCTCTCTCTCAGGGTAAGTCGGGAATTTTTTTCGGCTGGTACAGCATAAGCCTCAGGCTTCCTTGCACCACACGGCTAACAACAATAATAATCATCTCTCAACATTGTCAGCTTTGATAACAATGTCTGCTGCTAAGACACAGTTTAATACAGCACTGAATAAAAAAGTTTTTGTATAGAAGGCCAATTTACATGATTCACTTTTGGAAGATGAAAAAAAAAATAATAATAATAATAGAGGCATGTGATGCAAGAAAGCAAGCGGTATGGAGCTTATGTAGCATCAGCCAAAAAAAAAAAAAAAAAAAAAAAATATATATATATATATATATATATATATATATATAATAAAATAATAATAAATAAAATTAAAAAAAAAAAAAAAACTCCAACTATTCCCTCCAAAAGTTTGTCCAGTTCCTCCTTGAATTTATTTAAGCTATCAACTTCCACAACAACAGATGGAACTTTGTTCCAGCAATTAACCACCCTCTGGCTAAAGGCAAATTTCCGCACATCTATTCTACAACTGTCTTTTCTCAATTTGAATTTATGCCCCCTCAGGTTCGTAATCTGAGCAAGTGGAAGGATCACATCAGAATTCATTGTGCTCAACCCATTCAAGGCCTTATACACCTCAATCAGATCACCTCGCAGGTACCTAGTCTCCAGCCGCTGTAATTTGCAGAACTTAAGCCTCTCTTTGTAAGAGGATCCCATCATTCCCCTCACCAATCTTGTTGCCCTTCTCTGTACATGCTCAAGCAAATCCACATCCTTCCTAAAATGAGGCCTCCGGACCTGTACGCAGTACTCAAGGCGTGGTCTGACCATTGCCTTATGCAAAGGGATAATCACCTTTTCCCTGCTAGCAAAATTCGTGTATATCATTGACAAAACCCCATGACCTACTCTTTCAGCCTGTCTGAATTGCTCAGAAAACTTCATATCTGACTGCACAATTACTCCCAGGTCTTTTTCATCTTCTACCACCCTAAGTGTAGTATCACACAGTTGGTATGTTCCTCTGGGGTTACTTCTACCCATATGCAGTACTTTGCATTTGTCAACGTCAAACTTCAGTTGCCACTTCTCAGCCCATCTGCCCAAATTTTCTAGATCCTCTTGCAGTAGTACACTGCCATTAATGTCATTAACAATCCCGCCGACCTTTGTATCATATAGATGTTGCAGTAGTTAAAGGTAAAGGCACTTATTTTAAATTCAGAAGAGGGGACTTTGACAGTTTAAGGCACTATATGGAATCTATTAATTGGGCGAATATATTTGAATTATGGAATACATTTAAAGCAAAAATTACGGAAGCCATGAACGTGTGTGTGTGTGTGTGTATATATACACACCATTAAAGAAAATACTGTAGGACAGGATGCTGAAATAGATGAATGCCGAACTGGCAGGTCATATAGAACAGAAAAAGGATAGCATGGGATAGTTACAGAGCAACGAAAAGTATTGAAGCCTATACAAGTACAAGGCTGCATATGAGAAAGCACTTGCTAAGAGAGCAAAGAATGGGGACAAGGAATTTTTCATGTGTGAATAGAAGGTAGACAAAAGCGAATCAAATCGGACCCTTTTGCACTGGGTGTAGGAAAGTCTTAGATAACCCAGCTAATGATGAGGATAAATTAAATAGGTACATTGCATCTGTCTTTACTACGAAAGACCCTTCATGCTAAGAAGACGCTGTGCAAGTAAGACTGAGCCCATATGAAATTTGTGATTTCGAAATTACAGGTGATAGTTTATTAGAAAAACTTTTGAAAATAAAAGCAAGTAAGGCTCTCGGAGTTGATGGCATATACCCAGTAATTTTGAGGGAGGCTTTCAGGGAGTGTATTGAACTATTGAGGTTAATTATGAGAGAATCTTTGGATTGGAGAAGTGCGAACGTATCGCCAATACATAAAGGCGCTTCTAAGAGGTTCTAGGGAAAATCTTAGAGGCAATGATTAAGAGTGCAATCCAGGGTCGTTTAAATAGATATGGCATTCTGGATGACACAATATGGTTTTGTTAAAGGAAAATCATGTTTAACTAACTAAGTAGGCTATTTTGACACAGTTACTCATAAGCTGGACGTAGGGAACAATTTCGACATGGTTTATTTGGATTTTAACAAGACATTTGACTCCGGCCCCTTATGAGAGGTTACTGTATAAGCTGGAACATGTTAGAATTACTGGAAAAATTCTAAGATGGATTGCGTGGTGGCTGCAGTGTAGAAGGTTGTAATTAATGGATATTCTTCAGATTGGTATATTGCCAGGAATGGGGTTCCTCAAGGATCGGTTTTTGGACCACTGTTGTTTCATTTTCATAGACGACATCGATGAAGGCATGATGTCAAAATTTGCGGACAACATAAAAGACTCTGCCTCGTCAGTGACAAGCAGGCGCCTTTCAGGATGACTTGAACAGACTTAAAAAATAAATTATCGGAAAAGTGCAATTATGTTTTAATGCAGGAAAATACAAGATCTTACATTTGGTGAATAGCAATCCCAAAATAAATTATACATTTGGTGGGGTTCAATTGAAAACAGTAGAGGAAGAAAGGTATCTGAGAGTTGTGATACGGGCAGATATGTTTTCTGAGCAATGTAAACAGGTAGCCAGAAAAACTCATATGCGCAAATGAGGCTGATGATTTATTGAACATTGTCCTTAGATATAGGGTGGTAATAATCCCACTGTATAAGGAAATTGTAAGATCACATTTGGAATAATGTGTTCAAGTATGGAGATCTCATTTGATTAAAGACATCGAGCTTCTTGAAAGGGTCAAAAGACGGACAACTTGCATGGTGTGAGATATGCAAAGAGATGATACGAGGAAAGATTCCGATTACGTGGCTGCAGAGCTTGGCAACCAAGGACCTCAGAAGTGGCCTGATTGAGTTTATAAGGCTCAGAAGGGTAAGTAAAATGAATGAAGGTGAAATTTTCACTTTTATAAAGAATTCCAGACTAGGGGCCATAAATTCATGTTACAGGGGTTGAGGTTTAAATTAGATTGTAGGAAGTTTTCTTTTAGCCAGCGAGTCGTTGATTGCTGGAACAGGTTGCCTTCATAGGTAGCCGAGGCTGAAAGTTTGAATAATAAAATAATTTTTCTGTTTGTACTCCAGCACGACAACCAAGTCAGTAGAGTTTACAATAAATCGTCAATACAAATATTTATCGTATTTAGTAGTCACAGGCTTGAACTCCGGTCCACTCAAGGAACGCGTGCTATACACTTTCGCTCATGACCACTGGGCTACGTCTATACATTCAAAGGTCAGCAGGATACCTATGCGAGGACGGAAGCAAATACAGTGAAACTTCTCCTAACGGACACCTCTCGTTAACGGACATTTTCAAATTCCCCAACTCACCTCCATTAGGTTTAACGTGTTTGCAGCTTCTGTCTAGCGGACATTCTCTGTAACGGACGCGGACAGGCAATCTGCACTGTTTCGTTTAGATTAGCACTTAATTTGATCTCACGGCCCTTTTTCTAGGAATGTTTCTTCCACATATTGCCTCAATCTATTTCCGATTCTCTGAATTTTATCAAGATTTACGTCGCGGTTGTAAACCCTTTTTCAAGAATTTTTAAGGCACGTGTAAAACTTTTGATGAATTCGGTGTGTGCAGGGGGCGGGGTGAATTTGGTCGGCCTTTCGTCTTTTCAGTTTCAGTTTTGTTCAGTGTCGTGTGAAGTGCGCAATGTCTTCTCGTAAACATTTAACTTTAAAAAATAATCGAACTCATTAATGCGTATGATCGGCAAAAAAATAGTGTTCGCAATCTCGCTGCAAAATTCAAAATCGGGAAGACGCAGGTAAGCGACATCCTAAAGAAAAAAAAAAAATGAACTGCTCAAACAATTTTGACAACACGAAAATGATCAGGTTCAAAAATCATTCCCGAAAACTGTTGGACTTCAAATTGACAATGTTACGTATGAGTGGTTTTGTCGCGCACGTGCTAAAAAATTCCCATTAATGGGCCTATTATTAGGGAAAAGGCTTTGGAGGTTGCGAAATCTGTGGGAGTAAATGAGTTCTGTGGGATGGCTAGACAAGTTCAAAACTCGGCATAAAATTTCTTGGAAAACCGAAGTGGTGAAGGTGGATCTGTTGATACTGGGGCTGTAACAGAGTGGACCGTCAAATTGGAAGATTTATGTCGTGATTTTGAAGCTAAGGATATTTACAACTGTGACGAAAAAGGGTTGTTTTTTAAAGCTCTTCCTGAAAAAATAATGAGTCTAAAAAACGAAAAGTGCCAGGGCAGAAAAATTTCTAAGGAACGCTTGACTGTACTATTGTGTACAAATATGCTGGGAGACTTTGAACAACCTCTTGTTATAGGAAAACCACAAAATCCTCGTTGTTTCAAGGGCATAAAGTTGAATCTTTTGAATGTTGACTGGAAGTCTAATAAAAAAGCGTGGATGACACGAGATATCATGAGCGAATGGATAAGTCACTTTAACCAAAACATGATTCGTCAAAACAGAAAAATTATTCTTTTCATGGATAATGCTGCATCTCACCCGCACATTGAATTGTCCAACATTCAAATCGTTTTTCTGCCACCAAACACATCTGCAGAGTGTCAGCCCTTGGATCAAGGGATAATAAAAAATTTTAAACTTCACTACAGAAAACGTGTTTTAAGACATCTCATTGCAAACATGAACGATGTAACATGTGCGAGTGACCTTGCAAAGAAAATCAGCATCCTAGATGCGATTCAGTGGATTTCCTCTTCAGTAAACGCAGTTAGAAAACAAACTGTCGTGAACTGTTTTGTAAAGTCTGGCTTCTCAAACGCAAAAATTGAAGTTGTGAACAGCAATGTGGAGCACCAAGAAGAACAAGAACTTCAACGTCTATTGATAATGTACGACACTTCAGCTACAAGTGACCCTGGCTACAAAGATATAGACTCGAACCTCACTACAGAAGATGGTGCTCTAGATATCAACGACATTATCATCGATATTTTTCAAGAAGTTCCTCATGAGGATGAAGAAATGGAAGGTCATTCTGTCGAAGAACATATTAACGACGAACCACCGATGAAAATAGAAGAAGTGCTCATACAAATCAATCGTTTAAAAATGTTTTTCGCCGCTGAAGAAGATACTGAAGGACTTTCGATGGTTTCTTCACTCCAAACAAATGTTGAAAACAAAATTATCAGCCGGAAGAAGGTGCAGAAGAAAATAAGTGATTACTGTATGTATTTTTCTTAAGATAAAGTCATAATATGCATAGCACAATTGTATGTATATTATTTACAAAAATATTGTGCAAAATCTGTATATAATTTAATTTAATTTTACATTAAACGTTTAACGATTTTTCTTTATCTCTTGTGTATGTAATTGTATATTATTTACAAAAATATTGTTCAAAATCTGTATATATTTTAATTTAATTTTACATTAAACGTTTAACGATTTTTCTCTTTCTTTTTTTTTTTTTTTTTTCTCCCTCAGACTTCTTGTTAGCGGACACTTCTCTCTAACGGACACATTTTCGTTCCCCATGGCTGTCCGTTAAAGGGAAGTTTCACTGTAGTTTGTATTTTCTTTTCTACTTTTTTTTTTCTCCTGTGCAACAAAAACCAGTGGCTGTCTTGCACTATATGGCGAATACTATTACTGTCGATGAACATCCGGGATGGATTTTGACACTTTGAAGGTGTTCCTGGATCATGATAGTAAAATAATAAACTTCAAAGTGGCTTGTATAAATATGCTTGCTTTTAGTTCATTTTATATATTTTACTGACTGACTTATTTTCTGATTAACCCTTTTTTATCAGTTTTTTTTTTTTTTTTTTTAAAATTCTTATTGGTTAATTTTTATTGCATTTCGAGGTTTGTCGTTTCATAGTTATCATTCAATTGATTTTACTTGTTAGCGTTACATAGGGGAAGGTGCACTGGCTAAGATGGAAACCAGATTTTTTTTTTTTTTTAAGGTAGATTCATTAAATTCAAATAATTTTTGCTCCTAAACGCATTATTTTCAGTTAATTGTGTTAAAGGTTCGTGCATGGGCGGATTTACTGTGACACATTTGCTCCAGGGCCCAAGGTAATGGGAAATCTCTGAACAGTGCAATAACTGTTTATTTCCACCCCCCTCCACTACCGTATTTTAGGGGATCTAAAAATATGTACGCCTGAGCTGCAGACTTTCCAAATCAGCATTGCTTTCAGGTATAGGCAATTTGATAATTGGGAGGAAATAATTTATTGACCAAGACAAGGCTTGCACGCGCATACTTTTTGAGAATCCATTCATCTTTAAATCTTGCCTTTGATTGTCGGTTTTCTTAGTTTTTGGTAAAGCTTTTCACATTTTAGCTAGAAAACATCAGCGTAACATCGGAGCTCAAATGATGATTGATGAATTCTACTGCTCTGTGGAGCTGTTGGCAATTTGGCGTAGAACGAAACGCCGATTTTCCATTACCCTTATACGAAGAGGTCGGAATCTGTTTTCAGCAATAAACGAATGTCCGACAGATAAAACCACCTGGTTTAGAAACTGCCTTATGATGACATTTATCAGGAGATTGCTCAATTTGGGAGTTTTCTTGACGGCTCGAAGAAGTAAAGATTATTGCTAATTGCAGTCGTTAGGTTTCGCTCATTGTTTTGATTTCTGGATAACAAGCTTGGCAGTAGATGATAGCAACCAAAGATATCAGTGGCTTCTTTCTGTTACTAACTGATCGTGTGAGTCGATTTAGTTTAGCCAAAAGTTCCCAGATTCGTTATTTTCATTGTTATTTTTTGTGATTTCAGTGGACCAGTTGGGTTCGTTTATGTAGTATGAAAAGTTTTTTTTTTTTAACACCTAATTGGAGTTGGTTGAAAAAATTTTTTTTTTCGCAAGAAGGAAAAGACACATGAGGCTTATCCGTTATTTCTCAAATTGATATTTTAAGGAAAACAATGTTTGGGCGAAGGTTCCAAGAAATGTTTAGTAGCCGAATAACACAACTTCTTGATGGTGTGTGTGAAATTAGAAAAGATAATTCAGTAAGGACTGAGTTGTTTATTTCACACATGAACAGAGGGAAGAGCAGTATCTTGATCAAAGCCGAGATACTGTTATAGTTGTTTAGAGCAGGGGTCGGCAAACTACGGTCCGCGGGTTAATATTGTTTTTTTCCATGGAAAAAAATTAAAAATAAATCAAATTACGCGCTGCAATAACCGATAGTCAAGTTGAGATACTAACTTCGAACTCCAGTATGATGAAATATTATCTCAGAAAAAACAATTACATTCATCGCATTAGTACAAAATTTAACCAATTCTATAATACGTTTATTAATAAATGGAAATTATTTATTTATTTGTAAGTGTCAGCATGTGTATAAATATTATGTAAAATAACACTTCCTAATAAAAAGATTTTGAACCCGATTTTTTTTTTTTTTTTTTTTTGTTGCTCTATGAGTAGAATTACCCATGTAAATATCTTCGAGCCTGCTGCCTGGCCCGCCGAGCCTAAACATTTTACGATCTGGCCCTTTCCAAAAAATGTTTGCCGACCCCTGGTTTAGAGAGCTTGATAGTAAGAAGGTATATTGTACAAGGCTTTTTTTTTTTTTTTTTTATTGAAATTTATTTAGGATGAAGAAGAATTTAAATGAAATTTTAATAATGCTGAGAATGCAAGAAATTTTGAATTGTTGAAAATGGAAAATAATCTTAAAATTCAAGATACTTAATGTTCTAAAACGTAGGTTAAGGTTCTCAGCATTAATTTTTTTTTTCTTCCACAGCATTATAAATATATTTTTTCATGTTCAGCATTATTTAAAGAAAGAAGCTAGCTTACAAAAAAAAAAAAAAGCGAGAAAGGTTCTTGCATGTATAACTAACTTTATTAATGCACTAACCACTAATTGTTTGAGTCCTGCTATGGATTATCATGGAACAAGTAAATAAATGGGCTGTGTTAGGGTAACTAAGAGTAAGAATAGGTACATGTATACTTCCATGTACAGTAATGATAGGGTGCATAGTAAATAAACTTGAATTAGAAGTATTGATTAAATCATCAAAGGCAGACATTGTAGGGATATCAGATATATTGTGTCACTCAGGTATGAGGGATTCAGAATTTGATTATGGGGTGTACAATGTGGACAGAAATGACAGTGTTGCTTGTCAGGCAGCACTGGGGGGGGGTCCCCTAACTCTGCATAGTATACTCTATGATGTAGTACAAACTCTGTAAAGGCCGGAGACAGCAAAGTTTCTGTAGTATAGTGTAGTGTTGGTCCATTGTTCCTCGAGTCATTTAGCTTCGGGGGCCCCTAGGTTGCCTGTCCATTGCCTCATGGAGGCAGGCTGGGTGTAGTAAGAAGTAAACAGGTCTCTTACTGGGGTGAACCCTGAATGTCACCTGGGCTTGCTAGGGAATACCCTGGAGTAATGCTGGAAACTTTACTGGAAAGGGAGGGTGGGGTTGATAGTTTAAGGGTTGAAGAAAAGGGGGTGAAGATAAAGGTGTATGATAGGAAGACTCCACCTAGAAATAGGAAGTTAAGGGACACCCCATGTGGAGGCAAACCACCCTTTATGGGGGGACTGCCAAGAGCAGAAAAAGGTTTATGGTGGTAGAGTCCACCAGGGAAATGTTTGGGTGGGAGGTGGGGAAGGAAAATAGGTAATGAACGGGGAGTAAAGCAATGGGGCCAGAGTGCAATGTGGGAGAGGAGATTGGTGCTATGAATTGACAGCACTTTCCTGTTTGAAATCCCACACCAGCTGCAGCAGGTCTATGCCCACACTATGCCTTGGAGGGGAGGCATGGCAGGGGGTGGTCCTAGTAGGTTGCCTCCACTCTGGTTCAATTGGGGGAGGGGAGCATGGCCTGTAGAACTACACACACTACATATATTCAGCCCACCTGCATGCCCATTGCGCTTACACAAGTACACTTTTTTCTTTTTTTTTTTAAAATTAGTGTATTTGTGAGCAGACTGGAAAACAGCACAACACATTTCACACTCATGCATTTGCCTTCTTACATTCAACATCATACAGGGATAGGATGCAGGTGTCACCTAGACAGCATTTTTTTTTAATGATACTAATTGCAAACATTCATTCAGTCACTGCATAATTTACCCAGGTGACCTACCATTCACATACATTTGTACAGTTTAGCCTACATAATGGGAACATAATTTTTTCCCCTTAATATACAATTTTCACAGTAACACCGTTTTTTTTTTTTTTTTTTTGCAGATTTAGTGCGCGCGCGCACACACACACACACACACACACACACACCTCTTTTTCTCCTTATTTCACATATTCACACAGATATGAACTCTCAATCACGTCTGAAACGTGGATGCAAACAAGAGCCCAATGAAAGCAAGACTGTCATGTACACCTGTCATTCTTATAACTATTCATGCAAGCCTTTGTCCATAGCCAAGATCTTTACATATACTACATGATATAAAATAGTAAAAACAAAGTCTGACACAGAAAAAAACAATTTAAATACTAAAACAAAATAAAATATCTCTCCTATATAAGATGGTAATGTTACATAAACTGTAATCCAAAATAATTGTACATAAAATAATAACTACGGGGTGTTTCAAATATTACAGACTACAAAATAATATATTCTGATGAAAATTGACAGTTGTGGATGAAATCTCAATGTTTTCTATAAACATTGAATGTGAGCCCATGAGTCCCAGGAACACCACAAGGTGTGTTCTTTGGTACCTTGTCTCATCATTTGCTGAGGTAATGTGTAATTGAGATATTTTTGCATATTCACATAAAGGTTGACAGCCTTTCAATGGTGCCTCGAGCTTAGGGAACAAAAAAGAAGCCACATAAGTATGGTGAATACAGTGGTTTTGACAGTACGCAACTTTTTGCTAGTCAAAAACTCCTGAACAGTGAGAGGCTTGTGGTTTGGTGTGTTGTCGTGGAAGAAGAGCCAACTGCCGTCTTCTTGATATTGAGGCTGCAAATAATGAATTCTCTGCAACAAATGTTTTGAAATGTCTAGATAGTAGGCAGAAGTAATGTTTTGGCCTTTGGCATGAACTCTTTGTGCACACTTCCCTTGCTATCATTGAAAGTGATGAGAATTATTTTTGACCTTTCTCGAACTCTTCTGGCTTTGATTGAATTTAGAAAGTTGGGGTTGTTTTCAGTGGCCTCAGTGAGTTCAACTCCACCTGTCATTGACCATCTGTTAATGAATGTGGAACAAACTGCACAGACCCTGAATTATTGTCAAATGGTTTTCTTACTAACACACAGATCTTCTGGAATCATTCGGAGCTTTGTAATTCAGACATTGATAATGATTTCCTGCACTGTTTCAATCAATTCTGGCAATTAAGCTGTTTTGCTGGGCCTGGCTGTTCATAGTCTTCCATGGGTGAAACATTTATGCCACTCAAACACAGGTATGGGGCAGACAGTTTTCTCCATGCACTTGCATCATCATTTGAAATATTTTTGTGGCCCTTTTGCTCATCAAACACAAAACTTGATGTTTGCTGTTTGTTCCATTCACCCTCAGAAACACAGACACAGGAGAGACTTGCAATTCAACTCTTGCTACATTTTGAAATGGTGGCAATTTCTTTGACTGTGATGCTTGAGGAACAATCACTTTTACTTCTAATAGATGTGGTACCAATTTCACTATAGGAGTGGAAGTGTTTTTTTTTTTTTTTTTTTGGCTGATGCTGCATAAGCATTTCTTGCATCAAATGCCTCTACTAATGCTAAAATGCTAATGCTAGATGGCAGCACCAGCACCCATCTCATTAAATGTGTATATTAAATTCTGTAACGATATGCTTTTTGGATTTTCTTAGCTGGTTCTTCAAGAAGTCCACAAAGACTAGTCCACAGAGCATATTGTTTTTTTAATAATTTATATATTAAATAAAGAGATATATAATATGACAGTTAGTTGCAGTTGGCAGTTTAGTGACAATAAAACTATGTAGATTAAAGTTTATTTAAAGATACATCTACATAATGTGTTGTATTTTCATTAGGATGAAGAGGAAGAAATTAAATTGGAGATTAATGTATTAAAAAAGGTATGTATGCTTATATTTTGTTATTTAGTTATTTTTTAAATAAAGTAGCTTGAGTTTTACAGTAAAATTGGGCAGTTAACTTCTGTTATGATAGATATTTGTATTCCAGGTTTCTAATTTTTCAATTTTGTTGTACCGTTATATTCATGGATGTCATGTGCTCTTGTTTCAAAAAATTCTTTCAGAGTAGTAGTAGAAAAGAATGTTTAAGGGCATGATTTCATTCAGGTTTGTCAAATCTGCAATTATTGAACACTTCACTCTATATGTGAAAATGTTTAATAGACTATTTTTAATGCTTCATTAGTTGCATGACATCTGGGCAGATGCTACTTAACTTTTTTCTATTTTCTTAAATTTGAAATAAATTTCCTAATTAAACCTTTTCCCACCAGTTTTTTTTTATTATGTGATGAATGATATCAGTATTTTATTTATAGAAAATTACAGGGGTATTTCATTGTAGTAGTTGAAATCAAATAAATACTCATATGCTTTACCTGCATTTGATTTAAATCATGGAGAAACTTTCCACTGTTAACTGAAGGTCAAGCACAGTGTTCTTGACACTAATGCTTTGGCTCATGTCCAGTTTAGGGATAGATATTGTTGTCAATAGTTCTGCCTAAATTACCATCTTTAAATTAATATCTTTTTAAATTGTATAGGTATGAATCACTAGAATAGGTATGAATCTGCTATTCACTTAAAATCTAAGACACCATCAGCAGCTGTTTTGAAGGCCACTGCTTATCATTGGCTTGCAGATGGTCTCTATTAACAAATGAGTGCCAATTGTGAATAATATATTTTGTCTTTAAGGGAACATGTCCTCAGTTCTTGCAGAGTGAACATGTACCTAAATCCTTTATAACCCTCCCTATCTTTCAATACTTCCTCATTCTGCAAGATCTTCTCCTCTACCTTTGACATCAAACATAATAATGGTTGTTACTTTTACTTTTATTCCTCACCAGGAAAAAAAAAATTCTTCCATCATAGTTTGAATGACCCTCTTATACCCTTTTTATATTTCTGTAAGCGCTTCGACCTGTTGGGGGGGGAGGTGATCATGGCAGCAATTGTTGGGGGGGGAGATATAAGAAGGAGGGATTGAGAGAGAGAGATTTTGAGAGGTAACCGGGGGAACAATGAATAGAATGGATCGTTGGTGGACGGGTATGATGTGGATAATAATAGTTAAGAAAAGTTAAATACAATCGCGGCAACCCTTTTGTCGGGGAACATAATAAATAGCGTCTTCTATTACAAAAGGCTGTGACTGTTATGAAGACTGTCATTAAGTTGTATTTGCATGGTTAAACTTTCCCCCCTTTTCTCAGTAACCTCCCCAACATAGTTATGGCTTATCTGTGTGCCTTGTGGCTTTGTTTAGGACCGGGTTTTGTATACCCAAAATATAATAGGTGAGATTGGATGACCTATCTAACCCTTATATCGCAGTTTGAACCCGTTTTTTCACGTTGTGTAACTAAGAAAGGATTTAATTAATAAATTTAATGAAATTACCTTCCTTAGCGCAATAATTTTTAATTGAACTTAATCAACCCCAGGTGAGTACTAATGTGATCTGAAGTCAGCAACGAGGCAGTATTAGAAACAAAACAATCATTTATTACAATATATATAAAAACACATTACATAGGAAAATACACACATATAGCTCATTCTCACTCTTATAACATTCATCTTCTTATTAAAGATTAGGAAATTATCATAATTTGATTTAAACCATTTTAGTATTATACCATGATTCCTTATAATTATATTTCTCTTACAAGGGCCATACCATTAATACAACAATCTATACTATCCATAAACATATATATATATTTTCTATTTGCCCTTGTTGAATATCAACTGGGTACCATCGTCTTTTCACCCTTTTCTCCTCTGTTTAATATTTAAAACAGTTAATATTTCAGGCATTTAATATTTAAGACATTTAATATTTTAAGTACATACATTAGAATATCAGACCTTTACGTTAACCAGTTAATATTCATGGTACCTAACTGTTGTACCGCGACATGTAATACAATTCATGTGTAACATATTTAAAACATTTAGAGAAATCAACTTAGAAAGGAATCATCTTTTAAAACTGCGTCACCGTAATATTCCATTTAAACTATCTCTCGTTCTCATACATACATGATGAAACATTTCCGCTTACCGTTTTCCTGTATCTTTCCCTCGTTTCGATCGAGATTCCTCCTTCTCAGGACGCTTCCCTCTGCTTGATTCTGCTGCTGGAAAATTACTTGACTTCTTCAATATGATTTTCACTGGCACAATTCTTACTAGGTAACGTTTTACACTACAGACAAAAGTCGCGACTATTTTAATCTTCTAAGTCGAACTATTTTCCAATTCTTACTAATACTATACTATCTGTTTCTCACTTAACAACAACGCCAACACTTTTTACTTCTTAATTCTTCTCAAATCTTTACTCTTCACTCTTAATACGCACCCTCTATTTTTCTCTCCTTTGCTTTTTTATTCAGGGTCAAATCTTTTGGGTATCTTTCCATCGCTTGTCTCATTGGATGTTCTAATTCCCAGGCCAAAATCTTAGGCGGTCCAAGTACCGGGTCATGGTTGAAAAATCTGTTGACTCCTCTTCTGGACCACTTAACGAGCAGCCAACCCTAAGTACGTCATGGCTACTGGCACTGGTGTTACTTTTTTTGACCATATTTGGGCAAGCGAGATGGTTATTCAATATCACCATCATTCGGAAAGAGCTCAAGGTATTTTGTTGTTTATGTGGGGAAGGAACTGTTCTTCCCCTGCTATAGCATCTTCCCATACTTGCTGAACACTCGTGTGTTTATAAGAGAAGACTTTTCCCTTGACATTCGTGACCTATCAACGGAAGTTCTTATAGCTGAAATGTACTGTATATAATTTTCTTCTAAGCAAGGTTACGAGTGGGCTGGGTCTTTAGAGGATATTTAATATTTTAGTTCTAATTTCGAATAATATTTATTTGATTTTACTGATTTCCGTCCTTGCTGATGGTATTACAATTTTATGGATTTCAACACAATCAAAATATACGTCAGCAACTAGGGAAATCAGACTAATAGTTAATTTATCCATTACTGAATATTTAATTTATCCGAAAAGAGAAAGGTGGGATTCATACCACTCGTAACAGACCCTTACCCAAGCAGTATATGAAAGTAAAACTTCCATAAAAACATAACAGCTGTTGTTTGTCTTTAACCCTGTGATTGGGCTTAGAAGAATGCAGATATTATAATGTTTTTGTTTATACTCCGGCACGACCACCAGGTCAGAGGAGTTCACAATAAATCAATCAATACCAACGTTAATCATATTCAGCAGTCACAAGCTTGAACCCTGGTCCACTCAAAGAGTGTGTGCTACTGCATTCGTGCTTCTGACCAATTTGATTATTTGAGTTTCAACTGCTACATTGAAATACTCCCGTGAACTCACAATATTGTACTGCATGTGGTCCAATTCTAGGAGTTAAAAGTAAATATTTTTTAACGGTTTTTAAATGGAAGTTTTACTTCCATACACTACTTGGCTCTTTGCTTAGACAAAATATATTCTGCACGGTTCAGCATACATTTGCTAATAGAGACCACTTGCCAGATGTTACAAAGACAGTAAGCTCTGAAATATTTGTTCTAGTGGTGTCTTAGATTTTTAAATGTATAGTGGTTCACCTGTTCTGATGATACTATATAATTTAAAATATATTAGCAGTTTAGACTGAACGATGGATAATGGTATTTGTCTCAGAGTTGAATATAAGCTCAAACCTTAGACCTAGGAGTTAGTCTTCATTTAAAGCAGAAAATCTCTCTATGCTTAAAACTGAATATTTGCTTTGTTCAGTATATGTATTTGATTTCAGTATTTTTTTTCTTTTTGTTTTGATTTACTAGTGTTACAAGAGGTTAACTTTTTTTTTTTTTTTTTTTTTTGGTCTGACAGATGCCACATGACAGAATGTGTTAAAAATTAGCAAAAGTATGGTGTTTGTGTTTTTATTATTTGCTGGAGTGTATGAAATCTACATGTCCAGCAACTGCAATTTGTCAGTATGCTTAACCTTGAAGGGTGGGTGTGGCGAATTATGGGTAATATATCGTTCATTCTTTGGAAATTGCCTCTCCCCAAGGGAATTTTTTTTACAAAACTTTAAACAATGCCTGAGATAAAGAATACAAATCATAATTAACAAAATACTTATTTTATTTTATTAGTTATGATTTCTATACTTTATCTCAATATAGAATTATTATTATTATTATTAGCTGATTTATCCACAAAAAAAAGCGGACCACCCAGAGATGGCTGTGTGCCAGGAGGGTGTGTTATTTGAAAACTGAGGTATGAGGTACAACATATACAACAGGTTAATTAGTAGCATACACATGGGCTCATCCTGGGATATTTATACAGAATTTTACTTATATACAAAAGGTTGAAGTAATATAACAAAATCTAAAAATTATAGGCTGAAGTTATACAAAATTATTTGTAGAAAGGCACTCACCAGTTAGGCAAAAGTATTCATTACAGATTCATCAGCTGATAACAATTCCCTAGGGTTTTATTTTTATAGAGCTCATCTTCACAGAATTATCTGGATGAATGCCTTGAGGCATTCATCCAGATAATTGCTCTGGAGGCTCTTCGTTTGTACCACGAAAGGTTCCCAGAACGAAGATGTCCAGACAGGAAAACGTTTGAAGGTATCCATCGCTGCCTTTGTGAACACGGGACCTTTACACTTCATGCTGCCAAGATTTATGACTCCTGCAGTAGAGGGTGGACCAACTGCCTGGCCTCCACATTCAGCTGATTTAAACCCACTAGATTTCTTCTTGTTGGGACATTTAAAGTCATTGGTGTATTCAACTCCAGTAGCTGATGTGGAAACTCTCCGCAGTCGAATTGTGGCAGGTTACGAGACAATACGAAACATGCCAGGAATTTGGCATAGTCTTCGCGAGACCATGAGATGTTGATGTGAGGCCTGTATTCAGGCAGAAGGTGGACATTTTGAACAATTACTTATAAGGTGATGCGAACAGTTAAGTGTCATAGACAAACCTTCAAAACTCGGAAACCAAGAATTTCCGATACTATGTTGATATAAAATTTTTATTTTCTACATACGAGGAACTCATTGCCGACCGGGCTAGCCGAGTGGGTCAAGTACCTGCCCGGCAACCCAAAGGTCGCGGGTTCGATTCCCGCCTCGGGCTTGGATCAAAGTACTGCAAAAACCTTGGGAGGTGCAATATGGCCACAGAAGCCGATGCGCTGTTGATATAAAATTTTTATTTTCTACATACGAGGAACTCATTGCTAAAGTTATGCTGTGTATTTTTGAGACACCCTGTATATCTCAAACTGATAGCGTAAGGTATAAAGTAAAACTAGATAGCGTAATACAAAACACTGTATTAGGAATATGTTAGCTTATTATAGTATTATTAATTAATCAAAAATATTATTAATCTTATTAAATTTCATTGTTAATTAAATTGTATTTAAATGGAAATCATGACCCAGACTAGAGCTGTGAAGCAAAGATCACAGACTAGCGAGAGTGCTGTGACTAGGGGAGAAACGAAAGGGGCCATTCTCCAATGCATCAGTCTCAAAAAATGTGTGAAATGTGAAATGTTTGCTGACATTTCTAAAACAGGACATGATCTAGCCGAGGAGGATGCCCTTGTGTGTGCTAGATGTCTAGAGTGTCAAGAAATTAGGTGCTGACTCGGCTTTCTGATGGGTGTCTATGAGAGCTTGAGGTGTAGGGTAAATGCCATCAAAGAAATTAATGAGGGGGCCTTGTCAAGCTCTCAGCAGCCCAGTTCAATGACAGAGCTCACTCCTGTGCATCAGGCAACACACAGGCAATCTCCAAGGCAGAATGCACTGGTCCCAAAGGAACTGGTTATTGTTGATGACTATTGTCAGGGAAATGGGGAATGTACCATGCAAGAAGGATAGGTGGAATAGGGCCAGGATATGTCTGCCAGGGGCAAAAGTTGATGACTTTGTAGAGCAGATATCTTTTAAGGGCACAAAAGGTGATGTACACGTTGGAACTAATGACATTAAGAGTAAGATATCTGCAGATTTACTCAATAAGTACAGGTCAAATGTTGAAAAAAAAAGTCGCGAGTTAGGAATGAATGTGAAAGTGTCTGCAATTCTGCCTAGACACGATAGGAGGGAGTATATGATGAGAGCCTTGTCAATCAATTTTGCCCTGGAGAGATTGTGCAAGGCTCAAGGGGTAGAAATTTTTTCAGCCTGGTCTCTGATTGTTGACAGGAGAGACTGCTTCTACAGGGATGGGGTACACTTAAATAGAAAGGGTGCAAGAATATATGCTGATGCTATCGAGGCAGTGTTAGTTGGGTCAGAAAAGTGCTAGCTTAGGGGGATACACAGACTAAAAGGTTAACAGTGGTCGCGGGCAGAGGCAAAAGTGATTCTTGCACTCATTCTATTAGAATGAGCAGCAGCCTTGGAAAGAAAGGTAATGGAGATTTCCAGGACTGCTGTGAGTTGTAGTGGAACAAGTAAATACATGGGCTGTGTTAGGGTAACTAAGTGTAGGAACAGGTGCATGTACACCAATGCTAGGAGTATAGTTAATAAATTTGATGAGCTTGAAGTGCTAGTCAAGACATCAAAGGCAGATATTGTTGGGATATCAGAGACATGGTGTCACACAGATGTATACAGTGCAGAATTGGAAATTGGGGAGTACAATGTGTACAGGAAGGATAGACGACAGGAAGGGAGGAGGGGTTATGCTGTTAGTTAAGAACACATAAAATCTAAGGAAGTGCATCCAATTGATGTCGGTGGACAATGCAATGTTGAGACTGTTTGGTGTGACAAAAGCACTCGGAAAGGAATTACTGAGAGTAGTTGTGTGTTATAGGCTTATTGAATCTGATGAGTATAATGAGCATTTGTGCAGAGAAATAGTGGGCCAGTACATCAGCATGTCTTGTAATTCGGGATTTTAACTTTCCAAATAATGAGTGGAACGTATGGGTTGGTCACTTGTACACTAGCAAGATTTTTGTGGATTTATTGGATGACTTTTCTACAGCAAATGATCGAGAGGCAACCAGAGGGAGTACTACTCTTGAAACTGATTATCAGCAGTGATTATTCATGCATTAAGAATTGCAGATAAAGGAACCACTGAGTGACATTGTACTGATGTGGGAATAAAAAAGATGTAACTACCGTCAAGGCTAAAGGGAAGGGCTTTTGCTTTCGTAAAGGTGACTACAGGGAGGTCTCAGACAGGTTTTTTTTTTTTTTTTTTTAAATTCTGTACATTGGGATCAACTGATGATGTTACCAATGTTGAATTCTAAATGACGTTGAAGTCTTCAGGCACTTAATTTTGGAGGCTACTAGGCTTTTCATTCCAACTAAGAAATACTGTTCAAGGTTTAGTCCTAAAATGGATGTAAGATGAATTAATGAGGCTAGTGGCAGAAAAGAAAAATGTATGGGATTCATATAAAGTATCAGGTGACACAGAAGTCTATGGCAGATATAAACTTGTCTGTAATCAAGTCACAAACGAGGTTAGGCAGGTGAAGGCAGATTAAAGAAATCTTTGCCAAAGATTTGGCAAAGAAATCTTTGCCAAAGATTTGGCAAAGAGAAATCTTTGGCAAAGGATGCAAAGAAAAACAGCAAAGAATTCTTTAATTATGTAAACTGTAGAAGGAAAGGGATGAAATCAGATTGGACCACTTAACATAGATGGGTTGACTGTTGATGAATCATGCTCAGGTAGCTGATAAACTGAATGAGTATTTTGTATCTACATTCACACATGAGGAGTTATTCAATGAGGGGAGTGCCCGAAGTTTATGAAAATCTAACAGGGAGCGAAGTGATTTTGTAATAACTGAGAGCAAAGTGGAGCAGAAATTGTTGAAGTTAAAGATAAAAAAGGCACCTGGGGTGGATGGGATCTATCCAGTTATATTAAAGGAGGCAGTAAAGGAAGTAAGCCAAACCCTTAGCCATAATTATGAGAGCTTCCTTGGACTCAGAGGAGATCCCCCATGGACTGGAGGCGTGCAAATGTATCACCAATTCACAAAGGGGTTTCAAAAGGTGACACAAGTAACTATAGACCTGTTAGTTTAACTTGTATTCCAGCGAAAATAATGGAATCACTGGTTAAAGAAGTATTGCAGGATCATCTAGACGAGATTGCAGTAATAGTTAAGACACAGAATGGGTTTGTTAAAGGGAGGTCTTGTCTGACCAATTTGATTAGATACTATGATGTGGTCACAAAGGAACTGAACGCCAAAAATCATTTTGATATATATTTGGATTTCAGGAAAGCTTTTGATATTGTTGCACATGTAAGACTGCTGTACAAATTGGAGAGGTATGGCATTAAGGGGAAGTTGCTACAATGGATAAAGGGATGGTTGAGTGGGAGATGGCAGAGAGGTAATTAATGGAGACTGCTCTTCGTGGACAAATATTATTAGTGGAGTTCCCCAGGGTTCGGTGTTGGGTCCATTGTTGTTTTGTATATTTATCATTGATATTGATGAAGGAATATCAGTTTAATGTCCAAGTTTGCAGATGATACAAAGGTTGGCAGGTTGTTAACGACAGTATGCTACTCCGACTGGATCTAGATAAGTTGGGCAAATGGGCTGAGAATTGGCAACTGAAGTTTAACATTGACAAATGCAAATTACTGCATATGGGTAGCAATAACCGAAGAGAAACTTACCAACTGTGTGGTAATACACTCAGGGAAGTGGAAAGTGAAAAAAACCTGGGGTTAATTGTGCAGTCAAATATGAAGTTCACTGAGCAGGGCAGGTCACGGAGTCTTGTCAATGATATATAGGAATTTTCCTAGCAGGGACACGGAGGTGATTATCCCGTTATACAAGGAAATGGTGAGGCCACACCTAGAGTACTGCGTACAGGTCTGGAGGCCTCATTTTAGGAAGGATGTAGAGTTGCTAGAATGAGTACAAAGAAGGGCAACAAGATTGGTGAGGGGAACAAAGGGGTGCTCTTACCAAGAAAGGCTTAAAGTTCTGCAGAATGCAGCACCTGGAGAGTAGGCACCTGTGAGGTGATCTTATTGAGGTGTATAAGGCCTTGAATGGGTTGAGCAAGCTGAATGCTGATGGGATTCTTCCTCTTGCTCAGATTTAAGAATCTGAGGGGGGCACAGTTTCAAATTGAGGAAAGACAGTTGTAGAATAGATGTGCAGAAATTTGCCTTTAGCCAGCAGGTAGTTGATTGGTGGAACTGACTTACATCTTTTGTTGTGGAAGTTGATAGCCTAAATAAATTTAAGGCTGAGCTGGACAGGCATTTGGAATGAATGGAGGGGTGAAATGGGAGAGTTTTTTTTTTTTTTTTTTTTGGCTGATGCTGCATAAGCTTGATTTCTTGCATTGTATACCAATGCTAATAATAGGCTTGACATGATATAATCTCCAAATTGTTACGGCAATTTTAGATTGTAGAATTTGTTTGAAGATATGATGGAGAAGGTCTACTATGCATGTTCTGCATATTTTTATTATGAAAAGTGGGAGTCCATCCGAACCCACAGAATTTGTTAATGACATCAATAAAGTTCTTTCAATATCATCCATCTGCGGCCTTAGGTATCCAGCCTTCTTATGAGAGAGATTTTGGATTAGGTTAACCTGCCTGGAAAGTTGCATTGTGACCATTCCTGGACGTGCTTTTGGTTATTCACAGAGTGATGTGGATGGTGAGAAAGAATCCTTCTACACCTCTTCAGCCTATCTAGAATGACTTGGCTGCGGACTTTTCTTTTGTGTTGCCTTTTCTTCTTCAAGGAACATGCCTTTTCTTTCTTATGGAACCTAAGGTCTGAAAGAAGTTGATTTCTGCCATTTTCAGTAGGTTCTTCTGCTTCTTGATGAAAGCCAGCTTAGTTTCCTTATTAAAACCCTGATTTGACCTGTTACAAAACCTGTCATTTTTGGCTGTCCCATGGAGAGCTATCAACTTCAACTGTTCTGACAAGTCAAGAATAGCATCCTGTATCGACTTGAAATAAAAACATCCCCAGTCAAAGAAGTTTAGGTACTGTAAAATGATATTGGGCTTCTAATATTTAATAGAGAAGGAAACCTTTGGCAATTATGAAGTATGCATCAGATAGCACAAGGGAATTGCTTTGTAGTTGGTTGATGACATGAAATTGGCAAGTGATCTAATTGAAATTGGACGGTATTAGGTAGTAGTTTGTGTGGCAGGTTGTTGAAAATTAGATCTCACACTTGTCCTCCTCTATTTTCTGGTGTTATTATCCATGTGAGGTCAGAGGTCTGAAGTGTGACCTCAAGGTTCACCTTAGCATTTTCATGCTTAAACAGTGACAAGCTAAAGTTGCCCACTATACTATTGCAGTTAGAATTTTCGGCACTAAATTTGTTGCTAACCATGTGAGGAGCTCATTTCTAGAGTCTCATTGTGATCTAAGGTACATATACCAGACAACATTGAATTTGGTGAAGGGTACTCATCAGCATCGTGCAAATTGCCTCAGTGGCAAATTCAACACAAAATAATAGGCTAATCAAACTGTATGATTTTTCCTTTTGCAATCCCAAATTCAGAAAATATCTGAGCTGAACTCTAAAACATTCAGTTCACTCTAGTTTTCTTTTGTGTTAAACAAAATCTCTTAACTCTTTCAGGAAAAGTTCAAGAGCAGATTTCTGGTTTCTTTATTAGCAATCAAAATGCTAATATTTTGCAAAAAAAAAAAAAAATAAATAAAATAAAATTTTCTGTCAAAAGTTTTTATATAATACAGGCAAACATTATACACCATTTATCCAAACAATTGATTGACTTAATTATTTGGATAACTGGTGTGTATTAATAGTGGCAAATGATTTAAGAAAGTAAGCTTATAAAGTAACAAAAAAAAAAAAACCTTCCCACATCACATGTTCATCCCTTCCAGACCTGTATCCAGCCTGACCTGGGTAAGCAACCTTGGCCCTTGAACATGTGTAATCCGGCTCATGGTAGTTTTCAAAATATATATAAAAAAAAAACAGGCTGCCGAAGAATATATATCATGAAATTATGTTTATTGTAATTTTTATTTTATTTGCCATTATTAAATTGTTCTTAACATTTAAATTGTGCGACGTCTAATGAATCATTTGAATTTGTGGCATACATCACTTCTCGAGTAAGCAGCAGTGTTGCCATACGGTAACCAAGGTAGAGAGCTTCTGGCAAGAGTGGTAAGCAGGCAGAGACTTGCATGTAGTCAATAGTGGTTTCCAGATACTCGTATCTACAGAATGTGATTTCAGTGCAAGTGTATCGGGCATTTCAACAGCAAATGTCAGTGAATAATCGACGGACAAAAGTAAATAATTTGGAGAGGATTTACCATTTTATTTTTATGAAGATATTTATTAAAACCTATCGTAATGCATAATTGAAGTTCTAAGATTTTAAGCTTTTATGAAACCTTTGAAATTATAATTTTTGATTTTTTTTTCTTTGTAATTGTATACTATGATTGTATTTTTGTAATTTTATCTTGAATTTGTATTTTGTTTTTCTTTGTAATAAAATTAATTATATGTAAGAGTTATGTATAAATATTATTAAATTAATAATAATAAATAAATATTATTAAAAATAGCAAATTCTTCTGCGCCTGCAAGTTAAATGAGAGGTATCAAGAGAAAGCAATACTCTTGTTTTGATTACCAGCAGTAGCTCTTCATGCATTAAGAATTTCCAGTGGCAGTGATCATATTGTGATGTGGGATTTACTCAAAAATATAACTACTGACATGGGGGAAGGGATTTCACTTTTGTAAAGATAACTACAGTGGTCTACACCAGTTTTTAAATTCTTTTCATTGGTAACAACTGATGTTATCAAATGCAATCTAATTTGTTTCTGGAAGCCTTTAGGGAAGTAATCATATAAGTTAAGCTTTTTATTTCAACTAAGAGATATTTCACCTAAATGTGGATGTTATGAACTAGTGGCAGAGAATAAAAATGCAGACGATGATTATAAATTATTAGGAGTCGCAGAAACCTGCTGTGTATAACCTTGCTGCCTCTACTCTGTCAGATAATGATTGGAGGGAGTCCAAATAGCATGGCTGCAGCGGGTATTATTGAGGCCATATTATGTCAAGGAGCTGGATATATTTTTGCTGTGTTGTATGTCATAATTAAAAAAATTCATTAATTTATACATGTTCCCCCACCTTTGTTTACTACCGAATACATCATGAATAATCACTCGTAGAACAAACTTATCTGCAAAAAGATCTAAAGCTCCCAAACACTTCCTCATTAATTTCACAAATATACGTGGTCTCAGATCCAGTCTCGGTGATGGCTATTTCCACCTAGTCTGCTAAGCACACTTACTTTTTCTTACTGAATCCCAATTATCAGTTGATTCAACTACTGGTCATCTCAGTGTCCTAATTGTTTGTGGCATGATTACTTTTGCTTCAAAGGAGGTACTTGTGTATATGCCTGCTCTGATATTTCCTGTCAGAGACTTAGTAATGTGGAGAGTCCTCTTTTCAATCTTCTCTGGCTTAAAATCTCTTTACTCCATTCTGTGTAATTCATCTATTGCCTCTATTGATCTCAGTTCCATTAATCACTTGGAACCTTTTGATTTCCTCTCTTTGAAGCTTTAATTTCTCCAGTACAACGTTTCTAACAGTGAGGCAATTTTCCTTGGTGATTTTAATGTTTACAGCTGGCTTCAGTTTTCTAGTCACATGGATCCAGCTGGTTGAGATGGTTCTGTTTGCCACCTCATCTAAAGATAAAGCTGACTTGCCAGCATCATAACATTTTTCATTTTTATATGTATGCTTTCTTCATTTTGAAAAGTATTAAGTTTCTATTGATATTCTAACATTTTATTTGTAGAACATAAATGTTGATTTTCATTACCTGCTATAATTTTCTTTAAAAGATTTCCATCAAATTTTAATTCTCTACTGTTTGTGGTTTTTACTCTTAACTTAGTGCAACTTGCATTGGCCAGAACTTTGCATGTTCAAGTACTCTGTGAGATGGAGCATGATTGTGTCCGTAGTTAAATGTATCTCTTCAGGAATTGAGGGTAATACGTTGCTAGACAGAGTTAGCAGAACCACATAATGAATGAGTCTAAACTCTCACCTTTTAAACTGTTTCATTAGTCATATGAATTATTGGATTCCCAAAAAATTGTTGATGAAATAAATTTTCATCAACAATATTTTAGATCTTTTAGTCTACACTGTTAAGCATGCAGCTATGTATGTAATGAAGCTCTGACTTTTGTTATCTTTCACAGACCATGTGAAGGACAATTTGACATCAGTAAATTCTTTTTTGTATTGTTGCAAGAAATACTGTATATTTCTTGAAATAATACATGAGAGAAACCTTGCTTTAGTGGAGTAGTTGATTATGTTTGTTTACTTGCTACTTTTCAGAAAAAAGCTCTTATTTGGTGTCTGATATAGCTGCAAGTTATGTTTCCTGTTTATACAGAGTTTTATATTGATCTACAACATTGTTTGAAGATATAATTTGGTGGTTATGTGTGAACTATGTTTTTCATTTAAAATTTTGGGATATCACTTCATGTTTATTGCAGCCATTTGTATACAGATATTTCTGCAAATTTTGGGTAATGCATTTATCATAAATAAATAGTTTTAATAAAATGTATTTTACGAATGCATATTTAAAAGACCTATGTGGATTTCCAAAGAGGATTACTGTTACATTTAGTACTGTTGACTATACCAACGTTCCATATAGAGGCCCCGAGTGCCAAGCGATAGTGTCCAAGCGATTTTCCCAAGTGAGATATAGTGCTCTTTCTCAGTGATTTGGTTATATTTACTTTCTAGTGCTTTTCACATCCTCATTTCTTTGTAAGTGGTTCTGTACTTAACAGATCCTAAGTAAGAACCCAGAAAGGAAAATTACCTTTCTTTTCTTAGTATATTTATTAATATTTGCACTAACAAACTAACCTCTCCAACCGCTTGGCCACTAGGTGGCACCGCTCCTGCCTCCACGTGGCGGGGCCGGAAATCTGGGAGGAAAAGCTCTCACTCCCAGGGCTAAAAGGAGCAACAATGGACTGTGATACATGTCCACCACTAGAGCCAACAGGCTCTCAACATGTTGAGACCCGCAGAATGGAAGACGATTCCAATCTTCCAAAAAGAATGAAAAAGGATAGTAACAAATCAGACCCACCAGCTTTTCTGATTATACATTCCTTATCGACTCAGCCGCTAAGCAGACTCTCTCCCTTTGTCATCCAGAGATGTCTCGAGAATGCAGCAGGTACACCGAAAATGGTGAAAAGGCTCCAATCAGGAGATCTTTTAATTGAGACCACTCAAGCAAGGCATTCAGAATTTTTACTAAAAATGTCATCTATAAGCGGAATACCAAAGTCTCACCACATAACACCTTGAACTCCTCAAAAGGAGTAATAAGTGAGTGGGATTTGTTGAACGTAACCGAAGAGGAGATAGTCATGGAATTAATGGAACAGAAAGTAACTCAAGAAAGAAGAATTATGATAAAGAAGGATGACCAACTTGTTCCCACACGTAATATTATACTGACCTTTAGTACACCGAATTTGCCGACCTCAGTTAAAGCAGGCTACCTAAACTGCCGTATATGCCCATACATTCCAAACCCTCTAAGATGTTTCAAGTGCCAAAAGTTTGGTCACTCCCAGACAACATGCAGAGGCGAAACTACTTGTCCTAACTGCGGATCAAAAAACCATTCACAAACAGAGTGTACTGCAAAGGCTCCGGAATGTCCAAATTGAAAGAATGACCATCCAGCATACTCAAAATCATGTGAACTCTGGAAAATTGAAAAAAGAATACAAAAGTACAAGATCAAGAATAAGGTCACATATCAAGAAGCAAGAAAGCAAATAAAGTCAACTATCGCAAAAACCACGCACGCTTCCGTTACACTAAAGTGCCAAGCTGTTTCAACCCAAACTGAGGTATCAATTCCGCCCAATACATCCATTGCAGAATGGGCACGATCTGTGCTATCAACATCTGAACCTACTACCAAACCCGTTCTAGTTGATGAAGTAAGTAATACCCCTATCACAGTTCCGCCTAAAATAAAATCATGTGATAAAATGTCTAATAAATCCCGAAGGCAACAAGCCACTGAATTACAAAAGACAAACTCAAATAGAATGGACTCTGAAAATATAGCTACGCACGATGAAACAGTCCTTGATCTTCATGCAGAAGATGATATGGAGACTGGATTTTCATCAGGTCAAACTGATGATGTAGAAGAGAGTACAGATACCGGACGTCCCAATTTTCCTAGAAAAGATAAAATGAAATATGACCGTCAAAAGCAAACCACTCACAAGAAACACAGACTCGCCTTCCCTCCTCAAACCCCGATAATGCAGAACATTGTTCAATGGAATTGTAGAGGTTTACGCAGCAATACCGATGACATCTATGATTTAATCTCCCGATATGGTCCAATAGCCGTTTGTATACAAGAGACTAATCTAACTCCACAAGTAACTCCATCAATCAGAAATTTTACATTTTACAGAAAAGATAGAAACTTTTCACTATCTGCACGTGGAGGCGTCGCCATTCTAGTTGACTGTAAAATACCTTCTAGAAACATTCCGCTTCAAACCCACTTAGAAGCTATTGCTGTACGTGTATCAGTTGGGCAAATTCTAACTCTTGTATCCCTGTACCTTCCACCTAACAAGATGTGCATGTTTAAAGAACTAGAAGATCTTATAAGACAAATACCACCACCCTTTTGTATCCTTGGCGATTTCAATGCTCATCATCCATTGTGGGGATCAGACCACATGGACAATAGAGGACACTTGATCGAGACGATACTGGACCAACTGAATCTAACATTACTGAACACTGGTGAAAATACTTATACTCACCTTCCCTCTGGATCTATGTCAGCAATTGATTTAACTCTCTGTTCCCCCATATTATATCCCAGTATAGAATGGACAGTATTAAACGACCCACATAATAGTGACCACTTTCCAATCATATGCAGAATCCAAACGCTTCAAACATCATACCCTGATAACCGCTCAAAATGGAAATTCTCCAGAGCAGACTGGAAAAAGTTTTCAAACTGTCTTTCTTTTGATAGCCAGTTGATCAGACTACAACCCATTGATGATGTCACAGAGCATATTACCAGGCAAATACTGACCATTGCCTCTGAAGCAATACCTCAAGCCTCCACATGTAAACACAAAAACCTTAAACACTGGTGGAATGAAGCTTGTACCAATGCCAAAAAGGAAAAAAATAAAGCTTGGAACCTGTTCCGGAAGTTCCCAACTACCAACAACCTAATTCAATATAAAAGGCTAAAGTCAAAAGCTAGACAAATTAGAAAAAAAGCCAAGAAGGAATCATGGATACAGTTTGCCTCCACTATTACAAAGGATACTAGCAGTCGTCTAATCTGGAAAAAGATTCGGCACTTAAATGGGAAATATCTACCTCTTCCTTCTCCCATCTTAATCAAAAATGGACAGGAAATTTCTTCTGAAGAAGAAATAGCCAACGCCCTTGCAGAGAATTTTTACCAAACATCTGCCACGTCAGCATATGACAACTCCTTTCTGAAAATCAAAGCTTCGGCGGAAAGGTACAAAATAAAATTCCATACTACCCAATATATTGCCTATAATCAACCGTTTAACCTATTTGAACTGCAAACAGCATAAATAGATCACCCAACAGTGCAGCTGGACCTGATGGTATATATTATGCAATGCTGAAACATATAAACAGTACGGCATTGAATTTACTATTAATTTTCTATAATCGGATTTTTCTTGAAGGTACATATCCATCTTCCTGGCATCATTCCATCATTTTAGCCTTTCCTAAACCAGGAAAAGATCACTCACTTCCAGAAAATTACCGACCTATTTCTCTAACCAGCTGCCGAAGTAAAATCCTAGAAAGAATGATACACAGAAGGCTTACCTGGGTTCTTGAAACTAAAGCGCTGATGAACAACAATCAGTTTGGTTTCCGACAAAACAGAGCCACTTTGGATCTAATGGTGAAAGCCGAGACTAACATCCGTAATGCTTACGTCAAAAATGAACATCTTGTAATGGTAAGTCTCAATATAGAAAAGGCTTTCGACACTACCTGGAGATACGGCATATTGAGAGAACTTCATTCCATAGGATTGCGAGGGCACTTACCAGAATTCATTAGAAACTTTCTTCAACACAGAACCTTTCAGGTCCGCTATCAATCTGTACTTTCTCGGTCCTACACTCAGGAGGAGGGTGTCCCGCAGGGATCAGTACTGAGCTGTACCCTCTTCTCACTTAGACTGAACACCATAACACACAACATCCCAAATACTGTAGAACTATATATGTATGCTGATGATCTAACTATATCTTGCCGTTCACAAAATATTCATACCATTGAAAGACAGCTGCAACTCTCCATAAATAAGTTGGAGGCATGGACAATGCAGAATGGATATCGATTATCAGATCAAAAAACTATTGCAGTTCACTTTTGCAAAAAACGTAAACTACACCCGGAACCGGAACTCAGATTAAAAAACCATTTGATCCCTCTCACCAGTAATCTTCGTTTCTTAGGCTTAATATTGGACAACAAACTGAACTTCATTCCACATATCACATACCTCCGAACTGTTTTTCTAAAGAAACTTAATATACTTAGGTCCATTTCTGCTATGACATGGGGAGCTGATAGATACACTCTATTACATTTGTATCGTGCTATTATCAGATCTCGTTTAGACTACGGTGCTATCGTATATAATTCAGCTAGGAAAAGTGCATTAATCAGACTTAATACCATCCAACACAGTGCCCTTCGCACTGCCCTTGGCGCATTTAGAACATCCCCTGTTCAGAGTCTGTATGTAGAGGCACACGAACCTCCACTTCACCTTCGAAGGAAAATGTTGCTTCTAAATTATGCAGCTAAAATTCAAAGCTTTCCAGACCATCCCGTTCAACCGTTGCTTTCCAATCCTGAGCGGACAGCTTTCTATAACAGTAAACCAACTGAAAATAGACCAACTGGTATTAGATTAAAAGATTTGATTCACACCTGGAATATTGATTTTGATAACATACTTCAAGAAAGCGATATTCCTGATCCACCCTGGTCTGTAAATCTCGCTCACTGTGATACCCACTTTCAGCAGTGGGGAAAAAACTCCCTGGCGGATGAAAATATCAAACAACTACATAAAGAACATGCCCTCAACAATATACAAAGCTACCAAATATATACAGATGGCTCAAAAACAGGTTCTGCCATTGGTGCCGCAGCTGTCTTTCCGTCCTTTACAGTCTCCATATCACTACCAGTTGAATGCAGCAGTTATACTGCTGAGTTATATGCAATCAAACTAGCCTTACAGAATATTAGCCCTCTCCACAATGCTAGCAGTATAATATACACTGATTCATTGAGTGCAGTGTCTGCTTTGGGCAATCAATTTTCAACATCACAACCAATCAAAAAACAAATCTTTTGCTGTTTAAACCATCTACGAAATAGGAATCATTCAATGAAATTCTGCTGGATCCCAGGGCATTCTGGTATCTTAAGCAATGAGAGAGCAGATCAGGCAGCCAAAAAACCAAGCAGTACAACACCAGCAAATTACCAAGTACCATATAGAGATTATTTGAAGCATATTAAAAAAGTCTGTATGTTTCAGTGGACAGAAATATGGAAGGCACAAAGTAATAACAAGTTGCTCCAAATCAAAGATGAACCAGCCTTATGGATTTCCAGCTTCAGACAAAATAGACAGGAAGAAGTTATACTAGCAAGACTAAGAATTGGACATACGCACCTAACCCATATGTTTCTACTCATGGGGGATGACCCACCTCGATGCACACATTGTACACTACCGCTTTCAGTCAGGCATATACTTTTAGATTGTCCTCACTATTCCCATTTCAGAAGTACTTTCCACGCTCAATCACAACTGCAAGAACCACTATCCCTTAACCACATGATTGGCAATAGTGCTAACCTAGCTACTCTATACCTTTCTGAAGCAAATACATATATATGAATTCCTCTGATGCAAAAATGGAACACATCATATTACTTTAGGATAATAATATAGGACCTGGCACATTTTGGCCTTAGCTGCCCTTGTGCCCTTAAATACCAATACTAATACCAAGTTCCATATAGAGTTGTGCTAGAAATTCAGAAGATGCAGCTGAAGGTGATACTGTTGGTGAATTCCAAATAGAAGACAAATGTGCCACTTTGTGTTTACTGATTGTGCCCAAGTATTTGAGAATGTGTAGAAGTTGTACAGTGCAACATTGTTGGTATTTGTGGCAAAAATGTCTTCATAGAAGAAGAGAACATTCTTGATAAAGTTATTGGCAGTCTGTCAACCAGCATTTACTGAATTTCTGTCTGTATGGGAATTTCTTGCAATAAAGTATGATGTTTTGCACAGAGAAATAATGTATAGTGTGCATATCACTATACATCAGTGGGCATATCACTATACATCTTATGCCCACTATACATGAGGAACTGTATAGTTCCCCATGTATAGTGGGCATAAAACTGGCACCTGTATATTTTCAAACAAAGGGAAGTGATGTGGCAAATCTTTAAATACTATTTCTAAAATTAATATCTCCTTAAGTAATCAATAACACACACACACACACACACACAGCTAGCTAGCTAGCTAGCTTCTCTCTGAAATATAGTGTGTTCACCACTTGGAGAGGCCTTCATTTAAATTCCGTTGGAAACTGCATGATTCTTAACAGCTTCATTTTGGGGCTGTTGTTAGTGAATCCTAGGCAGTGAGAATAGGCCCACCCTAATGAATATTTTGAACCTTTTCAGTTCATGTAGCATTCTGATTGGTCTGTGAATGTACATTTATTCAGATATAATATATGGAAAATATGAATTGGTATGCTGATCAGAGTATATATTCATATACTCTGGTCATGAAACTCACGAATAGCAGTATATAGTTATTTCTTTTTGTGAGGTTTGCTGGCATTGTAAAAAATTGCTTTCTTTTAATATATTTTCAAAAGTGACACCTCAGATGTTTGCATAATTATGCCATATTTAATATGTAAACAAACAAACAAAAAGATTTTTGTTATTGATTGCAAATTGTGGTGAATGAGTAGAATTTTGTAAGTAGATAGTTGTCTACAAGGTATAAGTTATTATGATCTCCAGCATCAATTTAGCTTCTTTTAAAGGAGGTAACTAGAGCATTAGTGGAATTTTAGTTTTGGGTTCTTTGATTTGTTTCTCACTACCAGTAAACTAAAATTATATATTTTGTCCCTTATTTTCCAATAAAGGAAATAAAAGATGATAATAGATAAATGTAAAAACATAGCAAGCATAATGATGATGCATATAAAGTTATAGGGGTACCTGTGTATTAAATACTTAATGTTATGAAGGGTTAAGAACTTTTCAGTTTCTCTGTTTCCCTTTGCATTCTCTGGCCTACATCGGTTAGTAGTAGTAGTAGTGGCATGTGATGCAAGAAAGCAGATTCTTGCAGATTTGCTTGCTTGTCCTGTTTCTGCAGAATAACAGGAAAAATGTATATTATTTATAATCATTATTTATCAGTATTTAAAATCATGAAATTTTAAGATTATAAAGCCAGTATTCTAATTGTGTTGTCTGTTTTTGACATAATTTAAATATATAAATGATTATTTAATTTTTGGGTTTTATATTCAAATCTAACTGGCAAACATTTTTTTCTTTTTTGCCAATCTACCTTCAGAAATTTTCTTTAGGAGTGACTGATAGTAGTATTTCAGTTTGTTTTGGTAATGGATTTTTGTGCCCTTTGCTTTTCAGGTCAAGAACTTGAGATTAAAATTCAACTGTGTATATATTTCCTCAGAAGATAATTTCACAATGTCATGGTATTTCCAGAATCTATAATGAAGCTCTTTATCGTGCTAGTTTGACTTAGATGCTACTGTTTCTGAGTAGAATAAAAGACTTTGTTCTTTTGTTTTATCTTATCTAATGGTTATATATTTTCTGCTTGGCTGAAAATGAAGGACATAAATTGTAATCTGTTTGGGCAAGTGATTTCTGCAGCAAAGTCAGCTTGGTACATTAAATCTTAAAAAAAAAAAAAAAAAAAAAAAACCTTAATGCTAGTACTGTTTTCTGCTAGTTTTCAGGGACAGTTTTAAGAGCTGGTTTAGACCATAAGATTACACTTAGAAATTACTCAAAGTCGATTGTGCTCCCCCATTCCACCATTAATGTCATATGTTGCTCATCGATTTTATATGTACCTTGTATACATTCGAACAATTAAATGATGCTGATTGCTATATATATATATATATATATATATAATAACTATGAGGATAATTTAAACTACAATGACTGCACCCTCTGAACAGATTGTGAAGTCTTTTAGTAAAAGCAAAGACCTCCCTCTGATTAAAATTGAACACAGTAGAGCATACAATTATTCAATTTCAGCTACTGCAGTGAATATAACTTCACAATCCTATATTATTTCTCATGTGTTATAAAAAACTGTTATAAGATGGCATTATATAGGATGTTATTCGGTGCATTACATCCACACAAGTTATTTAATTTTGTTTAATTTACATCAAAATTTATATTTTATTTTTCTATATAATTTTTTTTTTTCCCAGGAATATTTATCTTTGAGTCCATATGATGTAAAATAAAAATATCTACACAAAATACTGAATAAAATAAAGTAATATATGGCAGTATGAAGTGGCCTGTTTCCTCTATTTTTGTTAATTATGCATTCTTTTAGAGATAATTTTAAATTTTTAATTTTTTGATGGTAACATTATTTTTCCCCCCTTTGCACTCTAGTATTCACATCATCGAAACATAGCAACTTATTATGGTGCTTTTATCCAGAAAAGTCCTCCTGGTAAAGATGACAAATTATGGGTAAGAGATTTAAACAAATTTCTTAATTATGTATAATGACTAAAAAATGAATAGCAAATGCTTAGAAAATGGTACTCACCTTGTATAAATCTGCAATAAATCAATACCTTACTGATAAATTCATAGCCAGGAGCTACCCCCCCCTCAACTCATCCAACACACAGTATTCACCGTTAAAAACAGTATTAATAACCCCACCAGACACAGTCACAAGACAAATACTCGCAGTATTTGTCTTACCATAGTGAACTCACAGCACAATTCCGACGTACATTCAAAGATACCGACATCTCCCTCACCTTCTCCACTTACAATAAACTAGGTTCCCTATTTAATTCTTAAAGATACGCACAAATATCCCATCAATGATCTCAATAATATAATATATCTCATAAAATGCCAACAAAACTGCGACACCTGTTACATCGGCAGCACTACCACCAAATTCGTTTCCTCCACAACTTCCAATACCCATGCATACTACCACTTCAACAGTTTCAAGACAAATTAATCCTGCACTGAGTTAACAACCCATGCTCAAACTCACAACCCCCCCCCCCCTGTTGACTCTGCCATCACTATTATTAAACTTAGATCGAGCTACAGAATTCTTCAATATGAAACCCTCACCATCGAATGGTACCGACACCATTCTGATCTCAACATTATTAACGCTAAACTTCCCTTCAACCTTTCACCGGCTTGGAACTTCTCGCGGCTAAAGTTCCCACATGTCAAAAAGAGCATCACGGGAGTTTAGATAAACTTTAAATACAACACGCGCTCACATCTCTTCCATTTGCCAACTGATGACGGTTTATTCAACGAAGTCCCTCGTAATGACTATTGGCACCACCGGTCTTCTCTCTTTTTTTCATTTAAGTCTTTTAACCTCTTTATGACAACCAAGGATTGGAGATCTGCATTTCTACTTCCTTGCGCTCATTTTAAAATCTGTTTAAAATATTTTCACCCCATTCCCCACCTTAGTTCTTTTTAATGCTTCTTCCAACCTAAATTTAGCCACCATCTACCAAAAAATTTATTGCAGATTTATACAAGGTAAGTACCATTTTCTAAGCATTTGCTATTCATTTTTTAGTCAGATTTATGCCTCCGTAGCCAGGTGGGAAGGAGTAGCAGTGCGTAGCACACGCTTCTTGATTAGACCGGGGTTCGAGCCCGTCACCACCAAATACGGATGATGCGGAAAGGTCAGGGAATGACCACCGCATATCCCGGAGCAATATGACCTTAGTTGCTAATGCTCTTAAAAACCAACAACAACAACAACATTAGTCAGATTTATCACGGTATTATAAGATTACTATAATTTCACTATTATGTATAATGAATAAAAGAAGCAAATAAGGTGTGTTTGTTTTTTATTTGGTTTTTAGGAGCATTAGCAACTAAGGCCATATTGCTCTGGGGATATGCGATGGTCATTCCCTGAACTTTCCGTATTTGGGGGTCACGGGCTCGAACCTCGGTCTAATCAAGAAGCGTGTGCCACGCACTGCTGCTCCTGCCCACCTGGCTATGGAGGCACCAAAATAAGGTGTGATCTAGTGAACATATTATGGGGATGATGCATAGAGCAATTGTTGAACAGAATGTAGAAATGGGAACTGAGAAAGAATGGATATAGGGCATTGCAAACATGGGAATGACTGCTGTAAATGTGTTGCCCTATGGGAAAATCTGTGATTTACCTATTTTTATTTAATTGGGAAAAAAAGAAAAAAAGTCATTTAAAATCAGTGCTTTTGAGATTTTGTGTGTTATACAAGGTAGGGTAAGGAAGTGGGCAATTTTAAAAACTAGTTTTCTGGGTACCAATATGGTGGGGTGGATTGCCATCCCATGTACTCTTGTTCATACATGCCATTTAATAACCATGGGACAATCCCATATACTCTTGTTTATATCATGCCATATATTAATCACTGGACAATGGTATGGTGCACGATATGCTTTCACCTCACCATCAAAGCATTTTACAAAAACAATGACAGGTTAGGAGGCCACTCAACATTTATTTGCATTTACTTTTAAGTGTCAAGATGCTGTACCATCTCTTAATTACAAACATGGGTACATAATTTTGAAGAAACTGGTTCTGTTCTCAAAAAGAAGTCTCCAAGTATAATGCTTGTATTGTGCTCCCCCATTCCACGATTAATGCCATATGTTTCTCATTGATTTAATCTGTACCCTGTATACATTTGAGAAATTAATCCAGAAACATTACAGCTGCCAAGACTGCCACTCTAGTACAGGTCCAAAGCATTCTGCACATAAGCATGCATGTTGTTGAACTAATTCAGTAGGAGTGTATGATAAATATGACACCATGACTTAATTTCCAACCTTGTAAGTTGAATGTACTACAATCTCCTCACCCAGAAAAATTTTTGTCAAGACATGTTAACTTGAATGGTCATGATGAAGATTATTTTTACAATCTGCAGATGTCTTCTGAAGCTCATTTTCATCTAAATGGTTTTGTAAACAAGCAGAATTTTTGTAATTGGCTGGAAGAAAAGCCCTTGTCAGTTTCACTAGCAACCACTGCACAGTGAGTGGGTAACAGGGTTGTGTGCATTTTTATCTCAATGTTTTTGATCCTTATTTTTTTGAAGATGATAATGGAAGGGTAACAGATGTGACTTCAGGCAGCTATGCTAACATGATTGCATCTTTTTTGGCTGATGAACTGCCATCTAGTTGAAATCCATTTGGTTTCAACTAGATGGCATCTCATACTGCCAGGATGTCAGATGGGAGAAATCCCAGGTGCCATCTGACACGAACATACCTTATACTGCCAGGATGTCAATAGATGCCATATGACTGCTTTTTCTTAACCATATCATCTCCAGGAATTGACATTTCTTGGCTTCCATGGTCCATAGACCTGTCAGCATGTGACACCTCCACTTTTTTTTTGCCAGAATTCCTTTGGAAGATAGTAATAATATTTTCCATACCTTCATTCATTTTACTAATCCCTCTCAATGTTTTATAAACCTCAATCAGGATGCCAAGCTCTGTAGTGCACATAATTGGAGTCTTTCCTCATACAGTGTGTTGTAGAAGTGTTACCTTTCTGCTGATCTGGCCATTCCAGTTGCCCGTCTTTGGACACTTTCAAGAAACTCAATGTCTTTTTCAGATGAAATCACCATATTTGAATGCAGTATTCAAAATGTGGTTTTACATTTACCTTATACAGTGGAATTATGACCTCTATATCTCTACAGGATAACATTCGATAAATCATTGATAGGATACCATGGGCTTTCCTGGCTGCCTGTTTACACTGTTCAGAAAACTTCATATCTGCCTGTATTGTAACTTACAGATCCCTTTCCACCTCCAATGTTTTTAATTCAGCTCTACAAAATGTATAATTTATTTGTGTGTTGCTATTTCCCAAGTGTTAGACCTTGCATTTAACAGCATTAAAACATAGCTGCCACATCTCTAATGATCATCTTTGAAGTCTGTTCAAGTCATCCTGATGGAGCACTGCTTGGCACTGATCATTGACTTTGCCAATCTTTGTCATTTACAAATTTTGATATCATGCCTTCTATCCTTTCGTTGATGTCGTTTATGAAAATGAGAAACAACAGTGGTCCAAGAACTGCTCCTTAAGGAACCCCACTTTACTTCAATCTGAAGAATATCCATTAATCACAATATTCTACCCTGCAGCCACCCAGCATCCATCTTAAAATATTATCAGTAATCCCAACCTGTTCAAGCTTATACAGTAACCTAATTTGAGGGACCGAGTCAAATGTTTTGCTAAAATCCAAATAAACTGTCTGTCGGAATTGTTCCCTAAATCCAGCTCATGAGTCTGTGTCAATGGCCTACTAAGTTAGTTGTATGATTTTTTTTTTTTCTTAATAAAGCCATGTTTTTGGCTTTATTAAGAAAAAAAATACGTGGACTTTAGAATGCTATATCTGTCTAAATGTCCCTGGATTGCACCCTTAATCATTGCCTATGTAACTATGATTTTTCCTGTACGAGATGTTATGTAATTGGGAAAATGTGGATGGAAGCCAGCTTGAGTATGTGATTTCAAAAAAAAAGTTTCAATTATCTGCTGAAAGGAAATTCCTGCATGACTATCCTGCAATCACCCTTCTTCAGTTTAAATTTATGCTGCCTCATGTGTCTTAGTATTAGTAGGGACAAATGATGCAAGAAAGCAAGCTTATACAGAATCAGCGAAAAGAAAGGGGGGCAAAAAAACCCTTTTCCCATATTGCCTGTCAATCCCATCTAAGTTTTTCTACTTCTTCCTTAATTTTTTATTTTTAAAATTTTTTTTAATATATATACTACCTACTTCTAAAACACCAGATGGAAGTTTGTTCCAACAGTTCCAATATACTGGCTTGATGACAAATTTTAGTATACAAACCTGCAACCATCTTCCTCAATATGAATTCATGCTCACTCATGTATATAGTCTGAACAAGAGGAGGCGCCTCCGTAGCCAGGTGGGAAGGAGCAGCAGTGCGTAGCACATGCTTCTTGATTAGACCGGGGTTCGAGCCTGTCACCACCAAATACGGCGGATGCGGAAAGGTCAGGGAATGACCACCGCATATCCCGGAGCAATATGGCCTTAGTTGCTATAATGCTCCTAAAAAAAAAAAAAAAAAACCAAAAAAAAAATCTGAACAAGAGGAAATGATTCCATCAGCATTGAACTCACTCAGTCCATTCACAGTCTTAAACATCTGAATCAGATCTCCTCACAGGTGGCTAGTCGCCAGATGCTGTGATTTGCAGAACTAAATCTCTTTCCTGGTAAGAGCACCCTTTTGTTTTCACTTAGTAATCTTTTTGTTCTTCTCTGCACCTACTCCAACAGATCCACATTCTGCAAATGAGACTTGAGGTCTATGGTACCTCATGTCACCCTTTGCCCCTCCTTTGTGAATTGGGGATACATTTTTTTCCATCTCTGTCCTTAGGGTCTTTCCCCAAATCCACAGATGCTCTCATAATAATATTTGAAGGTTTGCTGACCGTTTTTGCTGCATCCCTTAACATAACTGGATACAGCCCATCCACCCAGTTGTCTTTTTTTTTTACATTCAGTTTCAACAATTTCTCTTCCCATTTCCTGCCAGTTATCACAAAATCATTCAGCTCCCTGTTAGAATTTGTGCCCCATCTCTAAAAAATTCCTCATGTGTGAATGTAGATGCAAAATACCTATTCAGTTTTGTCTGCAACTTGAGTAAGTTCATAACTAGTTAAGCCATTCTTACCTAGTGAACTAATATGATTCATCCTCTTCTTTCTAGTCTTTACGTAATTAAAAAAATCTTTGCTATTGCGCACGCGTGCACACACACGTGTATGCTATTACTGTGAACTACCACAAGCCAGGTGTGAAATAAGAAAACTCAAGGTTATGTGTTGTGTGCTGCTTAGTTAAATTTTTTTTTTTAGTAAATTTCAGAATAACAGAATGTGTTGTAGAAATGTTATAATTTTTGAGCCTTCATAATGCAGGGCAGTTATAAAGTTCCAGATAATTTTAAATATAAATTTCAAAATAATGAGCAAACTGATTGGTGAAAGAGGTATACTAAACAATTTCTGCAAACATGATATTATTTGCAAAAAAAAAAATAAAAATAAATTAATAAATAAATAAAAATTTCATAAAGGGCACCACAAAATGTCTGTGGACATCAATGTGTCTATGCGAGTTTGCAGCCATATAAAATACCCATGAAGCACAAAATTGTCAAGGTTTAGTAATGATGTCGAAAAATAAGGCTCTTGTAGTCCAGATTTATTTGTTGTACTTGCACCACATTATGGCTTGCACACACTTTCTCTTTAGCAGAATTTTTTTCTTTTTGTGAGTGAAACCTTGTATTTGTGGAAGTTAATTCACTGATTGCTTCACTTGTGATGTTATTCATGTTAAAATTGATGGAAACCTTATAATCATCCTGTTGTTATCTACATGTTTAAGTTTAAAAATGTTTATTCTCCTTCTAGTCTGCCTTCATGAATATTTGGGGAAATAGAGTAAAATCCCATTATGGTGAACTTCTTGTGGATGCATACTTCAATTTCATTGTAATGAAGTTGTGTTCTGAATATTGCTGAAAATTCCTTTGCGATGTCTTAAAATTTGCTTATTTTCGTTCAAGTGAATCTTCTCATAGCAATATTGCAATGTGAGGTACACAGGTTCATAATTCTCACAAATTAAACTAATACATTTTATGCATATGTGGACTTTAAAAATAATTTATTGTATTGAATTTTCCATCAAAATAATTTCATTCAAACAAGACTTAAAAAGCATTAATAATATGAGAAGTCATCCAGGATCGGAAAATATTTTCATTCAAACGAGCTTAAAAAGCATTATAATACGCGATCATTATAATACATCATTCAGGATCGGAAATATTTTCATTATAATGAAATTTTCAGTAAAACTATTAGTTTTAATGGGATTTTTCTTGTATTGTAAGAACAAACATTTAGGCTAACCTTATTATTTTTTATGAATGTGCAATTTTGATGTTTATTATTTGTTATACTGAGAGTAAAAGTGGGAACTTTTATTTTGTTTTAGTTTAAAAAAAAAAAAAAAAAAAAAATAGCCGTTACTCTATATTAATATATTGATTTTGGTTTACAGCTTGTTATGGAATATTGTGGAGCAGGATCTGTAACTGACTTAGTAAAATGTAAGTATTATATTTTTCCCCTTATCTTTTTGGGGGTTTTTTTGGGGGGGGTTAGAATTTATGGCAAGGAAAATTTCTGCAGTATAGTTCAGTATCATTTTCATTATTTATAGCAACAAAAGGCCAGCCTATTAAAGAAGAATGGATAGCATACATTTGTAGAGAAATTTTAAGAGTAAGTAGAAATTTTCTAAATTGTTTTTTTTTTCTCTAAATATTTTTATTAAATGTATACAAGAATATATAGTGATTAAATAAAATATTATTTATACAGTTTATTTTTATAGTCTATAACTTTTAGAGTTTTACAATAATTATTAGCCCATCAACTTTCTCACACTGAAAGATATTGAAACTGAGCCACCTTCCTAATGTGGAATTGGGCCGCCACCACCACCATGGACTTGAAGGGCAATTTGCACACATTACAGCTGTTAAAAGGTGCTCGAACAAATTTGGCAATATGAATTGCTGTCTCAAAATTGTCCCACTTTGGAGGGTGGTGGATCTACACATCTGGCAACCCACTCAATTTCACCTCACAGATGTTTATCCAGATTAACATTGGAAATTAGGGGCCATTGGAGGAAGCACATATCTGGCCCATTGGCAGTGCAATGTCCTGTTAGAAGATTGCATTACCAACAGGAACAATGATGTGTGTACATTTATGGTCTGTTGACATGATACAAATGAAAATTATTCATTTGACTAACACACGTTGTTATTTGTGTCCAGCCACAGTGTTTGTAGTATCCATCAAAACACATACCTGTGATGTGTAGTTAGGAGGGGGGATGTTGATTTGGGCATTTACTCTAATACCCTATCCAGTGGAGAGTGCATTGAAAAGTCCTGCTGTTAAAGTGCATTGTGCTATCTGTGATCAGTTGCACCCATGTAACCATCCTTTTGGTCCACATGGTGCAACTGATTTCTGCAGTGGTCATCTATCATTATATTCTCACCATAGGTTTTGTGTAGCTAGATATGCTGGTTTGGAGATGGACTTGCCTTGCAGCAACAGCCTACCTCACCTTGTGCCTTACTTCTGTATAACTGCATTTTCCCATGCTCTTATAACATGTAATGCTTCATTACAGCTGTATACACATACCCATATATATGTTGACTGCTGACCACATTTACCCAGTTGAAATTTTATTTCTATTTTATTGTCCTTCTGCTCTCACTAGGGTTGGATGTTCTATTTCATTTTCCTTTCAATATATGTTCTGTGCAACCTATTGACTGAAAGATATAACAAACTGCTTATTGGGATATAAAATTTTTTGTGATTGAATGTTGGTCAGAATTCAGGTAAATTGCAGTTCCAGTCCTTCATATCACCGTCCCCCCCTTTTTTTTTTACACCTTGCCGGTCTTTCTTTTATTACCTTCACTACAATGCAATGTAGTGTGCCTGTGCATATTAATTTTCTACATGTAGTAATAAATAGGTGTGGGCCAACTCTATGCATCCATACATCAAGAAAAGGAAGAACCTGGTCACATTTGCTTCTTAATGTAAATTTTATGACTGGCGAGGATAAATACATTTAGGTAATCCAAAATCTCATCTTTGTTGTTCCTTTGAAACAAGAGAAAAACACATCATTCATTGGCGCCTCCGTAGCCAGGTGGGCAGGAGCAGCAGTGCGTAGCACACGCTTCTTGATTAGACTGGAGTTCGAGCCCGTGACCACCAAATATGGAGGATGCGGAAAGGTCAAGGAATGACCACCGCATATCCCCGGAGCAATATGGCATTAGTTGCTAATGCTCCTAAAAACCAAATAACATATTCATTAATAATTTCCAGACCCAGATCTGGTTCAGTGGTTCTTATACAATCTTGACATCTGATTTTTCCATAACTAAATTGGCTATGTATTCATGCACAGAGGATCCCAACTAGACTGCAAATCTGTTTATACGGTAAATAAAAAAATATATTACTTTTTTTTTATCAATTAGTCCTGCTTTTCTTATTTCAGTCATAAATATTTATTGGCCTTCACCGATATTCAGAATATCAAGCTTTGGCTTTCAACCAGTCCACTTTCCAGAGTGATTGTAATGCCCTGAATAATGTATTTTGTGCAGCCTAGATACTCAAAAGTGGTCTATCTAGGATGCAAATAAGTGAATTACATTCAAAAAGTAATCTTATTTTTTGTGGGAAAATGTTATATTACTATGAACTACCACAAGCCAGGTGTGAAATAAGCAAACCCAAGGCGTATGGTACAAATTTTCCATCAGAGCCCATTTTTACTGCTGTCCACTGATGATACTGGCAATAATCTTAACTGGTTTATAGATAGACTCCATACAAGATGTATTAGGATGAAGAGGTATATCAAGCTTGCTTTTCTCAGGATGATTAGAATTATAGCAGTTGACATTTGTGCCATGTGTCCCCTAGTATATGCTTTCTTTGATCTTTGTTTTCCAGAAACTTCCTTTAAGCGTTTTAGCTACTTTCCAAACCTGTAAAGGTCTTGCTGTTTTAAAAGTTTCATTATCACACAGTAATTCATAATTTTTCACTGTAATCCAATGCATTCATAATGATTGTTCTGCAGGCCTTTGTTTGCTTCCAAAGTAATGAGATTGGGATCCTACCTGTAAAGCCATGTTATAGGTTTCTCTCAAATTAGATCTCTTGTCGTAGATAGACTGAGGATGTCAGCTATTTTGTACCAAATCTCTATAGTAACATTCTTTTAGATGTGTATGGGTTAACCCATGTGTGGACAGAAGTTAGTTAACCCATAGATATTTAGTGGCTTTTTTGTCAGAGATTTCTCATTCTGCCTTGACTTGCCTAACATTCTTTTTAACTTGCTTACAGACTAGTTTATATATACAGTAAACCCCTTGCGAATAGCAGGGGTTTTTTACGTTAAGGGTTATGTTCCTGAGAAATGCCGCGAATACTGAGTTATGGCTCCCATAGTAATAAAGGGTTTCCGTTCCAAAGTATGAAATATATTATAAAAACTTGTCTAAAATTTTGTCTATGTATGTATTATATGTACCTTCATAATGACTATGTACATAGACAGTACATAGTGAAATGCAAGCATATGGCATCGAAATGAAAATAAGAAACAATTTAATATTGAATGTAATATTTATTAGAAATTTCAAACAAATCTTTCAAACCAGCGCCTTTGCTAGCTAAAAAACTTATCCCGCCAGTGCTATCACTAGTTTCGCTAAAGTGTTGATAAAGGAATTTTGCCTTTTCACGAATGATGAGTGAACTTAATGGAATTTTATTTTGAGTTCGGTCTTCTATCCCCAGATTTAAAGCCTTTTCCATTTTTCCTAATTTAACATCAGAGTTACAGAGCAAATTTTTGAAGCAATTAACACATTTTCATGGACACTACGGTGGATTTTTTCTTCCGATTTCTTGATTGATCGTACCGTTGACTTATTGATTTTATAATGTTTTGCCACTGACGAGACACTTTCACCATTAGAAATTTTATCTAATAACTCAATTTTATTTGCTAATGTCATCACCTTCTTTGATATTTTCACATTTCCCTTGTTATTCGTAGCCATATTTTTGTACGGGTTAGAAAGAACTTGTCCACAATAAAGTCACTTTCTTCCGCTGATACACTCGAAAAAGTCTGTTTTACACTGCAAAACGGTAGATTTATCACTTCTGTAAGCATATCAATTTTTAAATTGATAAATTTATTCAATTTATAAGCATATAAATTAAAAGCAAACGACGAAACCTTCCATGACAAGTGCATAACACATAACACCACCTCTCAATCCCCTTGTTGTACAAGGGGATTGAGAGGTGGCAACTGAAGTTTAACATTGACAAATGTAAAGTACTGCATATGAAAAGCAGTAACCTCAGAGTATAACTTACCCAACTGGGTGGTGTGTTACACTCAGGATAGTGGAGAATGAAAGAGACCTAGAGATAATTGTGCAGTCAGATGTGAAGTTTTCTGAGCAGTGCAGACAGGCTGCCAGAGCAGGTCATTAGGTCTTGTCTCAATGATATTCAGGAATTTTGCAAGCAGGGCCAAGGAAGTGATTATTAGCATTAGTAGCATTAGCAAAGGATGCAAGAAAGCAAGCTTATACAGCATTTTAAACATCCTTTAAACTTCTCATTTTAAACATCCACTCGCTCCAAATGTTTGTCTAATTCTGCCTAGAATCAATTTAAGCTATCAACTTCTACAATGACAGATGGAAGTTTGTTCCAGCAATCAATAACACGCTGGCTAAAGGCAATCTTCCACACATCTATCCTGCAACTGTCTTTCCTTAATTTGAATTTATGCCCTCTCAGGGAATTATTCTGAGCAAGAGTAAGAATCTCATCAGCATTGAGCATGCTCAAACCATTCAAGGCTTTATACACCTCTTTCAGATCACCTCGCCGGTGCCTAGTCTCCTAAGAGCAACCCTTGTTTCCATTCACTAATCTTGTTGCCCTTCTCTGTACTCGTTCCAACAGCTCTACATCCTTCTTAAAATGAGACCTCCAGACAGTACTCAAGGTGTGTCCCTGTTGTCTTTTACATGCCATATATTTCTGTTATTTTGTTTTATTCTGTCTGTTTGTATATATAGTTGGACCTCTCTTTAACGAACTTCCATATAGCAAACTTTTTTTGACTTCCCCCTGGTCATTACATGGAAAATAGTTTCTGTATAACGAAGAAAATTGCCATATAACTAATTGATTTCGAGAGACCCGGGTACGCATTGTTCGCACCTCTGGCCTTTAGGCAAAAAGCTGATGCTGTAGAAAGACAAATTAATTGCTAAAAGGATTAAGTATTAATCCCTTTTAGCTTTTAATAGCTAAAGGCTTGCCGACTGGGCTAGCCAGGTGGGTAAAGTACCTGCCTGGCAACCCAAAGATCGCGGGTTCAAATCCCACTTCGGGCTTGGATCAAAATATTGCAAAAAATCTTGGGAGGTGCATTATGGCCACAAAAGCCGATGCACCAACAAACTACAAAAAACAAAAAAAAAAAAAACCGCTAAAGGCTTTAATTCCACAAATTAAGAGCTAAAACATTTTGCAATTTAATGGTGCCTGTGAAATCTTGCAGGGAGGAACTGGCCAACCATGTCGCAGGATACTAAAAAGTTGGAAGTTTGGGAGAGGCCTTTGCCCAGCAGTGGGGTCAGCAATGGCTAAAAAAGAAGTAAAACCTATACAACATGCACAACCATGCTGAGAATTCCCGCTAGTCAGCTGTCCATAGCCATTGGGAAAGATTAAAGCATATTCCTGATGTGGGCATTGGCTCTGGTCAACCCATTTTCTACCTTAAGCATTCTATTAGATAATTAGAGAATTAGGAGAGAGTGATTTTCTTTTATCTCAGAAATTCATTTGTTGTTTTGAAGAAATGAGACATCCACACTTTCACTAAGTTTTACCTGTCTCTGTCTCTGTTTACATGGTAGCTACAAGTGATCCCTAATTTCAGCTTTCTTTCTGCCGTGAAGTAACCTTACAGTGTCTAAGAGGAAATCCTTGAGTGTAGTGTGAAAAAGTGGAAGTGCTTGGTAGTGTAGATTGCAGTGTTAAAAAAAAAAAAAAAAGAAATCACTTTAAAATTTGATGTTCCTGCTTATAGTGTGTCAACCATTCTGAAAAAAACCTGTTTTGATTCTCAAACTGTTTGAGGAAACGGCACCAGTTGGAAGCTTTTTGTGAAATTATGCATATGAGATGTAGATGAAGCAGTTTTTAAGTGGACGAGACCAAAACATGCCGATATCAGGGCTATTAATAAAATAAAAGGCTGTGGAGTACGTATCCTTTTTGGGGCACAAAACATTCCAAGCCAGTTTCGGTTGGCTGGACAAATTTAAAGTGTCATCATGGCTTATGTGAAAAAGTTATTTCTGACGAAAGTGGAGTTTCAATCGAAGACTATACCCATTGAAAAGAAACAGTTTTGAAAAAAAAAAATCGAGGACTAAGGGTCCAAAGACATATTCAACATTGATGAAACATGTCTATTTTTTAAATGTGTGCCAAATAAGACCTTTAAATAAGACTTTTAAAGGTGATAAATGTTTAGGTGGTAAAAATAGTAAGGAGAGAATCACACTCTTGGTTGCAAATATGGCTGTTAATGAAAAACTGAAGCTTTTGGTAATATGCATAAACAATCCCGATGTTTCAAAGGAGTAAAGTTGTTAGAGTTGGACTTCAGCTACAACAAGATACCTTGAATGACAAGTGAAACTTCTGAGCAGCAGATTTTAAATTTGGATAGAAAGATGACAAAAGAAAACAGAAAAATCATGTTGATTGTTAGCAACTGCCCTTCCCACCTTCACTCAGTAATTTCGAAATTTACAAGTGTGAAGCTTGTTTTCTTCCTTCTGAATAATTCTTATCTGCAGCCTATGGACTAAGGCTTTATCAAGAATTTGAAAATGCACTACCGAAGGTGCATACTGAAAAAAATTATACTGAGAATAGAAACCAACCAACCAACCTATAGATTCTGTTATAAATTTGCGGATGTGCATATCAGAGTTGGCGAAAGTGTGGAGTCAAGATGTGACAGAAACAACGATTAAGAATTGTTTTGCAAAAGCAGGTTTTGCTAAAATGCTAATTAACAGAGAGGAGAGGGATAAACTACTAGAAGACATTGAGCAATCATGGGAAGAGTTACAAGTGAGGTTTGATCAGAAATCTTGACGAATTTTTAGAGATGATAATGATGTCATAGTAACTGAATATCCAAGTGCTTCAGCATTTTGGAGATTATTTAAAGAACTAGTGACAGTATTGATGATGAGTTGGATGAAAATGAGGGCAACACTAAACCTTCCAAACAAATGTTGGCAGCATTTAAAATTTTGCATCGAGGCCTTCACTGGAAAGAAAATGTAACACGAAATTATGAGTGTACAACACAAAATAACCAAATATTTTAGACATAATTCTTAAAAGTGTATTAAAAGATTTTGGGCATCATGTGTAAGCAGTCATTTCTTAATATGTATGTATTAATAAATTGTTTTAAAATGTTAGTAAATTTATTCATTCCCACTTCTTTCCCATCTTTTACTACATTTCTGAATTTACAGTATTTTTCATTGTTGAAAAGGTCATATTTCTTTATAACGAAATTTCTGCATAATGAATTTTTTCAGAGAACGATCGATTTCATTATATAGAAGTCCAACTGTGCACGCATGTGTGTGTGTGTGTGTGTGTGTGTGTGTGTGTGTGTGTGTGTGTGTGTATGCATGCATCATCAGCCAAAAAAAAAAAAAAAATCACACCATTCCCTCCAAATGCCTGTCCAGTTCCTCCTTATATTTATTTAACCTATCAACTTCCACAATGACAGATGGAAGTTTGTTCCAGCAATTAACTACCCGCTGGCTAAAGCAAATTTCCACACATCTATTCTACATCTGTCTTTTCTTAATTTGAATTTATGCCCCCTTAGGTTCATAATCTGAACAAGTGGAAGGATCCCATCAGAATTCAGCGTGTTCAACCCATTCAAGGCCTTATACACCTGAATCAGATCACAGTGCAGGTGCCTAGTCTCCAGCCACTGCAATTTGCAGAACTTAAGCCTCTCTTGGTAAGAGGATCCCTTCATTCCCCTCACCAATCTTATTGCCCTTCCCTATACATGCTCAAGAAAATCTACATCCTTCCTAAAATGAGGCCTCCAGACCTGTATGCAGTACTCAAGGTGTGGCCGGACCGTTGCCTTATACAGAGGGACAATTGCTTCCTTTTCCCTGCTAGCAAAATTCCTATATATCATTGACAAAACCGATGACCTGCCCTGGCAGCCTGTCTGCATTGCTCAGAAAACTTCATATCTGACTGCACAATTACTCCCAGGTCTTTCAGTTTCTCCCACCTTGAGTTTAGTACCAAACAGTTGGTATGTTTCTCTGGGGTTACTTCTACCTATATGCAGTACTTTGCATTTGTCAAGGTTAAACTTCAGTTGCCACTTCTTAGCCCATCTGCCCAAATTTTCTAGATCCTGTTGCAGTGGCACACTACCATTACTGCCATTAACAACCCTGCCAACCTTTGTATCATCTGCAAACTTCGACACCAAGCCTGATATACCTTCATCAATATCATTGATAAATATACAAAACAACAGTGGACCCAACACTGAACCCTGTGGGACTCCACTAATAACATTAGTCCATGAAGAGCAGCACCCATTGATTACCACCCTCTGTCTTCTCCCACTTAACCATCCTTTTATCCACTGTAACAACTTACCCTTAATAGCATTCTGCTCCAATTTGTACACTAGTATTCCATGCGCAACAGTGTCAAAAGCTTTCCTGAAATCCAAATATATGATATCAAAATTATTTTTCGCATCCAGTTCCTTTGTAACCACATCATAATATCCTATCAAATTTGTCAGACAAGACTTTCCCTTAACAAACCCATGCTGTGTCTGAATTATTGCTGCAGTCTTGTCTAGATGATCCTGCAATGCATCTTTAACCAGTGACTCCATTATTTTACCCAGAACAGAAGTTAAACTAACTGGTCTGCAATTACTTGTCACCCTTTGATCCCCCTTTGTGAATTGGGGATACATTTGCACATCTCCAGTCCGTGGGGACCTCTCCTGTGTCCAAGGATGCTCTCATAATTATGGCTAAGAGTTTGCTTAGTTGCTTTGCCACCTCCTTTAATATAAATGGATAGATCCCATCCACCCCAGGTGCCTTTCTTATGTTTAATTTCAACAATTTCTCCTCCACTTTGCTCTCAGTTATTACAAAATCATTAAGCACCCTGCTAATATTTGATAACTTTCTGCCATTTTCAAACTTAATAACTCCTCACGTGTGAATGTAGATGCAAAATACTCATTCAGTTTGTTTGCTATCTGGGCAGGATCATCAACAGTCGAACGATTGATATGAAGTGGACCAATCAGATTCATCCCCTTCCTTTTAGAGTTTATATAAGTAAAGAAATCCTTTCTGTTTTTCTTGGCATCCTTTGCCAAAGATTTCTCGTAATCTGCCTTCGCCTGCCTAACCTCCTTTGTGACCTGATTACAGACAAGCTTATATCTGCTATAGGATTCTGAGTCGCTTGATAATTTATATGCATCCCATGCATTTTTCTTCTCTGTCACGAGTCTCATTAGTTCATTTGATAACCATTTAGGCCTAAACAATACAAGGCCTAAACAAGAAATATTGTTCACACCTTGAACAATATTTCTTAATAGGTATGAAACTTTTAGTAGCTTCCACGATTGATTCCTTGAATTCCCAGTTAGAATTTACTGTGGGTAACATTGTCAGTTTATCCCACTGTACAGAATTTAAAAACTGTCTGAGACCACTGTACTCACCTTTACGGAAGCAAAAACCCTTTCCTTTACCCCTGATGGTAATTATATCTTTAAGTAAATCCCACATCAGTACACTGTGATCACTGCCACCTAGTGGTTCCTTTATCTTCAAATTCGTAATACACGAATGATCACTGCTGATAACCAGATCAAGAGTATTACCCTCTCGTTGCCTCTCGAATATGCTGCTGTAGAAAACAATCATCCAATAAATCCACAAAAGTCTTACTAGTGTGTGTGAGTGACCAACCCACAAGTTTCAGTTAATATCTGGGAAGTTAAAATCCCCCATTATAAGACATTCTGATTTACTAGCCCACTCCATTTCTCTGTACAATTGTTCATTGTACTCCTTCGAGTCATTAGGCCTATAACACACTCCTACTCTTATTTTTGCTTTTGCAGTGCTTATGTCACACCATACTGACTCAGCAGTGCACTGTTCATCTTTATCAACTTGATGCACTTCTTTTGATTTTGTTTTTCTTAATTAACAGCATGACACCTCCTCCCTTCCTATCCTTTCTGTACATGTTGTACTCCCCAAATTCCAATTCTGCCTTCCTAATATCAGTGTGACACCACATCTCTGATATCCCAACAATATCTGCCTTTGATGTCTTGACGAACACTTTAAATTCATCAAATTTATTTACTATACTTCTAGCATTGGTATACATGCAAGCATACAAGCACCTATTCCTAGTTACCCTGACGCATCCCATATACCCACCTGTATCACGATGACTGCCATCAGTCCCTGAAACCCCCAGCACCCCTCGCTCCAGGTTGCTACTTATTCTAATAGAAGTTGTGCAAGAATCACCTTTACCTCTGCCTGCGGCTACTTTTAACCTTTTAGTCTGTGAATCCCCACAAGTTAGCAGTTTTCCGACCCACCTAACACTGCCTCGATAGCATCAGAAAATATTCCTGCACCCTTTCTATTATATTGTTCTCTTTCATGCAGTCTTGGGTTGACTCTTGAAAGAGATAGTTGTGTGTTATATGACAGTATTGTGTTTTTTTTTTTTGTAACATTTACCATGATTTAGTTTTTCCATATTTCTTTTTCTGTGGCGCCTCCGTAGTCAGGTGGGCAGGAGCAGCAGTGCGTAGCACACGCTTCTTAATTAGATCGGGGCTAGAGCCTGTGCCCATCAAATACGGAAGATACGGAAAGGTCAGAGAATGACCACCGCATATCCCCGGAGCAATATGGCCTTAGTTGCTAATGCTCCTAAAAACCAAATAGCCCCCCCCCCCCACCCCCCACTTCTCCTCCAACCCGTGCACGGTACTATGTACTATAGGTTTTGATACCTTTCGTGTTTGGGGGTTTTCATAAAAAAAAAAAAAAAAAAAAATTCTTTCTGTAACTCTTGGCTATGTTACTTATATTTCTTATCTTATATTCATTATGGTTTGGCTTTTTCAGTGGCCCTAGTCCAAAAAGCACTTATTTCACTTACCTTCTTTTACTTTTATATACTGTGTGTGTGTGTGTGTGTGTGTGGAGAGAGAGAAAGAGAGAATTATTTATGTTCTCATTTGCTAATAAAATACTTCTTTGTTTAGGGACTGAGTCATCTTCATGCAAATAAAATTATTCATAGAGATATAAAAGGCCAAAATGTGCTTCTTACAGACAATGCAGAAGTCAAATTAGGTAAGAGTTTTATTTTTCATTTTAATTATTGTGTGTATGTTCAAAATAGTTATTGATATTAAAAGTAAAGAGAAGACCCCTATTGATTTAGGGCTCCAACTTTTGTTTTTTGCTGTAGTGTGATTGTCAGCCCATTTAGATTTCTGGAGGTTTTCGTGATTAATTTGTTAAGGGCAATCTTGTCTGACCAATCTGATTGGTTACTATGATGCAGTGACAGTGGAACTGGATGCAAAAAATAATTATCATAATCTTATTCTTGGATATCAGGGAAACTTTTGATACTGTTGGACATCAGAAAGTTCTGTATAAATTGGAACAGTGTGACATTAAGGACAAGTTACTGCTAGGAATAGTGGAAGAAGACAAGAGTGGTTATTAATGGACACTATTCTTTGTGGATTAATGTTATTAGTGTATTCCCCCCACGAAGGGTTAGTGCTGGGCACATTGTTGTTTTCTATATTTATTAATGATGTCAATAAAAGTATATCAAGCTTAATTTATAAGTTTGCAGATGATGCAAAGATTGGCTGGGAGTTTAATGACAATAATCAAGGTAAGCTACTGCAAAATTAGAACCTCGGGCTGATAAACAGTAGCTGAAGTTTAACATTGACAAATGCAAGGTAATGCATATGGGTAAAAGAAATCCCAGATTTTCCACCACCCTGTGTGATACTACACACAGGGTAGTGGAAAATGAAAAAGTTCTGGGGAGTAATTGTACAGGCAGATATGAAGTTTTCTGAGCAGTGCAGACAGGCCGATAGGGACAGCTCATGGTGTTTTTGTCAGTGATATACAGGAACTTTGCTAGCAGGGATAAGGAGGCGATTATACCATTGTACAAAGCAGTGGTTAGGCTGCATCTTGAATACAGCATACAGTGTGGTGGCACCTCATTTTAGGGAGGATGTAGATCTGTTGGAATGGATGTGGAGAAAGGCAAAGAGATTGGTGAAGAAAATGAAAGGGCAATCTTACCAAGAAATGCTTCAGTTCTGCAAATTGCTGTATCTGGAGACTAGGCACTTGTGAGGTGATCTGATTTGAGGTGTTTAAAGTTTTTTGAATGGCTTGAGCAAGCTCAATGCTGATGGAATTCTTCCTCTTGCTTAGACTGTACATGTGTGAGGGAACACAAATCCAAACTGAGGGAGGATGGTTGCATAGATAGAGGAGCAGAAGTTTGCCTTCAGCCAGTGGCTGTTTGATTGTTGGAACCCACTTACATCTGTTGGCTGGTTTGAATAAATTCAAGTGAGAACTGGACAAACCATTGCAGGAGATAGGTTAAAAGGGATTTTTTTTTTTTTTTTTTTTTTGGCTGATATTGTATAAGCTTGTTTCCTTGAGTCATTTGTCACCACTAGTATTAATAATTCATATATGTAATTTTATTTTGTACTTGTACATTCATGTATCATTTACTTTGTTTGCTGGAACCAGTTTGGGAGGATATTTACATCAGTGAATATTTTATAACATCATATTCTTTCTTTTCTATTGCTGAGCACTTCAAGGTTTAGAAAGATAAAAAAAATACACACCCAGTGCATCTCATTTGGAAAGATTTAGAGATTTGTTTGACTGTGTGAATTTTTCTAGTTCTCTCTTGTTGTTGTGTCTGGTCTAAGTAGAGTATATAAATGTGTACTATTAAATATAGGTGTAGATACGCCATAAATAGCTCTTAAACAAAAACTACAATCTTAGTGTAAAGGCATCGTTTCAATTGTATCTCATGTGATCATCCTTCAAAACGAGTTACCACATAACTCATGAAGATCCAGGCGGCACCACCTGCGTCTTCACAATCAAATATAGTTTTTGATTGGATGGTGGTGCCCACCGAGAATAAGTACTAATAGCCTTCTCTATTAGTGAAGTGTTACTTATTTGAGGTAGTGCAGTACATGGTAACTCGTTGCGAAGGATGATCACAATATGAGATACAGTTGAACCAATGCCTTTACACTACGATTGTAGTTTTTGTTTAAGATCTATCTATGGTGTATCTACACCTGTATTTAATAGTATAATTTTTAAGTTCTTATAGTATTATGCCTTGTTGCTTTTATATTTATTATAGTATAAATGTATACTATACTTACTCCACTGATTGTGGAGTGGACAGAAGGACAATGCTCCTGAAGATATTTGTGATCAGGGCAAGCATAAAGTCTTATAAAAAAAAGTATTGTTAGATTCCCAATTTTATACACATGGATTGGCTGTTGATTTTGCCAGGCGCATGTCCAATGGATATGTATAAGTTGTCTTGCAAATATCCACGTAAACTGAATATTTGTTTTATTTTTTGAATGATATTAATTAGTGTTAGCATTTCGAGATTTGAAATCTTTTTAATGTATGTTTATCTCTAATCATGAAATGTAATGCATATTTGATACATAAGGATTAATTGGAAAGTGAGGTTACTGAAGAACATCTGTATCTATCCGAAAGAATTCTGTGAAATTTGCACCCTCATAGAGCTATCTGGTTGTAATGCCCTTAGTGATGAATAATTTAAGGGCCGAGATATCGGTCATATGCTCTGATAACTGTGGTAGAAGAGGGATAATTTGAATTCCCTTTGACTATGCTTGTGTTTCTCATAGTGAGATATGTTATGATTGCTTTAGTTGAGGTTGCTCTTGTTACTAGTCCTCTTCCATGCGTGTTATGATGATACCTCCTTTGCCTTACCATGCCTCCTTTAAGGCATGGTAAGAACTCCAGCTGGCCAGATTTCATGGTCAAAAAGTGATTCAAACTCACTAGACTTGCCATGAATGTTAAAGGAAGCATAAGTAAGATTTTGGGGAAAGCTTATTAACTCTACTAGTAATTATGACAGAAATGAGAAGGCCACAAACTTCCATTTTACTGTGGTACTAAGGAGAAATATACTGATGAAAAAATTCAGAATCTTCTTTTATCCTGCCACAGCATTTGCTGTTTGCATCTTGCCATAGTGAGGACTGGTTTGGAAAATGCTCAAATTTTATTATTATCTCTTTCTTCTCCTAATTATTGTTATTATTATTATTGGCACATGATGCAAGGAATCAAGCTTATAAACATCAGTCAAAAAAACCCTTCCCATATCACTTTTCTACTTCCAATAATTTGTCTAGTTTTTCCTTGAATTTATTCAAATTGCCAACCTCTACAACACCAGATGGAAGTCTGTTCCAACTGTCAAACACCCACTGACTGAAGGCAAGCCATCTCATATCTGTCCTGCAACATCCTTTCTCAATTTGAATATATGCCCACCTTGTGTGTAATATCAGCAAGAGGAAGAATGCCATCAGCATTAAGCTTGCTCAGTCCATTCAATGCCTTAAAAACCTTGATCAGATCACCTCACAGGTGCCTAGTCTCAAAATGCTGCAATTTGCAAAACTGAAACTTGTTTTGATAAGACTGCCCTTCTACATTCTCTTCACCCTACACTTGTAGCTCTTCTCTACACATGTTCCAGCAGATCTACAGCCTTCCTAAAACGAGACTCAATTTAATGAGTTGCTTTTGAAATTGGTAATCCCTCTTTTATTCCTTGTGTTGAGATCTGTGTAGGTTTTTTGTCATTTATCTTGTTCAGCTTTTCAATCAATATTGAATAGTTTCAGAACTATTGCAACTTGTCCTATTTGGGATTGGAATAGAGTTGTAAGATTTCTTATAACAAAAAACAGAAATTGGGATGAATTCTCAGTTTTTGATGTCTCATTTATCCACCTGCTTGAGGTCTTGTTATTTAATTATTCAACCCTATAAATACCAATCATATAATTCTTTTTGGATGTTGTTGATGTTTCTATTTTCTACATTTGCAATACTTTTTTTTTTTTTTTTTTTGATACATTCATGAGAAAGCCTTCTTTTTTCCATTGTTTGAATCCTATCCCTATTGAGCACCATTCAGGTTATTTTGCATTACGATTCATTTTAATTTTACCCTGCTTTCTGTTTAATCACATTGCAATTTGTTTTTCTCATTTGAACTTACTTCGTCTCATACTGCATGTTTGCTTGGATTCCCTAACAGATTTGGTTGGTATTAAAATATATTCTTTTAATGAGTCATTCTGCCTGCTGAATTCTTTGTTTTAATGTCATGCTAATCACCAAGTTTATAATAACATCAAATTGTTCATGACTTGATTGCTTTTCTGCATATCCATATGTAGTTAATTCCTAAAGAAATGGAATTCTCTTGTCTTCTGCTTCAGTGAATTCTGTGTCACTGATGGCCAGCACATCACTTTCCCTTCATTATTTGATTCTAGTTTTACACATTTTTCTTACTATGTGGACATTATATAGAAGTTATCTTTTTGTCACTGATTTCTTGCTTTTTTTCTTATGCTTTTTCACTGTGGAAAGCAACCACATTTTTAAAACATTTTTTCATATTCCATTATTTGGAAAATTAAATGCACAGGGCATAATCCTTATGGGTTTTAATAATTAATTACATAGTATCGGTGTAAATACACCATAGTTAACCCATATATTTGAACTACGTATGTAGCGTAGAGGGCATCGTTTTAATTGTATCTCATAATGTGGTTGCCTTCACAACGAGATAGCTACTATTGCATTACTTCAAATAAATAATGCTTCTCTAGTAGAGAAGACTACTGTTATTTATTTTCAGCGGTACCACCACCCAGACGATCGTTTCGAAGCTGTGCGGCTTCATCATCAGTGGGCGGGCATGTACCCAGGTAATACAACAAGCCATCACAGTTGTGAAGTTATATCCACATTATGAGAGATGCCAAAAGGGTGTGGTGGTAATGTATTTAGAAAATTAATCAGGGTGGTGGTACTGCTGAAAATAAATAAGTCTTCTCTACTAGAGAAGCGTTATTTATATGAAGTAATGCAATAGTAGCTATCTCGTTGTGAAGGCAACCACATTATGAGATACAATTAAAAGGATGCCCTCTACGTTACATACGTAGTTCAAATATATAGGTTAACTATGGTGTATTTACGCTGATACTATAGTTAAATATTCCATTATATACATCATTTGCATTCCAAATATTCAAATGCAATATGTTCACGCTGTGCATAGATGTATTTTTCTTTTCCTGTGCCATGCATGCTATATAGGAATGAAATTCTAGGGAGTTGCTATCCTTAATGCTTGTTTCATAAACTAATACTAGTTAAGTTTTTTTTTCGCCCTTTCCCACAAGTTTAGGTTTTCATTTTTTAAACTATATCAGATTTGAACTTAACACACTGTCTGCTTCTATGAACAAAAACATTCCTTTGGTAAGAGATTTTATGTGTTCACTTGAAAAAGAAAGGAAAAAAAAAAAATGTTAATAAACAACAAAACCAATTTCAATTTTCTCTTAACACTAGTTTTATTTCAAAGTTTAAACAGCATGTCCATAGCTCTGGTCACATCAGAACCTGCCAAAACTCATCAAGTCAAACAGTGGTTGAAGTAGTAATGGTAATAAACAGGGATGTGGTATATGAATTGAGAAACAGCTATTAAGTAAAACTGAAAAACAATGTTACTTTGTAGGCTAGCTTATTTCAAAGGCTTTTTAAAGTTCAGGAGTTAACTTTTTCCTTAACTGTGATATGTGAAAAATAAAAACTTCATAAATTAAGGAAATGAAGAGTGCACATACAATACCTATTTCATTTTACGTGTGCATTGTATATCAATATGTATATATTAATATGTTCATGTAGTTCTGTATTGTTATTGCTCTATATATATCAGTATGTATTGTTCCAGAAATAATGTATATGTTAGTTGATTTGAGTATACTTGAACTTGCTGTTTCTCAGTAAGCAAATAATTAAAACATAGATCGTGAAAGTTAAGGCATTTCCAAACATAAAAGATGCTTAGAAGGTGGTTTTTTGTGACGCCTGCTTACTCGTTAGGATTTATTCTATTCAGTTTAGATAGCTTGGTGGACTGAACACTTAAGTATGGATTTTTTTTTTTTATTTGGGATGTAGTGATAGCTCAGATCCATGACATTGAATTCTTTATCTGTATATTACCATTGTGCCTTACCCGCTATGGCTGATTACAGTTATGTCATGTGGCACCCATTTGTAAAAGTATGTTCAAATTCTATTAGTGATTTGGGGAAGTTCTTGAAGGGATTTTCAAGTGACAGTAAGTTATATAATCATAGGAAAGTGATTAAGATTTTTACCCCACATGCTGGAAACTTGCCACAAACAAGCTGTTATTCCACACATGAAACACTGCCAGCTCTTGGTCCAAGTTGCTTTCCATTATAAAAACCTCAGTGTACCATGATGCCTTGGTTAGTGTGTTGGAGGTGAGGAGGAAACTATGCTAGAGGAAAATGTCATGAGCACCGCTTGCTTTAGGTTGTACTTTATTTCAAGGCAGAACTGGTAGTTTAGTATATTGCCTTAGTGTTAGAGGAGGCAGAGGAAATTGACTAAAGGGCACATAATCCCAAATTCGTATCACTCCATTGTGGAATGTGGGCTTATGTTGATTTAATTTCAAGTCAACTTCAAAATGGTGCTGATTAGTAATGGCAAATGATTTATTCAAAACTATCCATTTCCACAACAACGGATCGAAGCTTATTCCAGCAGTCAGCCACCCGTTGAAGTACATATGTACTTCAACGGTTGTACTGCATACTATATGTAACATATGTACTGCAACTATCCTTTCCTCAATATGAATTTATGTCCCCTCATGTACATAGTCTAAGCAAGAGGAAGAATCCCATCAGCATTGAGTTTGCTCAAGCCATTCAAAACCTTAAAATTTTGAATCACCTTGCAGGTGCCTAGTCTCCAGATGCTGCAATTTGCAGAACTGAAGCCTGTTTTGGTAAGACTATTCTTTAGTTCCCTTCACCAATCTCTTTTCCTTTCTCTGCACCTATTTGTGCAGATCTATATCCTTTCTAAAACGAGGCTGCCACACCTGTATGCATTATTTGAAGATGTGGCCTAACAATGGCCATTGTACAGTGGTATAATAAATTCCTTATCCCTGCTAGCAAAGTTCCTATATATCATTGACAAGTTGTCCTGTCAGCCTGTCTGCACTGCTCAGAACTTCATATCTGACTGCATAATTATCTTTTCCCTGGTCCTTTTCATTTTCTACTACCATGAGTGTAGTACCATATAGTTACTGCTACCCATGTGCAGTACAGTAACTCCCCGACTTAAGTAATACTTGATTTACAGAAATTCGACTTTATGTAAGTTTTTGCTGGCTGGTGCAAACTTAAAAAAATCATGGAAATGTATTTTGCATCCTGTAGGAATAAATGGAGGTATTGTGAAAATATAATGTGAGCCCAATAACACTTTTTTTTTTTTTTTTTTTGTAATTCATTCCAAGTCCTTGGATGTTGAAAATTTTGCAATATTACTAAGCTGTTTATCTCTCTAAAAGGTCATATTTATAATGGAAATGAAATTGAACTCTCCCTTTCATTGTTATCATATATTCCCGTTATAAGAAAGAATTTTGAACAACTTAGTGATATTTTTCTAAAGCACGTTTCTGGAGGTCATAACCATAAAACAAAAACAAGTTGCACTTTCCAGTTTATTGGGCTTTTCTGTTCTTTTTCTTCTTTATCTTCGCCTTCTTCCCATGTTTATATGAGGGTGGCATTTTTTCATCCTTAATTCTTTTCCTCCATTCCTCCCTATCTTGTGCTTCCTCTCTCCTCCATCCTCTCTATTTTAAATCCTCTGCCACCCTGTCCTTCCATCTCAGCTTAGGTCTCCCCCTCTTCCCTATCACCTCCAACTTTTCACACCTCTTCCCCACATACTCCTCACTTTTTCGTTCCACATATCCAAGCCACCTCAACCTAGATTCCTGCATTTTTTTACTCAGAGGCCCACCTTAACCATACCTCTGATGTTGTCATTTCTTATCCTGTCCTTCCTAGTCACACCACACATCCATCTTAGCATCCTCATCTCTGCCACTTGCATCTTCTTCTCCTGGGCCCTTGTAATTGCCCATGTCTCAGCACCGTACATCAATGCAGGTCTAACTACAGTTTTATACATTCTCCCCTTCGTTCTACAATTTACTTTCTTATCACACAGCACCCCACTCATCTTTCTCCAGTTCAGCCATCCACATTGCACTCTATGCTGTATTTCTGCACTCAATCCTCCATTCCTCTCAATGTTTGATCCCAGATACTTAAATTTCGAAACTGATGGTAGCTTTTCCTCCTGCAGTTTTATAGAACTCTCATCTTCTGCATTCAATGCCATATATTCTGTCTTTGTTCTACTTATCCTTATGCCTCTCTGTTCCAATGCTTTCCTCCATTCCTCCAATTTCTTCTCTACCTTTCCTTGGGATGGTTCGCACAGTACGATATCATCCACGAACAGCATACTCCACGGTGCTCTACTCTTCACGTCTCTCACCAACATATCCATTACCAGATCAAACAGATATGGACTGAGAACTGATCCCTGGTGCAGTCCAATTACTACAGAGAACCCCTCAATCATGCCTACACTACTCTTAACCTGAGTCACCGCTCCCTCGTGTATTTCCTTCACAAGCCTTATGAACTTTTCTGATGCACCCTTCTCCCTCATTTATCTCCATACCTCTTGTCTGGGCACTATTGTATGCTTTTTCCAGGTCTATGAACACCATGTGTAACTCTACTTGCATCTCCCTATACCTTTCCATCACCTGCCTTAAAGCAAAGACCGCATCTGTTGTTCCTCTTCCCGGCATGAAACCAAACTGTTCCTCTCCTATTTCAGTCTCCTGCCTTATCCTTCCTTCCACAATTCTTTCCCAGATCTTCATTGAATGAGACATTAACTGTATTCCCCTGTAGGTCCCATATTCTTGCACATTTCTTTCCTTTCCTTTCACACCCTTTCCTTTATAGATTGGCACAAGTATACTTTCCCTCCACTCATAGGGTACCCTCTCCTTCTGCCACAGTTTTTCTGTAAAGTCCCATAGGATATCGATCCCCTCTTCGTCCATACTCCATACCTCTACTGGTATCTGATCAGTACCTACTGCTTTTCCCCTCTTCATTTTTCTGAGTGTACTTTCCACTTCTTTCCTGCCTTCCACTACTCTTTCATTTGTCTCTCCATCCTTGCATAATGCTCTTGGGTTTTCCTCATTTAATAACTTCTTAAAATAGTCTTTCCACCTTTCCTTAGCCTTCTCCTAGTCCTGTATCACCACTCCCCTCTCATCTTTTATATGTTTTATTGATGACGTCCTTTGATACTTTATCTCTCGCTTTGGCTATTCTCATTAATTGCCTATCTCCATCTTTCCTTTCCAGTTCCCCATAGGCCTTGTCCACTGCTTTTGCTATTGCCACAGCCCTTTTGCCTCCTTTTTGCTAATTTATATGCTTCTTTGTCTTCCTGGCTACCTGTTAAATCCCATCTTTTCTTCATCTTCTTTTGTTTTATCACCGATTGTACTTCCTCATTCCACCACCTCCTTTCCCTCTGGCGCACCCCCTTTCCTTATGTTTTCCCCACCAACTCTTCTCCAACTTTCCTTATGACACAACTCTTTATAACTTCCACCACTCTTGCATGTCTTCCGGTAACTTTATTCCTTTTAGCACCTTTCCCCTAATCTCCTTCCTCAAACCCTCCTCTTTCAATCTCCACCATTTTATCCTTTTCTCCCTCTGTCTTGAATATTTCCTACTTTTGTCCTCTGCAACCGCACAATCGACCACAAGCAATCTATGTTGTGCAGACACACTTTCTCCGTTTATCACCTTGCTGTTCCTCATTTCCTTTAGATGCCTCCTATGGCACATGATATAGTCAATCTGGCTTGTCCTTTCCACACTCTTGTATTTTATCAGCTGGCTTTCTTTCTTTTCGAAGTAGGTGTTAACTATCGTCAGGTCGAATGCCACTGCGTGTTCTACTATCCTCTCCCCTTTATTTCTTTCCCCAATACTCCATCTTCCCATACACTCTTCCTTCCTCTCTCTTGCTTCTTCCTAAATGTCTATTTAAATCACCCCCAGCAAAAACCTCTCTTTCTCAGGTATTTCCATGACCACTTGATACATTTCCATCCCAAACACTGTCCTTTTTTTCTTCCCTGCATCCTACTTGCGGGGCATACACACATATTATTGTGGTCAAGTGTCCACCCACTTCCAGTTTGACGCTCACAATCTTATCACTCCTTCTGTTAACCTCACACACTCCATCCTTTTAACTCCTTATCAAGTACAATACCTACACTATTTCTTCATCTTTCATCCGCTCCCCTAAAGAAAACTTGCAACCTTCATCGAGCTCTTTTGCTTTATTTCTCTTCCAACTTGTCTCTTGTAGGCATAGGACCTTCACTCTTCTTCTTTGCATCAAATCCACAATCTCTCTACTCTTTCCATTCATCGTCCCAATATTCAATGTTCCTATTCTAACACTTTTCATCCTCTTCTTCTTCTGTAGCCGGAGTAACTTCTTTAACCAAACCCATCATTTGTTTGGTAGCCCTGACCCTTATCTCACAGTTGCTGGGCGATGTAACTGCGCATCGCTTATGGGGGTATGCCCTAGCCGTTCCACATCCATTTTCCATCATTCTTTTGTTTTGGCATGGTTTTTTACCCCGGATGCCCTTCCTGACGCCAACCCCCACCATTTATCCGGGCTTGGGACCGGCACCTACTGAGGCTGGTTTGCTCCTCGGTGGCTGGCTTGGGCTTTTCTGTTAATGCATCTAATTATAAATGGGTAGTAAACTATCTTATTGCATTTGCAATAATACCGATAACTGCAGTTGTGTGGGTTTTTACACTATTATGGTGACATGTGTTCCTCTTCACTGACATCTTCAATCGTATAAAAAACAAATTTTTAGAAACTATTTATGTATTACAATGATGAAGGGAAGCAACCAACGGAAAGTGCAAGTGCTGGTAGTGCCAGGAAACGAAACAAAATTGATTTAGAAATGAAAATGATTAAGAAGTACGAAACAGGATAAAGTTTGTCCTCTATTGCAAGAGAATTTGGTCTCGCTGCTTCAACAGTGAATACTATTTTAAAGACCAGTACTTGTATAAAAGAACATGTCAAAGGATCAATGTGCTTAAGATCAACAGTGATCGCAAAACAGCATTCAGGTGCTATATCGAAGATGGAGCAGCTGTTAATAATCTGGATGGAAAATAAGATTCAGAAGCGAGTGCCCCTGAGTTTAATGATCATTCAAGCAAAAGCAACAGGTATTTATAAAGATATTAAGGATAAGTATGGTGAACCTCGACCCAAGTTTTTGGCAAACAATGTGTGGTTTAATAGGTTCAAGCTTGTTGTTTGCTATTCAGTTTTTAGGAGCATTGGCAACTAAGGCCATATTGCTCCGGGGATATTCGGTGGTCATTCCCTGACCTTTCCGCATCCTCCGTATTTGGTGGTCACAGGCTCGAACCCCAGTGTAATCAAGAAGCGTGTACTACGCACTGCTGCTCCTGCTCACCTGGCTATGGAGGTGCCATATAGGTTCAAGCATCGTGCTGGTTTCCACAACGTTAAAGTATGTGGTAAAGTCGGCAGTGCCAATTCTGCAGCTGCAGAGAAATTTTGTGATGTGATGGAAAAATTATTGATGAAGGCGGCTATTCAACGCAGCAAATTTTTAATCTTGACAAGACTGCTCTGTATTGGAAAAAAATGCCAGATCGAACATACTTTGCCAAAGAGGAACATACAATGCGAGGTTTCCAGGCATCAAAAGATAGGGCCACGCTTTTGCTTGGGGATAATGCAGCTGGAGAATACAGATTAAAACGTGCTGATAATCAGATCAAGAATATTTTTCTCTCTCTCTCTCTCTCTCTCTCTCTCTCTCTCTCTCATATTGTCTCTTTAACATCTGCTGTTGCAGCTGTAGGAATGGTCATCCAGTAAATCCCCAAGAGTTCTAGTGTTTATGAGTGCCTAACTCAAAAGCTCCAGTCAGTATCTGGAAAGATAAAATCCTTATAAGATATTCTGATTTATGTCCCACTCTGGTTATCTCTATCATTGTTCATTGTACTTTCAGTCATTAGGCCTATAACTCACTCCTATTCTCATTTTTGTTTTCTAGTGTTTGTCACTAAATTTACTCAACACTGCATTGGCCACCCATGTCAACTGGATGCACTGCCTTAGATTTTGTCATTCTTTACTAAGAACATACCCCCCCCATCCTTTCTGTATACATTGTACTTCCCATATTCAAATCCTTATCTGAGTGACACGACATCTCTGATATCCTCACAATATCTGCATTTTATGACTTGACCAGCATTTCAAATTCATCAAATTTATTTACTATGCTCATAGCATTGGTGTACATGCAAGTATACATGCACCTGTTCTTATTCTTAATTGCCCTAACACATCCAATTCCCTGTAGCCAGAAAATCAAGGTACCTTGATTTTCTGGCTACTGCATCTTCCAATAGAAGAAGTTAAAGAATCACTTTCACCATTTTATGCAGCTATTGTTAATATGTTAGTATGCGTATCCTCCTAAGCTAGCAGTTTTATTAAGCACAATCATTCTGGGTTATCTGTATGTTTGACCTGATAATAGCTGAGTCATCAGGGTCAAGAGCACAAAAGCACACTTGCTATTAGTGGACCATGGTTCAAGCCCCCATGACTGCTGAATACGGTTAATGATTGTATTTGCTGTCAAAATAATGTAAACTCCTCTGACCTGGTGGTTGTGCTGGAGTACAAACAAGAATATTGGTTGATATAATGTGATATGCACAGAAAATCTGGTATTTAATTGGTTATAATTAATGCTTAACATAAAAGTAATGTAATAAGAACAGTTTTAGAAAAAGAAAACATTCCAGCTGCTAATATAGTCTGTCCATATGAAGTATTAAATAAAACTGTGCATTCTTATTGAATTCTTTTGGAATTATAATTTATGTTTAATTGATATTTATAATAAATAATACCAATGTTTTCTGGGGGGGAAAAGGAAAAAGAATTACTCTAGCAGAATTTTTTTCCCCCTGCCTTTTTAGTTGACTTTGGTGTCAGTGCACAGTTAGATCGTACCATAGGAAGGAGAAATACTTTCATAGGAACACCATATTGGTATGTTTTTATTAGATCTGCATTCTGATATGAGAATGTTACAATTTTAATTTATCAAAAAGTTTTATTTGTAGATGTAAAAACTTTCCTTTTTTTTAAAGGATGGCGCCAGAAGTAATAGCCTGTGATGAAAATCCAGATGCAACTTATGACAACAGAGTAAGTAAACAGAAGATTTTAAGTAACAAATAAAATATTATATATAAGATAGGTTCATTAGAAACCCATTTAAGGATATATTCCTGTAATCTGTTACTCTGATTCACACAGAGTTACCTTTAGTATTATGACATGCATTTTATTGTTTTACAAAATGCATGATGTTTTCTTTATAGCATTCCATTCACTCTTGATGAAACTTAGTCATACACAGGTCGCTTTATTCTGACCTCTTACTGGAATTATCAACATCCCTTCTGTTTTTATTTATTTTAGAAGTCCAAATGTGTAAATTTGCTGGGGAAGGGAGAAGACCTAGGAGGCTGTGCCACCACTTACTGCATTCCACATAATTACCATCTTGATTGGGTTTGCTATATAGTAGAAATAGATATCTTCAGTATCTGTGATGAATTTCTTCTGATAACAGCTCTTTGTGCCCAAGAACTGCATAATAGTGTGTTGTTTTTGTGTGGATAGCTATCAAATCTCAGAATATCTGATACTTGATAATCTCTATTAGTTGACTTTTCCTCTTCATGCATCAATGCTATAGCTGTTGATCCTATTTGGATGGTAGTAGCTGAATGGAAATTGGTATTAATATACATTAACAAGCTTTCTTCTCTTAAATCAAACTATGTACACAGTTTCTCTTTTCACCCTTTTAATCTGTTTTTCATTACTTAGGGAGGTCAGTTTTGAAAGAGAAACTGTTGAAGATATTTCTTTTGCATGGTTATACCTTTCTGCCAAATGGACTATGTCATATGCTAACACCACTGTGTTTGCATAAATTTGTCCAAGTGGCTTTTCACTTTATTTTTGAGTACTTTTCATCCTTTTAAACTATTATTAGTTGCTTGGGGGGTTAATATTGATTCCTGCTATTTTTTTTTTTTTTTTTAAGAGAGAGAGAGAGAGAGAGAGAGAGAGAGAAAGAAAAGGAAAATTCTGTTAAGAATAAATTGTAGTTCTTTTGATGGTAACTTTTTTACCACAGTGTATAAAAAAAACCTCAGCGATATATTGTGATTCCATTTACTAACAACATATGAAGTGCAATATTTGAGTTAACTTTCTGATCAATAATAACAAAAATTGTAATAATAATTCCATCTGCTCTGCTAATCAAAAAAATAAGTAAATAAAATAAACCACAGATGCTATATATTTTAATGTGTTTAATACTCAGAAGAGAAATGTGAGTGTTGCTATTGGGTTTTTAATGTTTTCTCAGTGTTCCAGACCATTAATTCCCCTAACAATTATGTTCTTAGAGTCCTGGAATTCAGGAAAAGGAATAGCCTGGAAAACGTTTTTCAACAAAACAGCAATGTTTACATCTTTTCTTTTTTGTAACATTTGTCAGCACTGAAATGGATTTAAACAGTTATCCTGTAAAGTTTCGATATCAGAAATATTCTTTCTCATTGTAGTTGAGAAAATTTGTGTATTCTCTGTTGACACAAAATACCTATTGATCCTTTTTTTTATTAATTAAATGAAGCATTTTACCTATTTTAAATGCTATGCTAGTGTTTGAAAATCTGAACACAGCTCTTCAATGAAATATACCTCACATCCATTTACTGAAGATGTATTTCTCAATATATTGAATGTGGTGTTTAAATTTTATTTGACCATTAGTTGTTAAATCTAAAGGGCATGCTGATGTAAATCTTCCACTTGATTACCAAAGCAAACTAAATCAGAAGGGGCGCCTCCGTAGCCAGGTGGGCAGGAGCAGCAGTGCATAACACACACGCTTCTTGATTAGACCGGGGTTCGAGCCCGTGAGCCACCAAATATAGAGAATGCGGGAAGGTCAGGGAATTGACCACCGCATATCCCTGGAGCAATATGGCCTTAGTTGCTGATGCTCCTAAAAACCAAATAACAACAACAAATCAGAAGGATGATTCTGACTTATTCATAGATAAGTTGGCCCCAGGTGCCAAACGATTTTGTGATCAAGTGTCTTTGCCTGTAAATTAGCACTCTTTCTTGGTGAAATATAATCGTTTCCTTATTTTCAGCATTACATTAACACTCAATTTTTTCAGTAAAGAAAACACTTTACTAGATCAGAAGGAAAAGTAACCTTTCTTTTGTAATTTTTTGTTTTTTTACTAAGAATATAATTGTTAGGTCATAAAGGTAGCACTGCTTCTGCCTCCACGTGGCAGGGCCGGTAACCCGGAAGGGAAAAGCTCTCTCCCTTCCAGGGCGAAATGGAGCAAACTGTTCCTAAAACTCAGAAATCCACTGGGTGCATAGATGACCCTTGCAGGGTGAGAACAGTTGGAGACTGATTTTGTAGCAGCTAAACGTCAAAAGACCGACATAGCCAGAATCAAAACTCCAACTTTCCTTATTATTCACTCAACCCAAGAACAACCTATTGGCAAATTCTTGCCATTTCTAGTGCAGAAATACCAAGAAAGCATAATAGGTATCCCAAAAACAGTTTGTCACTTAAGATCAGGTGACTTACTGGTTGAAGTTGCCACTGCTCGACAATCTGAGCAACTACTGAAACTAAAAACATTTGGAACTTCTGTTACAGTTTTACATGTCTCCCTGAACATGTCAAGAGGTGTCATCACCGAATGGGACCTCATGAACGTGTCAGATGAAGAGCTAAAACAGGAACTACAAGACAAAGGAGTCATAAATGTCAGAAGAATAATGACAAAGAAGGATGGCATACTAGTTCCTACTCGAAACGCAATACTCACTTTTGATAACCCTAAACCACCAACAGCGATCAAAGTAGGTTATCTTAATTGCCGTGTTAGAGCATACATTCCAAACCCCTTATGCTGCTGCAAGTGCCAGAAGTTTGGGCACTCACAGACAGTCTGCAGAGGATCAGCTGCCTCTGCCACATGCAGATCCACTGCACACATGAATACCAATTGCACAGCTACAACACTTAGTTTTCCTAACTGCAGAGAAGTTCATCTGGCATTTTCCAAGGAGTGTCCCCTTTGGAAAAGGGAAAAAAAATGCACAGCAGTACAAAAGTGAACACTTTGTCACATACCAAGAGGTCAAAAAGTCCTTTCCAGTCCTGAATGCTAATAAACCAACTTATGCTCAAGTAACCAAACCACAAATATCAATTGCAACCCAAACAGTGGTAACCATACCACCAAATGGATCACTATCTGATTGGGCGAGGTCGGTATTGACCACGGTTCCACTCAACCAAACAGCAAGCAAGAAAAGTAAAGAAATAAATACGCTGATTACTGTACTACCAGATGCCATCCCTCAGGAAAATGCTATAGTACGTACTTCTCTTGATGCAAACCAAACAGATAGCATGGACTTAGAAGATAGCTCACAGCAAGATGAGCAAGTATTAGAACTATTCACCGACGAGGATATGGACACGGGGAAAACCACCCTTTCCAAAGAAGGGGAAGGGAAGCCTGAGCGAAGCAAACTTTCAGCCCCTCGAAAACAAATCGATGGTTCTACTAAACCCAGATAATGCTTACATTTCTGCAGTGGAAATGTAGAGGATATCACAGCAATTTAAATGACATCCAAGATCTCCTCACACAATATGATTCTATCGCCTTCTGCCTACAGGAAGCCAATCTAACCTCACATATAACTGTTTCTCTCCGGAACTACATTATTCATCAGAAAGATAAGTGTTATAAACAATCTGGAACATGGAGGTATTGTGTTGATAATCAACACTCAAATACCCTCTAAACCATTCCCATTGAAAACAAACCTTGAGCCAGTTGCAGTACGAGTCAGTGTTAATTTTTACTTGACTATCATCTCACTATACTTACCCCCAATCAAAATATAAGCTTCACTGACCTAGAAGAACTAGTGGTACAACTTCCTCAACCCTTCTTAATCCTAGGAGATCTCAGTTGTCATCATCCTTTATGGGGAAATCAAAACATGGACAAATTATAGAAAATTACTTGACCAGCACAATTTGATTACTCTCAGTAATGGCACACACACTTATACACATTTACCTACAGGATATACTTCAGCTATTTATGTGTCTCTATGCTCAGCATCCATATATCCTCTATTTGGATGGACTATTCATAGCAATCCACTGGGTAGTGACCATTACCCAGTGATAAGTCAGATTGAAACAAACATCCCCCACTTGGGAGATCAAAATTGAGAGTAGGAGTGTGCTATAGGCCTAATGATTCTGATGAGTATAATAAGAAAATGTACAGGGAAATAGAGTGGGCCCATAAATCAGAGAGTCTTATAATGGGGGATTTTAATTTCCCAGATATTGACTGGAATTTGTGGGTTGGTCACTCACACACACTAGCAAGGCTTTTGTGGATTTATTGGATGATGGTTTTCTACAGAAGCATGTTTGGGAGGCAACTAGAGGGAGTAATACTCTTGATGTGATTATCAGTAATGATTCTTCATGCATCAAGAATCTGCAGATAAAGGAACCGCTAGGTGGCAGTGATCACAGTGTGCTGAAGTGGAATTTACTCAGAGGTAACTGCCATCATGGGTAAAGGGAAGGGTTTTTGCTTTTGTAAAGGTGACAACGGTGACACAGGAATTCTCTGTCTCAGAGAATTCCTTCTCTGAGACAGTATTTAAATTCTATACAGTGGAACCAACTGATGATGATGATGATACCTACAGCAAATTCAAAATGGGAAGCATTCAAATTATTAATCTTGGAAGCTACTAGCTTTTCACACCAACAAAGAAATATTGTTTAAGATTTAGGCCTAAATGGATGTCAGATGAACTAATTAGACATGTGACAGAGAAGAAAAATGCGTGGGATACATATAAATTAACATGTGACACAGAAGCCTATGATAAATATAAGCTGGTCTGTAACCAAGTTACAGAGGAGGTTAGGCAGGTGAAGGCAGATTACAAGAAATCTTTGTTAAAGGATGCAAAGAAAAACAGCAAAGAGTTCTTTACTTATGTAAACTCTAGAAGGAAGGGTATGAATCACATTGGTCCACTTGATATCGATGGTTCAACTGTTGATGATCCTGCTCAGGTAGCTAACAAACTAAATGAATATTTTGCATCGACATTCACACATGAGGAGTTATTCAGGGAGGGTAATGCCAGAGATGTATTCAACTCTGGCAGTAAGCTAGATAATCTTGTAATAACTGAGAGTAAAGTGGAGGAGAAATTGTTGAAGATAAACACAAGAAAGGCACCTCAGGTGGATGGAATCTATCCAATTATATTAAAGGAGGCGGCAGAGTAAATAAGCAAACCCTTAGCCATAATTATGAGAGCTTCCCTGGACTCAGGGGAGGTACCCATGGACTGGAGATGTGTAAATGTGACCCCAATCCACAAAGGAGGATCAAAGGCAAAACAGGTAATTACGGACCTGTTAGTTTAACTTCTGTTCGAGGGGAATTAATGGAGGCACTGGTTAAAGAAGCATTGCAGGATCATGTAGACAAGACTTCAGTTATAGCTCGGACACAGCATAGGTTTGTTAATAGCAAGTCTTGTCTGAATAATTTGATTGGATACTATGATGTAGTCACAAAGGAACTGGATACAAAGGATAACTTTGGTATCATATATTTGAATCTTAGAAAAGCCTTTGATACTGTTGCACATGGAAGACTGCTGCACAAATTGGAGCAGTGTGGCATTGGAGGCAAATAGCTGCTATGGATAAAGGGATGGTTGAGTGGGAGAAGACAGAGTGGTAATCAATGGACAATGCTTTTCATGGACTAATGTTATTAGTGGAGTCCCTCAGGGGGCAGTATTTGGTCCATTGTTGTTTTCTGTACTCATAAATGATATTGATGATGGTATATCAGGCTTAATGTCCAAGTTTGCAGATGATGCAAAGGTTGGCAGGGTTGTTAATGACAGTACACTGCTGCAACAGGATCTAGAAAAGTTGAGCAGATGGGCTGAGAGGTGGCAAATGAAGTTTAACATTGACAAATATAAAGTACTACATATGGGAAGCAGTAATCCCAGAATAACGTATCAACTCTGTGGTACCACACTGACAGTGGTAGAGAATGAAAGGACCTGGGGGTAATTGTGCAGGCAGATATGAAGTTTTCTGAGCAGTGCAGATGGTCTGCAAGAGTAACTAGCTCATGGTGTCTTGTCAATGATATACAGGAATTTTTCTAGCAGGGATTAGGAGGTGATTATCCCCTTGTATAAGGCAATGGTCAGACCACATCTTGAGTACTGTATACAGGTCTGGAGTCCTCATTTTAAGAAGAATGTAGAGCTGCTGGAACGAGTACAGAGAAGGGCAACAAGATTAGTGAATGGAACAAAGGGGTACTCTTATGAAGAAAGGCTTAAGTTTTGCGAATTACAGTGTCTGGAGACTAGACACCAGCGAGGTGATCTGATTGAGGTGTATAAAGCCTTGAATGGTTTGATCATGCTCAATGCTGATGGGATTCTTCCTCTTGCTCAGAATAATCTCCTGAGAGGACATAAATCCAAATTGAGAAAAGACGGTTATAGGATAGATGTGCGGAAGTTTACTTTTAGCCAGCGGGTGGTTGATTGCTGGAACAAACTTCCATTTGTCATTGTAGAAGTTGATAGCTTAAATAGATTCAAGGCAGAACTTGACAAACATTTTGGAGTGAGTGGATGGGTGAAATAAGGGTTTTTTTTTTTTTTTTTTTGGCTAATGCTATATAAGCTTGCTTTCTTGCATCATGTGCCAGTGCTAATGTGCTGGTGTGCATAAAATAAACATTTAAAAAACAAAAGCAGCTAGGATTTCTTAATCTGGGATTGATAAATTCTTACAGAAATGAAACTATATTTTATAGTGGATAAAATATTAAATTTTTGAATTGAAATATTTGTTAAAATTTGTTTAAAATTTAAACAGTTTTAACAATTTTTATTTCAAAGATTAAATTTTAAATTGTTAAGACAGTGTTAAACAATCTCCCTTTTACAGTAGCATCTTTCGACGTAAGGTTTGAACTATTTATGTGAGAATCATCTCGACCTGACTTTACATTTCCATATGCTTTTTATACTATATTCTTGCTAATTTACTTTCAAATCTTTGTCCTGTGATAAAAATGTACTTTTTGGCAACTTTGTTTGGACTGCTGTCTACTGTTGTATCATGTTGCTCAAATATTTTTTTCCCCACAAGCATAAACTTTTACAGGAAACCATTATTTGTGTTAGTTTAAGCAGAAGTGTATTTTTGAATCTTTTGTTATTGTATGGCTATGTTGAAAAAATTTCTTTGGTACTAATCTTAAATAAGGAAGGGGGTAAAAAAACTTCGTTTTTTCCTAATTTATCACCAAACTTCTATACTTCACTGTCAAGTTTATTCGTTAAAGTTACTTTGCCCTTTGTTTAATCTACAATTTGTGTGGTTGCATTACACTTTCAACCACTCAGTCCTGTAACCGAATTTATTTTTAGGTTCCAGTTCGATTTTTCCTTCTCCCTAAACTATAGAGTAATTTCTCCCTTTCTACGGAAATTACTGATATGAGCATAGAACAATTTCTTTTTGGACTGAATGATGGAAGATATAGTATCTTGTGATATATGTAATTTTATTTCATCGGCTTGATTATTAATGAAGGAATTCCAATTTCTGAAATTAAAAATAAGCAAAAGCTTGTTTTTAATGAAATTTGCTTTCTTTCAAATACATAATGTCTTATTATTTGATGAAATTGCTACTAAAAACTAGATGGTCATAATCAAGTGATTAATAATCGATTATTACAATAATCAAAATAATTGATTTTATGAAAATTAGTCAATTATGGAACTGAAAAGAAAACTGAAGGAAGGAAATGACAGTGGAGGGATTTGGTTTGATGTTATCAAATTAAAAGTGCCGCTATCACTTGGGCAATAGTTCAAGATATATATTGAACTATTGCCCGAGTGGTATTGTCGATTTAATAATCGACTAATTTGGATATATTTGATTATGAAAATGCTATAAGTGTTTATGGCTTGATTATGTCCATCACTTCTAAAAATCGAGACCTTTAGCTTTTAATAATATGTATTTCTTATTGCAGAGTGATTTATGGTCACTGGGGATTACAGCATTGGAAATGGCAGAGTCACAACCACGTAAGTCATTGATACTAGCATCTGATTTGTTTGTATGGATAGTTGTGATGTATTATAATCTATTATAATCTTATTAAAGTTGTTTTGAGTAGTATATTGCTTATGTTACAGAAATTGACCTCTATGATTGATAGTGTGGTGTGGTCACTCATTGCTGCACTCATATTTACTGTTTTGAGAACAGATACCTTCATTCATTTGGTAAAGTATTTGTTCTGTTTCTGTGGTGAAGCAGGAGAACATTGAAATCATTCTTCCCTTAAGTAATTCAGAAGTGCTGAGATGCTGTATATCTATTTTGCTGTCTGTTTTTTCCTTAATTAACATGTTAAATTGTGTTCCATAAGTAGTTTTAATAGTCCTAGTAACATTCATTAGCTTATTTTTTTAAATTTACCTAGAGATTTTGTAAGTTATGACTTTATATTCGTAGAACCTTTGTATCAGTGATTTTGGTACAAATATTGTATCTCATAAATAACTTGTAGTGCATGGTAGTGGCAATTGTAGTGTTTTTATTGGTGTTAATAAGTGGCTCAAAGGTTCTAATCACATAGATTGACATATACTTTTTTGTTTTTAAGCTAAGAAATTTTATTATCTAGTAAGGTTATATTAATTTATAACATCACAAATGCGATTGTATAGTTTAATATATGTAACAAACTTTGTAGCCTAATATTTTATAACTTAAACTTGCTAGCATAATACATATTGTTGCATAACCTATGAATAGAGTAGTGTTATTGTATTTAGGTTTATATTATTAGTTTAATGTATTCTCAAATTAAATTGAATTTAAATGGAAATCATGCCTTGCATTTGAGGAGCAGAGAAAAGGTCTGAGTATTGAGTGCTGAGGCTTGGAGGAGGCAGTTCTTTTATGAATCACAACTTACAAAATGTGCTTCTTGTTTCATGTTTGCCAACTGCCTGTAATGGGACATTGTACAGCCGGGGGGGGGGATGTCTTTGTGTGTGAAGAAATTAGCATGAACTGTCATTCTAATGGGAATTTGTGAGCTTGAAGAACAAAATTGAAATGGAGCTCATCATGCTCTCAACTGTCCACCTCAACACCAATTTCTGCATCAGACAACACAGTCGCAGTCCCCAAGCAGAATTTGCTGGTACCATGCTTGATCATATTTGCTTTTATGTAGGGCATTCATAGTTTTGATAGATGCAGAGTATTTTGTTGTAGTGTTTTTATATTCTAGAAACTGCTATTCAGTTGAGCAAAGTAATATAGATACGGGATTTTTGTGGAAGATTGTGTGAAATTAAGACTAAAGTTTAGGATTTGTAATTCAAGGGAGAGAAAGAACCCTTACTCAGGTTGATTACTTTAGGGAAAGAGTTACCAACTATGGAATTAGAAATGGGAGATCTTACCTGATCTAGTAACGTCATAATCTTCTTGGATATGGCTTTTGTTGATCATAGGACATGTGTGGGCTTCTTCATCTTACGATGATTTTTCTGGCTGTAGTCAGTGGTCTGAGCTGTTGTAATTTGAACTGGTTGGAAAACTGTCTGCGTGTGAGGAGGATGGTGAGTCTTGATATTGTTTTTATGCATAATGATTTTAGTTTACCTGTGTTAGGTACTTAACTTCTTTTTTAAAATGGCCTCAATTTTCCAAAGAAAACTTGTAAATTGGAAACTTTATTAGCAATCTAAAAATAAAAAACCAAGCTGTTGTTATAAATAGGTAATTACAGTATGCAAATAAGTTGCATAATTTTAAGGCAAGTTTTCTTGCATTTTCCTGAAACTTATTTATGGTTTGCTGCAGAATTTGTGTATTTAAAGTTTATTTTTAAAGTTTTAAATATTTCTGCTATAACTAATATTGTTATGTAAATAAATGGTGCCTAAAATCAACCATAAATATTGGTCACATCAACCAATTAAAATTACATTATTTCTTGAGGAAAAATCTCTCCCGATTTAATGTGGATTCATTCAGCACTTTTTTATATCCCTGATTAGCACTGCTAATCAGGGCTATAAAAAGGTATAGCTGTACTCGTTTGGAATTACAAGCCACATGAGTCAGTAAGTAAGTTCTACACAGCCCTGAATATGTCCTAAAATGTAAGAAGTAAAAATTGTATTTGCATGGCAGTTTTGTTTCATTAAGAATACAGACAAAACTCAAATTTTTCTGTTCCGTCATAGGAGTGGCAAATAAAAACCATGAGACATGATGATGGCCACACGAACAGAGATGACTAAGGAGGAGGTGAAAATAGTGTTTGTGAAAACTGAAGCAGCATGTTGAAAGTGTGCAAGTGAAATCTTCAAATAAGAGGTTTGCTTACAAAGTAAACTTCTTGTAAAGCTACAATCTCTTGCTTGAGGAATCATTTTCTAATGGTAAAATCCAGGTTTGAAGACAACATCTAAAACTTCCTTCCCTGCCAATCTGTGACTGATGCCATCAATCTTTTTGTTAAATACTCCTAAGCATCTGGAATAAAAATTAAAACAACTTCATATTTATAAAATTAATTTAATATAGATTACTATATTAAATATATAAATAAATTAATATAGATTTAATATTAATATAGACTTAATAAAATAAGCAATAAAAGAGAATAAGTAACAATACTCTTCTTTACTGGGGAAGCATTACTTATTTGAAGTATAACTGGAGAGGCGGCAAAACAGTTTCCATATAACTGTTGTGGACACATTCAAAATACGAGATGTAATGAAACAATGCCATTATATCCATTTGCTATCTTTCATATTGTGGAGTTTTTGCAACTGGGTCGTCAGCCGTTATACCACCAAGTACACTCTCGCCAACCAGTGAAAGGCCAAATAGCCCTGAAATGGCTGTCTGAGTAGTGGTGGTGATATCCACTGAGAATAAGTTACAATAGAAAGGCAACTGGAGAGGCAATCCATTGTGAAGGCATTCACAATGAGTTGCAATAATCTCATTACATCTCTTATACAATATGAGTGTTATTAGCAATGGCCACATGGTGTAAGGAAGCCTATGGCTTATTATGCTGCACCAGCCAAAAAAAAAAATATTAATAAAATAACAAAAACAAATAAAATAATAAGAATAAAAAAATAAATAATAAGAGAAAAGGAAATAAACAACTTATGTGTTGACCTTTGAAATTCCCCAAACTGTCAGCCTCTACTACCCATGTAGGTAACTTATTCTAATAATTTATAACTCACTGGCTAAAATAAAACTTCTTGCAATCCAATCCAATCTAAACATCCCCCCCCCCTGTAACTTGAAATCATGGCCCCTTGTTCTAGAATCATTTATAAACGTGAAAATTTTGTCCTTATTCATTTTTCTCATGCCTCTGAGCCTTAAACACCTCAATCAAGTCTCCTAGTTTCCAAGCTCTGCAACCCACATATTCGAAGTCTTTCCTCATATGGACGCCCTTCTGTTGACCTCACTAAGCAAGTTATCTGTCTTTCGACTCTTTCAAGAAGCACAATGTCTTTCTTTTCCGGAAAGTGTGGTCTTACAATAGCTTTATATAATGGGATTATGATGTCCTTATCTCTACTAGCAATTAGCATTAGTTGAGTCATATGATACAAGAAAGCAAGCTTATACAGCCTCAGCCAAAAAAAAAAAAAAAGAAAATCCCCTTCCCATTTCACCTATCCGGTCACTCCAAATGTTTGTCTAATTCAGCCTTAAATTTATTTAAGGTATCAACTTCCACAATAACAGATGGAAGCCAGTTCCAGCAATCAACTACCTGCTGGCTAAAGGCAAACTTCCACACATCTATTCTAAAACTGTCTTTCCTCAGTTTGAATCTATGCCCCCTCAGATTCTTAATCTGAGCAAGCAAAAGTATCCCATCAGCATCAAGCCTGCTCAAACCATTCAAAGCCTTATACACCTCCATCAGATCACCTTGCAGGTACCTAGTCTCCAGATGCTGCAACTTGCTGAACTTAAGCCCTTTCTTCATAAGTGCACCCATTTGTTTCTCTCACCAATCTTGTTGCCCTTCTCCGTACTTGTTCTAGCAACTCTACATCCTTCCTAAAATGAGGCCTCCAGACCTGTATACAGTACTCAAGGTTGGCCTGACCATTGCCTTATACAAAGGGATAATCACCTCGTCTCTGCTAGCAAAATTCCTATGTATCATTGACAAACTCTGTGACCTGCTCTGGAAGCCCGTCTGCACTGTTCAGAGAACTTCATATCAAACTGCACAATTACCCCCAGGTCCTTTTCATTCTCTACTTCCCTGAGTGTAGTACCACACAGTTGGTACATTTCTCTTGGGTAATTATTTGACAAATCATCGATAGGGCACCGTGGGCCTTCCCTGCAACCATTCTACGATGCTCGGAGAATTTCATATCTGGCCGTATCGTAATACCCAAGTTCCTTTCCTCCACTACCGGCTTTAGTTCAACTCTGCCAAGTGCATAAGTTATTTTGGAGTTACTGTAACCCAGGTGCAATACCTTATGCTTTGCTGGATTAAAGCATAGCTGCCATTTTTCTGACCATTCCTTAATTCTATCTAGGTCTAAGAAGCTCTGCTTGCTAGTGATCATTAACTACTCTACCAACCTTTACATCATCTGCAAATTTCGAATTCAAGCCCTCTATCCCTTCATCGATGTCATTTATGAAAATCAAAAACAACAATAGTCCTAATACTGATCCTTGGCGATCCCCACTTCTAACGTCAACCCAATCTGAGGAATAACCATTGATCATAACCCTCTGCCTCCTGTCCTGAAGCCATCCAGCTATCCATCTAAGCATTTTCCCTGTGATTCCAGCCTGTTCCAGCTTATAAAGTAACTGTCATATGGGACTGAGTCGAATGCTTTGCTGAAATCTAAATAAACAATGTCAAAATCATTCCCTACCGTCCAGCTCTTGAGTGACCCTCTCAAAATAGCTAACCAGATTAGTTAAACAAGATTTTTCCTTTACAGAAGCATGCTGAGTATCCTTTAGAATTCTATTTCTATCTAAATGATCCTGAATTCCACCCTTGATCATTGTCCATGATTTTCCCCATTACTGAAGTTAGACTGACCAGCTGGTAATTTCCCACTTCACTCTTAGAAACCACCTTTATGTATTAGAGATACATTGGCACTTTTCCAATCCAATGGAATCACTCCTGAGTTCAGTGATGCATTCACTTGCTACCTCCCTTAAGATTATAGGTTATATGCCATCAACCCCAGGAGCCTTACTTGCCTATCGGCTCAAAAGTTTTTTCATTAAATAAACATGTGAAATTTCAACATCGTTAATTACATTTTTTCAACTTCACTCCCTTAATTTCTCATTGATGTAAAGGGTTTTACTTCTGTAAATATCGATGCAAAGTAACTGTTGAGTTCATCTGCAACTTCAGCTGGGGTTTTAATACTATCCTACTTCCATTACATACAGGTCCGATCTGGTTTGTCCGTCTCTTCTTTGCATTTATATATCTGAAGAATTCCTTATACCCCTTTGTTCTCTTTGCCAGCGATTTCTCATCTGGCTTTGCCAGCCTGACCTTTTCTGTGGCACTATTATAGATCATTTCGTAGCTGGTATAGGCTTCAGTACTTTTTATTGCTCTGTAACATTTCCATGCTGCTCAAGTAATCTGGCAACTTCATTATTCAAAACTTTTTCTGCTCAAGTAATCTGGAAACTTCATTATTCATCCAACTTGGAAACCTCCTCGTGGAGTATTATTTTAATGGTATATAAGTATTCAAGGCTTCTGTGATTAATATTTAAAAGTATACCATAATTCAATTGTCTTCGCTCTCTGTGAGATATCTACCCAGTTAATGGAGGCCGTGTAGCACCTTAAGGCATCGTAATTTTTTTTTCCCTGAAATTATAACCCATTCCTTTGCCTTTAACTACTGCTATCTCTCTCTCTCTCTCTCCCTCCATCGTCCACTGTAGAACTCCGTGATCACTTCCTGCTACTGGTTCCTGTACTGTCATCTGGTTCATTGGTGATGATGATATCTAGAGTATTCTTTTCTCCTAGTACTTTCCCTGACACGTTGATACAAGTAACAATCATCTAGTTGATTTAAAAAAATTGCCCTGAAAATGGTTGTCTGGGTGATGATGTCCACTGTGAATAAATAACAATAGTCTTCTATATTGGGGAAGCATTACTTATATGAAGTATAACCAGAGAGGCAACTCGTGAAGGCATTCACAGTATAAGATGTAATGAAATGATGCCATTATAATTAACTTTGGTTAACTTACTACATATAGTTATGATGCATTTTCACTAACTTATGTGTCTGTAGATTGATGAATAAATGGTCATCCTCACAGAAATGATTCTATGATAAGTTCACCTGTGCTGCCCCTACTTACCTGTGCTAAATTAGCATGAAAATACAATGAATAGGTGGTAGTAAATGAAGTTCCCATCATATATTAAAACCAGGTTCAAAATTCTGGGGGGGGAAAATGTGGAATTTAAACTGCATATCAGTGCCGTAAAACTTTTTTTTGATTAATTTGACATGTTGATACAAATAATAAATAATGCAAAAATAATTTAAAACTCCACCCAGAATGGACTTGAATAACTCCTTGAATAACAAGGAGTTATTCAAGTAAAGAGAATCTCCACCAGAAAAGATGGTAATCTGATCCCTACACGTAATCTGATCTTGACGTTTAACATGCCGCATCATCTAACATCCATTGAGGCCAGATATCTGGCATACCATTTATTCCAAACCCGCTCAGGTGTTTCCGATGTCAGAAGTACGGACATTCCCAGACAGCTTGCTGGGGAACCCCTACTTGTGCAAAATGTGGGTCAATAGAACATGACTGCAAAGCCTGTACTGTCGCTCAACCAATATGCCCAAATTGTAAAAAAGGCCACCCTGCCTATGCTAGAACATGTGAAAGCTGGAAAAGCAAAAAACTTATTCAGAAATATAAATCAAACCATAATGTTTCATATCAAGAAGCAAAGCAAATCATCTCACAAACAGGTCAACATAACATATGCCCAAATAACCAAAAAATACCAGACAACAGCAACACAAACTGAATTATCAGTACTGCCAAAAGAGTCTTTCTCAAATTACCTCAAAACTCTGTACAGTGCAACTCAAACTCAAGCAGTCAATACACCAATATCTATTCCATCTGAGAAACTCCACTCCCCGGACCAAGAATGCAAAGAAAAACAAATCAGAACTCCCAGACATCAAGAGTAAATGGATATTAATGAAAAATCTGCAGATGATGGTGTCCTTGAAATTTTTGTTGAAGAAGACATGGACACGGGAAAGCCATTCTTTCCAAAAAATGATAAAAACAAGAATGAAAAACAGAACTTTGACAACATGAAAACGTTCTGAAAGCCCAACAAGAAACTCGTAATGAACACAATAAATTGTCTTGGTTTCCATGCTAATATTGATGATCTGTACAATCTCACCTCTAAATACACACCAATGTCTCTGCCTTCAAGAGACATATTTAAAACCTCAAGATACACCAAAACTGTCTCAGTATAATATCTTTAGAAAAGACAGGATCCACCAAAATATTGCACATGGTCGTGTAGCTGTTTTAGTTAACCTGCATGTTCCTACCAAGCAGGTCTTACTGGATTCTCCATTTGAGACAGTAGCCGTCCATATAGCTGCTGACATCCATATTACAATTTGCTCCTTGCACATTCCACCTGGTTATAGCTTTCAACAAAATGATCTTGATAATCTCATAGCTCAACTCCCCACACCTTTCCTCATTCTGGGAGATTTAAATGGGCATCATGTTATGGGGCAACAACATTGATCAAAGAGGAAAAGTAATTGAAAAATGTTTAGACGATAACAACCTTCTCCTCCTAAATGATGGGTCACCTACATATATTCATCTTCTTACCGGAACAAATACTGCAATTGACTTTTCTATCTGTACAGTAGCCCTATATCCTACCCTAAAATGGACGGTATACAGTGATCCACTGCACTGATTATTTTCCCATACAAATTGAATTACTAAACAAGCCTTCTTATCACCCTACTAAAATTCTGCAGTGGCTCACTGGTAAAGCAGATTGGCAGATGTATAAAAAAAACTAGCTAAATTTGACACGGAAATAATCCGAGAATCCCCAACTGAAGAAGCCATTGAACATGTCACAAAAACAATATTACGTGCAGCAGAAAAAACCATACAATTCACCCAAAAATCTGGTGGAGTGATGAATGTCGTGCAGCTAAAAACGAGCAAAGTAAAGCCTGGAATATATTTCGCTGCAGTCCAACAACAGCTAATCTTATCCATTTCAGAGCAAGACAGACCAGAGCAAGAGCATGGTACATTAGACGCTGTAATAAAAAGTCAGCTTCGATTCACTTTACTTCAACCATCAATCAAGAAACTCGTACACATAAAATTTGGAAAATAATTTTAAAAATGAGTGGTAAATATCAGACACACCCTGTGCCTATCATGGAATGGAGAGAACAGAATGTTTCTGACCCTGCTCAAATTGCAAAATATCTTAGGGAAAACTTTTGCCAAAACATCAGCAACAGAAAGTTACACCCCAACCTTCAGAAGATTTAAAACAAATAAAGAAAAACAAAAATTAAACTTCATCAAAAGGGAATTAACAATATACTGCCATTTACTATCCACGAACTGCGTAGAGTGCTGTCAACATCTAGACACAGAGTAGTAGGACCAGATAATATTCACTATTCGATGATACAAGAACTAAGATCTGTACATTAGACTTTACCTAGAGGATACATTCCCTAAAAAAATGGCATCATGCTACAATCCTTGGCACCTCCGTAGCCAGGTGGGAAGGAGCAGCAGTGCGTAAAACACGCTTCTTGATTAGACCGGAGTTCGATCCCGTCACCACTAAATACGGAAAGGTCAGGGAATGACCACCACATATTCCCGGAGCAATATGGCCATAGTTGCTAATGCTCCAAAAAACCAAATAACAAACAAAAAAACAAAAGCTACAGTCCTTGCATTAATTAAACCGGGTAGAGATCCAAAAAACCCCACTTGCTATAGACCCATTGCCTTGACCAGTTGCCTCTGCAAAATTCTTGAAAAGATGGTAAACCATCGACTGATATGGTACCTAGAAAATTATAATCTCGTACATGCTGCACAATTTGGTATCCGACAAAACAGATCAACACTAGATACAATCAGTCCTCATATAACACATGTTTACGCTACACGAATTCGATCATACACTATTTATAAATAGGGGAACGATATCTTTTATATAATATGAACCGAATTCGCTTTTGCATGATTCGCCTTTGTTTTTGCAAGAAATGGCAGTCGAATGCAGAATCACCCCAACCAAATGCAACACGATAGGAATGAAGAGAAGATTCTGAAAATGTATTTGTTTTTTATATCAGCAAAGGGGAAACACATTTCACCACAATAACGTAAAAACCAACACAATTCCAGCTATCGGTATAATCGCAAATGCAATTAGATCGAGTTTACTACCAGTTTATAACAGATTCCACTAGCAGAAACGCAACTGGAAATTGTTTTTGTTTTATGGTAGTAACCCCTAGAAATGTGAGGTGTTAACACCTCATATATGGTGTTGTTTATTCAGTTGCTACACGTGCACAGCTTTGTTTATGTGTATCAAGTGTGCCTCCTCATTTTGCAATTGTGCTTTATTCCCTAAAAATGAGTGAAATACTTAAAAGGTGTGAAAAGGAAGCGTGGTGAAGACACTGCAGATTCAGAGAGAAAAAGAAAAGCAATATCGATAAACAGAGGTGGACTGGGTCAAAAATTCTTACCCAGGAAAATTTATAGTGGCCTCATACTATGGTTTATGGCCAAAATCACACCGGCCTCTGGCCCACCGGGGTTTCCCCAGTAAGGCTTATGGCCAGCCCGCCTCTGTCGATAGAGAAAAAATATGAAATTGTGAAACACTTTGAGCGAAATGAAAGACCATGTGATTAAATGAGGCAACGCCGAGAATTACAAAGAATGCAGAGAAAATAAAAACAACTTTCATAGCAGGAACAACTCAAAGTGTAATTAAAATCCATTAGATTAAGACACAAAGAATTGGAAGAGATGGAATAGCTGTCATCTGTTTGGATAGAAAATCAAACAAAGAACAAGTTTGCTTACGATAGAAGCAAAAGCGTTAGCATTATTTTATTATGTAATAGTCGTAATAAAATACGTATTTTATTACAATTATTTATTGTGTTTGGTAATGTTTTGGTTACAAATGTGTGTTCAATCTTGGGTGGTCGGCACCCAACCCTATTTTTCCCATAGTGCCTGTTTATATTGCACGATTTTGCATTGCACGAGGGTTTCTAGGAACACAACTATCGTGCTATACGAGGACTGACTGTATTCTAGTAAGACTTGAACTCCATCCAAAATGTATTCCTTAGATTGGAACTGCATGTCTTGGTATGCCTTGATATCAGTAAGGCTTACGATTCCATGCGGAAGTATGGAATACTCCGTGAATTATATCAACATGGACTTTCGGGGTCATCTCCCAATTTTCATACAAAACTTCCTGTACAAATGCACTTTTCAGGTTAGATTCAAAACTTTGTTATCCCAAGTATTCTTGCAAGGAGTCCCCAAGGCTGTGTACTCAGTGCTAGACTTTTTATAATCGCAATTAAAACCATTGCCGAATAACTTCCAAAAACTATTGATACAGCACTGTTTGTAGACTACTTTAGCATTTCATGTAATGCAAAAAATATGAATACTGTTGAGAGAAAATTAAAAGTGGCAATAAATAAGATCAGCTCATGGACACAAATTAATGGCTTTCAACTTTGCCCACAAAAAACGTTGTGCATTCATTTTTGCCACCAACATCCAGAACTACAACAGAATGGCCAACCAATAGCAGTTCATCCCAGCATACAGTTCTAAGGAATCACATTAGACCATAAACTTACCTTTCTAGAGCATATTAAGAAACTAAGAACATCCTGTCATCAAAAGCTAAATATCATCCGGGTTCTCTCAGCAACTAAGTGGGGAGCTGATCGAGTTACCTTGTTAAGATTATACAGAGCCTTAATAAGATCAAAGCTTGACTACGGAGCACCAGTGTGGAAGTTTATTCTGATAATTAGTTACACTTTGGCTGAAACAAACTTTTGCAAATCTGTCCTGTAACAACCATTCTTTTCCAGTTTAAATTATTATTATTATTATTATTAGCTATATTGTGCAAGGAAGCCTGAGGCTTATGCTGCACCAGCCAAAAAAAAAAAAAAAAAAAATCCGAGTTACCCTGAGAGAGGGAGAGAATCAAAAGGGAATTATGTGTATTGGGTGAGGATGCCATCATTTAGTTAACTCTACTGAATCCATTTAAAACTTTAAACAGTTCTCAAGTTTCAGATACTGCAATTATGTGTCTCTGGCTAATTTTGATGCCCTTTTGTGCATCCATTCCAAACAGATCTACATCCTAAAATGAGGCTTCCATACTTGTATGTAGTACTTAAGATGCAGGATAACCATTGATTTATACAAATGGCTTATTATCTCCTGGTCTCTGCTGGCAAAATTTTTGTATACCATTGGCTATCCAAACAGTGTATTTTCACTGCTCAGAGAACTTTCTATTATATTGGATAATTATTCCTAGGTCTTTTTTATTCTCTGTGCTACCAACCACAGAATAATAATGGATAGCAGTAATCCCAGAATTGTTAATCTGGGATTACTGCTACCCAAATACAGAATCTTGTATTTATCAATGTTAAACCTCAGTTATCATTTTTAAGCCCATTTGCCTAATTTATCTTGAAATAGTATACCCTGATTACTGATAATAATGACACTTCCAGCCTTTGCATCACCAGAAAATTTAGACATTTATTAATTACTAATATAAAAATAGCAAAAAGCTTAAAGGGACAAAGGCACACATTTATTAATGTGTGCCTATGCCCCTGACAGACCAGGGTAAATCTGCCAGGGGCAAAAGTTGATGACATTGTAGAGCAGATATCATCTTTTAAAGACACAAAAGGTGATATTTGTTGTACACGTTCGCACTAATGATATTAAGAGTAGGAGACCGTCGGAATTACTTAACAAGTACAGGTCACTGTTGAAAAAAAAGCCATGAATTAGGGTTGAATTTTAAAGTGTCTGCAATTCTGCCCAGACAAGGTAGGAGGGAGTATATGATGAGAGCCTTTTCGATCAATTCGGCCTGGGAAAGATCGTGCAAGGTTCAAGGGGTAGAATTTTTTTCAGCATGGTCTGTACTTGGTAACAAGAAAGACTGCTTCTACAGGGATAGGATACACTTAAATAGAAAGGGTGCAAGAATATTTGCTAATACTATTGAGGCAGTTTTATGTGGGCAGAAAACTGCTGACTTTGGGTGGGGGGGGATACGAGGACTAATAGATTAACAGTAGCCGCTGGCAGAAGTGAAAGTGATTCTTGCCCTGCTTATTTTGGAATGAGCAGCAGCCTGGAAATCAAGATGCAAGGTATTTCACAGATTGCTGTGAATTGCGGTACAAGTAAAAACATGAATTGTGTTAGGGTAGCTAAGAATGGGAACAGGTGCATGTATACTTGTGTTTACACCAATGCTAGGAGTTTGGTAAATAAATTTGATGAATTGGAGGTGTTGGTCAAAACATCAAAGGCAGATATTGTTGGGATATCAGAGACATGGTGTTACACAGATATAAGGAATGCAGAACTGGAATCTGGGGAGTACAATGTGTACAGGAAGGATAGACATGATAGGAAGGGAGGAGGGGTTATGCTTTTAGTTAAGAAACATAAAATCCAAGCAAGTGCAGCCAGTCGACATTGCTGGACGGTGCAGTGTCCAGTCAGTTTGGTGTAACATAAGCACTGGGAGATCAAAATTGAGAGTAGGTGTGTGTTATAGGCCTAATGACTCTGAGTATAATAAAAAAACTGTACAGGGAAATAGAGTGGGCCAGTAAATCAGAGTCTTATAATGGGGGATTTTAATTTCCCAGATATTGACTGTAATTTGTGGGTTGGTCACTCACACTAGCAAGGCTTTTGTGGATTTATTGGATGATTGTTTTCTACATCAGCATGTTCGGGAGGCTACTAGAATAAATAATACTCTTGACCTGATTATCAGTAGCAATTCTTCATGCATTAAAAATCTGCAGATAAAGGAACCACTAGGTGGCAGTGATCACAATGTGCTGGTGGGATTTACTCAAAGAGGTAACTACATTAGAGGTAAAGGGAAGGGTTTTTGCTTTTTTAAAGGTGAGTACGGTGGTCTGACACAGTATTTACATGCTATATGGTTGACCAACTGATGATGTTACCAACAGCATATTCAAAATGGGAGGCATTCAAAGAATTAATCTTGGAAGCTACTAGGCTTTACATACCAACTAAGAAATTGTTCAAGGTTTAGGCCTAAATGGATGTATGGATGTCAGATGAAATATTGAGACATGTGGTAGAGAAGAAAAATGCATGGGATACATAAATTAATGGGTGACATGGAAGCCTATGATAGATATAAGCTAGTCTGTAACCAAGTCACAAAGGAGATTAGGCAGGCAAAGACAGATTAGGCAAAGAATGTTATTAGTGGAGTCTCTCGGGGTTTAGTGTTGGGTCCATCATTGTTTTCTGTATTTATAAATGATATTGATGATGGTATATCAGGCTTAATGTCCAAATTTGCAGGGTTGTGAATGACACTAATGGCAGCACGCTGCTGCAACAGGATCTAGAAATGTTGAGCAGATGGGTTGAGAGGTGGCAAATGAAATTTAACATTGATAATGTAAAGTACTATATACGGGAAGCAGTAACCCCAGTGTAATGTATCAACTCTGTGGTACTACACTGACAGTGGTAGAGAATGAAAAGGACCTGGGGGTAATTGTGGAGGCAGATATGAAGTTTTCTGAACAGTGCAGACGGTCTGCAAGAGTAGCTCATGCAAGAGGTGTCTTGTCAATGATATACAGGAATTTTTCTAGCCGGGGTAAGGAGGTGATTATCCCCTTTGTATAAGGCTATGGTCAAGCCACACCTTGAGTACTGTATACTGGTCTGGAGGCCTCATTTTAAGAAAGATGTAGAGCTGTTGGAATGAGTACAGAGAAGGGCAACAAGATTAGTGAATGGAACAAAGGATTGCTCTTACTAAGAAAGGCTTAAATTTTGCAGATTACAGTGTCTGGAGACTAGGCACTGGCAAGGTGATCTGATTGAGGTGTATAAAGCCTTGAATGATTTGAGCATGCTCAATGCTGATGTGATTCTTCCTCTTGCTCAGAATAATCATCTGAGAGGCCATAAATTCAAATTGAGGAAAGACTGTTGTAGGATAGATGTGTGGAAGTTTGCCTTTAGCCAGCGGGTAGTTGATTGGTGGAACAGACTTCCATCTTTTGTTGTGGAAGTTGATAGCCTAAATAAATTTAAGGCTGAGCTGGACAGGTATTTGGAATGAATGGAGGGGTGAAATGGGAGCAGGTTTTTTTGGCTTATGCTGCATAAGCTTGCTTTCTTGCATCGTATGCCTCTACTAAAGCTAATGACGCATCCACAGCCAGGTCGGCAGGAGCAGCAGTTCATTGCACACGCTTCTTGATTAGACCGGGGTTTGAGCCCGTGCCCACCAAATACGAAGGATGCTGAAAGGCTAGGGAATGACCACCGCATATCCCCCGGAGCAATATGGCCTTAGTTGCTAATGCTCCTAAAAACCAAATAACAAACAAACTAAAGCTAATCTGCCTTCATCAGTATCATTAATAAATATTCAAAACAGTAAGGACTCCAGCACTGAATCTTTAGAACTTCACTAATAACATTAGTCCACTAAAAGCAGTGGCCATTAATAACCATCCCTTTATCCTAGCAGTAGACTTCCTCTAATGCTACACTGCTATAATTTGTATAACAGTCTTTTGTCTGGAACAGTATCAAAGCCTTACTGAAATCTAATAATATATATAATTGTATGATTTATTTTTTGCATCCAGTTCCTTTGTTAGTGCATCATAGCTAATCAGATTGGTCAGAAAAGATCTCCCCCTCCCTAACAAATCCATGCTGTGATTGCCATATAACTGCATTCTTCTTCAAGGTGATCATGCATTGCTTCTCTAACCATAGACTCCATTATTTTTTTTACCTGATAGAAGTTAAGCTGGCTGGTCTGTAGTTACTCATCTAGCCTTGAGTCCCACTTCCATGATATGCACTTGCCCATCTCCAGTTTGTAGGGACCTTTTCTGAATTCAAGAATGCTATCATAATTATGGCTGAAGGTTTACTTACTACGGTTTTTTGCTGCTAATAATATAATTGGATGATTTAGTCAGTTCCAGGTGAAGACACCTGGAACTGACTTTTGGCTTTTACAGTTTATTGTCCAGTTTCTGTTTGGCTATCATAAAATCATTTAACTCCCAGTTAGATTTAAGTATACTTCTGATTATCATACTCCTAAAAATATTCTTCACGTGTGTGAATGTGGATGCAAAATATTTATTAATTTTGTCAATAACCTGTGTAAAACCGTGAGTAGTTACCACTGTTTATATCTAGTGGATCAGTGTGGTACTTCTTTCCCTCATGCAAATGAATTCTTTGCTACCTTTCGTTCTTAGCCAGTCTTTTTGTTATCTCCCTTAGTATGCCTTAACACCTTAGTGACTTGATTTGAAACTAGTGTATACTTGCTTGGTTTCTTTGTCTCCTGAATTTTTATAATAATCCTATCTGATAAATGATCGTTGGCAGTGATTTTAATGGCAGCCTTTAACAATGCTACCACTAAAATCACTGCATTTGGAAATATTCATAGCAAAAAAAAAATTGATATCTGGTCTGACCATTAAAAGAGAGGGGGACACAGATTTTCCCAAAGTTTTTTTTTTTGACCAGTCTGTGCAGGTAATTAAATATACTACTATGGCAATCTTGCAAAAATTTGATCATTTAAATTGCTGAATAGCTGATCACTGTCCATATGGGACATGATTTATAATGTCTCTTTATACTTTTAAAGTCTTTTGTTAAGGTTTGTAGAGATATTATTTAATTGTAAACTACTTAAATTACTTTCATTTACATTCTTTCCATTATTAAAATTGCCCTCCACGATAGTAATCTCTTTTGTTACTTGTTTTTGGAAATGTCTGTGGTAAGATCCTCTTAGAGACTGGGAGAATTCTTAAAGGTCTCTTCAATTTGCACTGTAATTAGCTCATTGCTGGTAGAGGGAAAAGATTCCCCTGTATGTTATTGCTGATTTTTTAAGCTTCCATAACATGCAGACCTATCTATCAACAGAGACATGTATAGACAAAATTCACAAGCAGAATGTTGGCCGAGTTGCTGAATGCTCTGTAAAACCAATAACAATTATTGGAATTTAATGAAGTTGCTTTATATCCTAAGTAATAAACAGTAGCCCATTTATTGTATCACCTCCAATTTTATTAGAGGTTACCACAGTCCTTGGTAACCTATGAGATGAGTGTAGGTGCTATTAGATATTAACTTTGAATTCATAAGAAGTAAAAATAAATTAATCTGATATTTATGTGTGTGTTATTGTTTTATTTTTCTAGCTTTATGTGACATGCATCCAATGAGAGCCTTGTTTCTGATTCCCCGTAATCCTCCGCCTCGACTTAAATCGAGAAAATGGTCCAAAAAATTTCATAGTTTTATAGAAACAGTACTTGTGAAAGATTATCAACAGCGTCCATACACTGACCAGCTTTTGAAGCATCCTTTTATTAGGGACCAACCCACAGAAAGGCAGGTGCGAATTCAACTGAAAGACCACATAGACAGGTGTCGTAAACACAAAAGAGGTAAGGAAGTTTAACGCTACCATTTTTTTTTTAAATTTTTTTTATTTTATTTTATTTACTAAGCTACCTCTTCCCAGAATCTTTTGTTTTTTTTTCTTTAATTTTTTTTTAATGACCCTGATCTGGAAAATAATCAAATGTTACTACTGATTTTTGTTTGATATTATACACTTACTGAAGGATCAGTAGACCAATAAGAATAGAATGGGCTAACTCTTTCTGTTCAAAATCTCTCTCTCTAAACATACATGATCCAAAAACTTCAGGATTTAATTTGTTAAATTTCTGAACATTGAATTAGAAACCTATTTTATTTTGTAATCTAAAATGTCAATTTTTTCCAATAGGTGTGTTTTGTGATTGCACATGTTAAGAGGTTTATTTTTATCTGCTGTTGACAGTAAATAATTATCATATTAACATTTTATTGAATGTCGATTTTTCATCAGAGATATTTACAATTTTACTATTTAAAGAAATCAGTTCCCAATGTTGTAAAAATGATGATTGGAGCATATTGTGAAAAATTTATCGAAGTAGGCTATATGAATGGCACAGCTGCTTGAAAGTTTGATGCAATCATTAAGGATGATGTAAGGTTTAGGAAGACTGACTTTCCAGATATGAACTTTTCTCATGTTAGAAAAGGGTTGACCTTATTCAGGTCAACCTTTTGGTCAATTATTTGATAATTGACCTTATTCAGGTCAATTATCAAATAAGAATTGAAGACATATACTCTCAAGATGGAATATCATAAAGAATTGCCATACCATCATTTCTGATATGTTAATCATGAAAAAAATTATGTAACTTCTTCATTCCCAAGTTTTTAACACTAGGTCAAATGGAAATGAGTTCAACTTTCAAAAGAACAGTTTGAAATTGAATATTGTTGTACTTGATTTTGGTTGAAGTGTGATCAGTTTGGAAGTGAAATTTTCAGGCCAGCTTGTTTTTTTTTTTTTTTTTTTTTGATTTGGTAGTTGTTGGCGCATCGGCTTCTGTGGCCATATTGCACCTCTCAAGGTTTTTGCAGTACTTTGATCCAAGCCCGAGGCGGGAATCGAACCCGCGACCTTTGGGTTGCCGGGCAGGTACTTTACCCACTCGGCTAGCCCGGTCGGCCACCAGCTTGTTTACTACCTGCATCTAATACTGATGCAGATATTAGACAATGCAAGGAATTCTACATACTTTGTATCTGCAAAACACACACACACACACACACACACACACACACACACACACACCCCTCTCCATCCGTTGCTGCCTCTGTCATTTTTATAGGACTTTTGGAGATAGTCTGTTTACTCAATTTGTGTGATGAGTTTTATTTGGGCCAACTGTTTATTTCAGTATGTATCACTACAGTTCATCTGTGAAACTTGGAATAATAGTTTATACAAATACCTGATCATTTCAGGAAACTTTAAATCCCCAGTCAGTAGTATCGTTATTTTCTGAAAACAGTCTGCAGTACTATTGTAAAAAAAGATACTTCACTTGGATGAATGGAGGAAGTACAAATAAAACATTACTGTAAATGGGATAATTGCTCTGATGAGCTTACAAAAACTGCATTAGTTTGGAATTTTGTAGAATTTTGAATCTGCTGACTATGGAGCATCTAATCTGACAGCATAAAGAATCTAGTGATCCAAGGAATATTAATACAATAAATTAACTCTTGTATATATTATATTCAGTTATTATTTCAAGTTTATATACATATTTAATTTGTTAAATAGCTGAAGCTTTGTGTGCTCCTCTTGCTTTTCTTTACATTAAACAAAGGGATTTCCACCTAACGCAAAGCTTTAGCTATTTAACAAATTACATTCTACAGTGTGAACTAAGGCTGGGTAATTACCACTGTATTGGGGGGGGGGAGAATTTTATCAGCGTGGCTTCCACTTGTTGGTAGGGGAAATCTATTTTGTGGATCTATATTACCCTTTCCCGCCCAAACTACTAGTTAGGGGAAGGGAGAAGAGTAATATAGATCCTCATTTATCTGATGATATGGGTCAAAGTAATGCTTGTACCTCAAGAATTCTTGTTTGTTGCCATAACAGCTGACATTTGTAAGTTGTTCTGTGAGGGTAGCAACGTTTCAAATCAATGGGATGAGAAAGATAGGGAAACAGTCTGAAAAATTAAGTGGTGTATGTCGGGCTAGTAAACTATAGAAGAATACTTAGTCTTAACTGTGTCTATAGTGATGTCAGAAGTATTGTCAATAAAATGTCTGAATTTGAACTCCTGGTTAGGACAACATAATAGGGCTGATAGAATGAGCAATCCAGAAATTGGGGATGATGAGTTCCTCTATGGTATGTATAATGTATATAGGGAAGATAGGAGGGGTGGTGGTGTCATGCTCATCAAAAGCAGCCTGAACATGAAAGAGCGTTTGCTGAGTCTGAAGAGATCTGCAGGCATAGAATCTGTGTGGTGCGAGTTAATTGGAAGCAAAGGCAAGACATAATGAGAGTGGGAATAGTCTACAGACCAGAAGGTTGTGAACAAAATTACGAAAGTCTTTACATAAGAACGGACAAGCAAGCTTGAATGTCTTATGGGTGACTTCAATCTGCCCCAGATTGATTTGATTAAGTGGAAGGGAAACTCAACTAGGGGAAAAAAATATTTCTAAACCTAATCATTACTCATGAATTAGATGACATCACAGGGCTTAAAATACAAGAACCATTGGCAGGTAGTGATCACACAGTCATCATTTGGAAGATGAAGAGAGATGCTGCAGTAGTTAAAGGTAAAGGCATGGTTTTTAATTTCAGGAGAGGGGATTTTGACAGTTTAAGGCAATATATGAGATCTATTAATTGGCCGGAATGTAGAGTGAGGGAAAATACACTTGAGGTATGGAATACCTTTAAAGCAAAAATCACAGATGCCATGAACACATATCATTAAGAAAATATTGCAGGAGGATGCCAAAATGAGTGAATGCAGGTGTGACCAGTCAAATAGAGCAGAAAAAGATATAGCATGGAACAGTTACAGAACGATGAAAAGTTGATTTGTAATAGTACCACTGATGAGGTTAGAGGGGTTAAGACTGTATATGAGAAAGCATTGGCTAAGAGAGCAAAGAATGGGGACAAGGAATTTTTCATATATGCAAATACAAGGAAGAATAAAAAATCGAATCAGAATGAATCCTTGTGCACCAGGTGTGGGGAAAGTCTTAGACATGAAAATCATAGACGTTGGTAATTACAGACTAGTCTGACTTCAGTGGTTGGGAAAATCTTAGAGGCAGTGATTGAGTGCAATCCAGGGACATTTAGATAGATATGGCAGTCTGAATAATAATACACAATTTGGTTTTGTTCAAGGAAAATTATGTTTAACTAACTTAGTAAGCTATAAGCTATTTTGTTGCCCATGATTAGAGAATAATTTTGATATAGTTTATTTGGATTTTAGCAAGGCATTTGACGCAGTCCCTCATGAGAGATTATTGTATAAGCTGGAATGTGTTGGGATTACTTGAAAAATTCTAAGATGGATTGCTGGGTGGCTGCAGGAAAGAAGGCAGTGGATTCTGATTAATAGATATTCATCAGATTGGTGTAAAAGTCAGAAGTGAGTTCCTCCAAGGATCGGTTTTTGGACCGCTGTTTCTGATTTTCATAAAAACAATATCAACGATGGGATAGAAAGCTTGATGTCAAAATTTGCAACCGACGTAAAGATCAGTAGAGTAGTTAACATTAGTAGAAGCACATGATGCAAAAAAGCAAGCTTATACAGCATCAGCCAAAAAAAAAAAAAAAAAACACCATTCTCATTTTGCTGATCCATTCATTCCAAATGTTTATTCTCCTTGAATTTATTTAAGCTATCAACAACAGATGGAAGTTTGTTCCAGCAATTAACTACCTGCTGGCTAAAGGCAAATATTCTGCAACTGTCTTTTTTTCAGTTTGAATCTATGCCCCCCGAGGTTTGTAATCTGAGCAAGAGGAAGAATCCCATCAGCATTGAGCCTGCTCAATCTATTCAAGGCCTTATACACCTCAATCAGATTGCCTCGCAGATGCCTAGTCACCAGAAGCTGCAATTTGCAGGACTTAAGCCTTTCTTCATAAGAGCACCCTTTTGTTGCCTTCACCAGTCTTGTTGCCCTTCTCTATACTCGTTCTAGTAACTCTATATCCTTCCTAAAATGAGGCTTTCAGACTTGTAAGCAGTACTCAAGGTGTGGCCTGACCATTGCCTTATACAAGGTGGTTAATCTCCTTCTTATCCCTGCTTGCAAAATTCCTGTATGTCATTGACATGACATATTTTGGCTGCCTGTCTGCACTGCTCAGAAAACTTCATATCTGACTGCACAATTAACCCTGGGTCTCTTTTCATTCTCCACTGTCCTGACATAGGTGGTACGTTTCTCTGGGGTTACTGCTACCCATATGCAGTACTTTGTATTTGTCAATGTTGAACTTCAGTTGCCACTTCTCAGCCCATCTACTCAACTTTTCCAGATCCTGTTGCAGCAGCATACTGTCATTACTGTTATTAACAACCTTGTCACCCTTTGTATCGTCTGCAAACTTTGACATTAAGCTTGATATACCTTCATCAATATCATTGATAAATATACAAAACAACATCGGCCTAACACCGAACCTTGAGCGACACCACTAATAACATTAGTTGACATAGAGCAGTACCCATTGATCACCACTCTGTCTTCTCCCACTCAACCATCCTTTTATCCATTGTAGCAACTTGCCCTTAATGCCATACTGCTTCATTTTGTACAGTAGTCTTCCATGTGTAACAATATCAAAAGCTTTCATGAAATCCAAGTATATGATATCAAAGTTATTTTTTTCATCCAGTTCCTTTTGTGACCATATCATAGTATCCAATCAAATTGGTCATACGAGACTTCTCCTTGGCAAACCCATGCTGGGTCTGAATTATTATTGCTCTCTTGTCTAGATGATCCTGCAATGCTTCTTTAACCAGTGATGCCATTATTTTCCCTGGAACAGAAGTCAAACTAACAGGTCTGTAATTACTCGTGTCATTCTTTGATTGCCTTTGTTAATAATCAGTATCAAGCAGCACTCTTTCATTATGACTTGAACAGGCTACAAGAATTGTCAGAAAAGTGGCAGCTGTGTATTAGTATTAGTAATGGCCACATGGTGCAAGGAAGCCTATGGCTTATGCTGCCCCAGCCTTAAAAAAAAATAAATAAGAATAAAAATTAAATAATAATAAGAATAAATTTAAAAAAATAATAATAATTAATAAGAGAAAAGGAAATAGACAACTTATGCATTTCCTTCCTCCCGTAGGTAATTATCCAGCTGACCTTTGAATTTCCCCCAAACTATAAGCCTCTACCACTCTGGAATAAGTTACCATGTAGGTAACTTATTCCAGTAATTTAAAACTCGCTGGCTAAAATAAAACTTCCAGCAATCCAGTCTAAACATCTCCCCCTGTAACTTGAAATTATGGCCCATAGTTCTAGAATAATTTATAACTGTGAAAATTTCATCCTCATTCATTTTACTTGTCTCTCAGAGTCTCAAACACATCAGTCAAGTCTCCTGTAACATGACTAGTTTCCAAGCTGTGCAATCCCCATATTCAAAGTCTTTCCTCATATGGACAGCCTTTTGCCAATCTCACCAGGCAAGTTACATGTCTTTGGACCTTTCAAGAAGCACAATGGCTTTCTTTAGGTGTAGTCTCCATACTTGAACACAGTATTCCAAATGTGGTCTAACAATAGTCTTATATAATGGGATTATGACGTCCTTATCTCTACTAGCAATTGTTCGATAAATCAATTGATAGGACACCATGGCCCTTTCTTGCAACCAGACTACAATGCTCTTAAATTGTCATGTCTGACCATATCCTAATACCCAAGTCCCTTTCCTCCACTGCCGGCTTTAGTTCAACTCTGCGAAGTGTATAAGCTATTTTGGGGGTTACTGTTGCCCCACTGCACCTTACACCTTACACTTACGCTGGATTAAAGCATAACTGCCATTTTTCTGACCATCCCTGAAGTCTATCTAGGTCACTCTGAAGAAGCTCTGCTTGGCATTGATCATTAACTACTTTAGAAATCTTTACATCAACTGCCAATTTAGACATCATGCCCTCTATCCCTTCATTTACTGCAGTAAAATGCAAAGACTTACACTTGGGGAATAGCAACCCCAAAATAAATTATAGACTTTTTGCAGCTGAATTAAAAACATTAGAGGAAGAAAGGGATGAAGTTTTAATATGGGAAGTATGAAGTTTTCTGAGCAGTGTAAACAGGCAGCTAGGAAAACCCATGGTGTCTTATCGAACATTATCATGTAGAGATATAGAGGTCATAGTCCCACTGTATAAGGCAATTGTAAGACCACATTTGGAGTACTGTGTTCCAGTATAGAAACCTCCTTTTAAATAAAGACATTGATCTTCTTGAAAAGGTCCAAAGATAGGTAACTTGCATAGTGAGATCGGCGAAAAGGTGACCATATGAGGAAAAAACTTGATATGTGGGCTTACAGAGTTGCCAAACTCTGTAAGCCCACATATATGGAGTGACCTGATTGAGGTTTATAAGGCTCCGAGAGAGGTTGGTAAAATGAATGAAGGCAAAATTTTCACTGTTATAAAGAATTCCAGAACTTGGAACCATAAATTCAGATTACAAGAGAAGAGGCTTAGACTAGATTTAGATTGTAGGAAGTTTTCTTTTAGATAGCAAGTTATTGATTTCTGGATCAGGTTGCCTTCACAGGTAGTTGAGGCTGACAGTTTGAATAAATTCAAAAGTCAGTTGGATAGTTACCTATGTGAAGAGGGAAGAATATAATTTTTCTTATCTACTCACCCCCCCCCCCCCGGCCAGTACAGCAAAAGCCTATGGCTTCCTCTTTGTGGCTGTTACTATTTCAGAATATATTCATGATATGTAATCACCTATCCTATTCTTCTTTTTGATTTTTAAGCTACTAACCTTTAGTCATTTTGTTACTAGCTGGTTGCTGCTCTTACTAGTGACCAAGCTGTAATGGGGGCCAGAATGAAAGAAAAAAGTTCTCTTTCCATGGGGAAATGCGTCAAATTAGTTCTGGAAAGCAGACCAGTTAGATCAAGAAGTTTGAATATAACAAATCAGATACATAGGAAATCAAACTCTTATGCAAAGAAACAGAAAAACTGACATAAGATCTTTACTAAATATTATACCATGTGAAATTAATAATATACTTTATTAAGCTTTTGCCAAAACTACTATACGTTAAGGTAACATTTCAGGTATCTTACCGATACCCATCATCAGACTGTACTGCTGACAGACTCCTCTTGCCGATGCTCCCAGGAATATAAGATCTGTTTTTCTGTTTCTGTTCTTCTCAGGCTGTTCTATTTTCTGACTTGTAGGTAAGCTATTACCTCTTATTACATGGAAATGTCTAGAAAGGGCAATAAGCTCACCTAAAGTGGTCTGACATTTCTGATCAGGAGTGGTCTGACATTTTTGACCATTCTGCTTACCCAACCTAGATTGGGCTGGTGTTATAAGCAGAATATCATCAGCCATTTTCAATCCACTGCAGGATGAAGTTCTCTCCAGCAACTTTCCAGTTCCTTCTGTTTTGTGCAATGGTCATCCATTTACTACCCACAAACTCATGAATTTCATCTTTCCATCTCTGTTGTTGTCTTCCAAGTTTTCTTCAAGCTCCTCTTGGGTACCATTCTGTTATTTTCTTAGTCCATCTGTCATCATGTCTTCAAGCTATGTGTCCTGCCCAGGACCATTTTAGTTTTGATAAGAATGTCCTTTATTTAAGCTTGCTGCCTAATCTGTATGTTTCTCTTATCTAACAGTCTGATTCCCAATATAATTCATTCCATTCTTCACTCTGTAGTTCTCAGCTTCTCTTCCATTCTTTTGGTGAGTGCCCAAGTTTCACTTCCATAAGACATGGTGGGTAGTATATATTGGTTCATTATTTTACATTTCAGACAAATTGGGATATTGCTCCTCAGTATGTGACTATATTTCATGAATGCTATCCATCCAAAATTTATTTTTCTCTTGACTTCCAGCCATTTAACATTATTACAGCTGATGACTTACTTGTTCATCATTACTTTTGTTTTAGCCATATTCACTTTAGTCCAAAATCCTTACTAACTCTGCATAACTGATTAGATTTTCCTCTAATTCTTTGGGATCGTGGCTTATGACCACAGTGTCATCTGCAAATTGTAAGTGGTTTAGGTACTCTCCATTCACATTGACTTCTTTCTTCAACCAGTCTAATCTTCTGAAAGCTTCTTCAAGGGCAGCAGTAAACAACTTCGGAAATAGTGTCTCCTTGTCAAACTCCTTTCTCAATTTTAAATTTGCTACTGTCTTTGTCTAGTCTAATAAAGGAGGTAGCATTCTCATATATTTTCTTCAAAATCATAACATGTGGGATCTATGCCTTGTCTTTCTAGTGCCCGAAACATTGCCTTATGCTGTATGGAGTCAAATGCCTTTTCATTTGATTTTCACTTGAATGCCTTTTCAAGCAGAATATCACCAACTACTATATAGAGAATAATCTTTGTATGGTAGTTGGTGATATGTGCATTTTATTACCAGTGGTTTTATGCATATTAGGTTTCTGAAATTTGGAATCATTAAACGTCCAGCAAGGGCTAAGTCATAAACAAATTATAATATTTTGTTATGTAACTGTTAAAAAAAAATTTACACTAGAGTATTCAGAGGCAGTGAAATTGACAGTGATCGCTACCTAGTAGAAAGCACTTTCAAAATAAAAGAAATTATCTTAATAAAAAGAAGAAAATACCAACAAAAACTACTAAAAAAATAAAAATACATTTTTTGGAAGATGAAAGTGCTAAATTCCTGTATGAAAGTCAATTGAAAGATAAACTCAAATCAGATAAAAGTGATAATGTTGAGGAAATCTGGTCAAACATGAAAAATCAATTCTGGGAGCTGCTGAAGAAAGTCTTGGATATAAACCTATAAAAAATAAAAACTGGCTAAGAACTTGGAATGAAGAATTGAAACAAACAATCAATTAGAAAAAAAAGACCTACAAACTGTTCCTACAAACTAAAGACCTACATCTACACATAAAATATGAAAAGCTTCGAGCAAAAGTCAGAAAGCTAACCAGAAAAATCCGACGAGACAACTGGGATAAATTTGTTAAATATTTAGAACGTGATATCACGGGCCCACAGAGAAGTGGTTTTAAAATTTTTAAGAAATTACAACTAGACACAAATGATCAAATAAAAATCAACTCCATCTCCCAAGCAGAATGGAAGCAGCACTATTCCAAACTATGGTATAACCCAGGCACTAGGGAATTGGAAGATGAATCTGTGATAACCAAAGATGAAGAAAAAAAATATAACAATGGAAGAACTAGAGTTAATATTACAAAAAATCAGAAAACCGAAAAAGCCCAGGCATAGACAATTTGAATGTAGAACTATTTAAATATGGGGGCACCTTACTAAAAAATGCACTACTAAAATTATTTAACATCATATGGCATAAGCAACAGATACCCAAAGATTGGGAAACAGGAATAGTAATCAATTTACACAAAAAAGGCTCCAGAAATAACCCTTACTGCTGTCAACTTACTGCTGTCAACTGCTGCTATGCTCTAATATACTAAGGAATAAACTTAATAAATACAGTGAACAATTCTTAGAAGAAGAACAATGTGGGTTCAGAAAAGGGAGAAACACAGTAGATGCCATTTTCTCACTACAACAAATTTTGGAGAAAAGAAGAGAATTCAATCTACCAACATTTCTGCTCTTTATTGATTATAAAAAAGCATATGACAATGTAAACCGGGAAAAACTTTGGCAGATTCTACGTGAAGAAAATATCCAAACCCAACTCCGGAAAGCCATCCAAAGCCTATATAAAAACTCAAGTCTGTATAAAATATTCTAATGGCCAACTATGAGACCCAATTAACACCAATAAAGTAGTCAAACAAGGATGCGGACTATCACCAAATTTATTTAATATCTACATCAATAAAATTCTTAAAGAATGGAAACAAACAATTAACAACGGAATACAGTTGAACAACAGGAATAAAATCCAAACTATATTATATGCTAATGATCAAGTTATAATTGCAAAATCTGAAGATGAACTACAGATAGCAGCAAATGAACTTAATAAAATAGGTAAAAAGTATGAGATGAAAATCTCCACCTCAAAAACAAAATTTATGGGATTATGTGGAAAAAACGTACAAAGAGTCAAAATTGATGATAAAATAATAGAACAAATATCTGACTTCACCTATTTGGAAAATTTAATATCAAATGAAGGGAAAGACATCCACGCTAAACTACAAAAATATAATAAAATGAATGGAATGATTAAACGCCACTTCGGAAAACAAATGACAACTGAAACAAAATTACAACTGCACAACATCACTTCAAAACCAGCCCTCTTCTACATCTGTGAGACTTGGGTCATAAATAAGAAATATGCACACAAACTAGAAGCAGCACAAATGAGATTTTTAAGACCATTATTAGGCTTTACAAGACTAGACCACCAAAGAAATTTAGATATCCGCGAGAAATTAAAAGTAGATAACATAGTAAATGACATAAAACAGTATCAGGAAAAATGGATCATCCACATAGAAAGAATGAACCCAGACCGGATCCCAAAATTAGCCTTTAACTACAAACCTACAGGCAAGAGAGATGTTGGTTGACCAAGACAACGATGGCGAGATCAAGACCACCTCCAAGAGCTACAACGAAACAGGTCTTAAAAGACCCAAGCCGGACCAAGTTCATGATTGATGATAATGATAAACATCCAGCAAGGGCTAAGTCATAAACAAATTATAATATTTTGTTATGTAACAGTTAACAAAATATTTCTTGATTTTTGCAAAGTTTTCTTCCAAAGTGCTTTACTGTGTTTCCTCCCCCTCATAATAAGATAATTAGTTGCACAGGAATTTTAGTTCATGTACTACACCTGCTCCCAGATGTAATTTCAAACTTTGATATCTTAACACATTAATTTGTTTATAAATGTAAACATTTTAGTAACAATTTTTTTCTTTCAAATTGTAATGTGCTTTTAAGGATATTAGTGATTTGCAATAATGCTTAGCATTTATCTTTATTATCTGTAATATTCATTCTTATTCAATATGTAATAATAATGTGTTTTCATATATTCCTTTTTTTAACAGGTGAAGTACAAGAAGATTATCGATATAGTGGTAGTGAAGGTGAAGAAGAAGATGCCAGTCAAAACATGGAACCAAGGTTGAGATCCTTTGCATATTATTCAGATCCCTTCCATTCCTATTCACTGTACCATATACTACAGCATACATGATGCAGTAATGTATTTAATGATGCTGATTACTTCATAGATATGTTAAATTTAGTAATGTATTTCCCAAAGATTCATTATTGCAGCAATCAGTGTAGTAATGTATTTATTATGCTGATTGTTTTCCACTAGTAAATTCCAGGAAAGTTGTTAAAATAAGCATTAAAACCGTTTTCAAGTTAGAAAGTTAATTTTAAAAATACTTTTTGATTTTAGCTAGAGATAAACTTCCTTTTATACTATATTTAAAGTAGTATGAAATAGAAATATTATATTGAGAGATAGAGAGAATTGAGTGATTTGTAAAAGTTAAGAGTGATAAACAAATTAAACTGATAGAACGTGGTAAAAATTCCTAGCCAGAGAGCAAAATGAAGAGATTCCGATGCCTGCTCAAAGAATGAAGTCTTTGAGCAGGCATTGGCACAGATATTACCTTTAAAGTAAATGGAATCATAGAGTAATTAGAAAAAACAAGATGAAGTGGTGATTCAGGAAGTTGATAGTTGAGATTTGATTAGAAAAAAAAATGAGGCTTACAAAAATATGAAAGTTGACTTCAATCCTGAGATTAGAATCAGATTGTACATATTTTTGAAATGAGTTAAGATGGTTTGGAAAGGTTGTTTTTTTACAGATATGTTTGTTTGTTTCATTAATTTCATTATTCATAATTAATTGAAGTTAAAGTTGATAATGGGGGTGTGATGAACATGTAGTATTAAATTATTGTTTTTAGATATGCCACACACAAGACATTCAGCTTTTAACATAGTATTACTTAGCATTATTTACAAACAGCATTACAATCAATCAATTATTATCAGCAATTCACAAAGGGGGGATCTAAGAGTGACAAGAGTAATTACAGACCAGTTATTTAACTTATTTTCTGGGGAAAAATAATGGAGTCACTGGTTAAAGGTGCATTACAGGATCATCTAGACAAGCCTGCAGTAATAATTCAGAGACAGCATGGGTTTGTTAAGTTTGAGCAGTACAGTATTAAGGGTAAGTTGCTACAATGAATAAAAGGGTGGTTGAGTGGGAGAAGACAGAGTGGTAATCAGTGGAAGCTGCTCTTCGTGCACTAATGTTATTAGTGGGGTCCTCCAGGGGCCACTGTTGTTTTGTATGTTTATCAATAATATTGATGAAGGTATATCAGGCCTAATGTCGAAGTTTGCAGATTATACAAAGGTTGGCACGGTTTTTAATGGCAGTATGCTACTGCAACAGGATCTAGAATATTTGGGCAGATGGGCTGAGAAGTGGCAACTGAAGTTTAACATTGACAAATGCAAAGTACTGCATATGGGTAGAAGTAACCCCAAAGGAACATACCAACTGTGTGGTACTACACTTAGGATGGTAGAAAATAAAAAAGATCTGGGAGTAATTGTGCAGTCAGATATGAAGTTTTCTGAGCAATGCAGACAGGCTGCCAGAGCAGGTTATGCAGTATTGTCAATGATATACAGGAATTTTGCTAGTAGGGAAAGGAGGTGATTATTCCTTTGTATAAGGCAATGGTCAGGCCACGCCTTGACTACTGCGTAAAGGTCCGGAGGCGTCATTTTAGGAAGGATGTTGAGTTGCTTGAGTGTGTATACAGAAGGGCAACAAGATTGGTGAGGGGAATGAAGGGGTCTTTTTACCAAGAAAGGTTTAAGTTCTGCAAATTGCAACTTCTGGAGACTAGGCACTTGTGAGGTGATCTGATTGAGGTGTATAAGGTCTTGAATGGGTTGAGCATGCTGAATTCTGATGGATACTTCTGCTTGCTCAGATTATGAACCTGAGGGGGCATAAATTCAAATTGAGGAAAGACAGTTGTAAAATAGATGTGTGGAAATATTGCTTTCTTGCATCACATGTCTCCATTATTACTATTTCAACCACCCCCACACACACACCATCCTACTCAGACTATCCACTTGCAGCTGGCACCGTAGAAACTGCAGAATTATTCGCTAAATGATCTTGTTTCCTCCTAGTACATTACCAATAGGCCAGATTCTAGGTGATTATGGTCTACTGGAATAGGCCCACTGATCTATAAAAACTATATTCTGTATCCTCAATGTCAGGAATGATAGGTCTTACTGTGGTGCCAAATGTTACTATGCCAAAGTTTGAAAACTTGAACATGGCTCTACAATAAAATGTGTGTAACATCCATGTACTGATATCATTAGTCCTTTCTGTATTGAAGAATGTGATGTGTAAGGTTGCAATACCAGTTAGTTTTTTTTTCCCTCCATATTTGAAATGTTTGTAGGCAAGCTTTCAGAAATTCTCAGTATCAGAAATAGCTGAGGCAATAGATGTTTTGCAGTATCAGTTTCATTGTGAGATTTTACCAGAAGCTATTATGAAAGAAGGAAGAATTGATATATAGTTTTTTTGGGGGGGAGGGAACTGACTTTTGCAGAAGGAAACTTGAAATTTATATTAAAAAAAAAAAAATCTCAAAGGATGCTTGCCATTTTAAAAAATCCTAGTAGCAGTGCTTAGTGTGACAGGACATTCAGCCAAATTAAAAAGAACAAACTTAGGTCAGTTCCTCTAATTGTGATGAAACTTTGGAAATGCCCTTGACAGTTAAAGTGTAGATAGCAGGGCTATTGTTATAAAGAAAACTTTGTCTGCATTTCTAAAGATGGAAAGTTGCAGACTTTATCCTCTAGGAAGTTGCAGAAGGTACCATTGCAGACTTTGCTCTGAAGATTTTCAATATCAAGATTTTCTCTAATTTTCAGACTCTCCTCTTCACAACAAAGTCTGAAAAGACGCATTTCTGATCAGTTTAGGTGTGTAACAGAGTCCAAGCAAAAGCAGTGCTTAGTGTGACATGATATTCAGCCAAATAAAAAAAAGAACAAACTTAATTCAGTTCCTCAAATTATGATGAAACTTTGGAAATGCCCTTGACAGTTAATGTCAAGTAAAAAGTTAAAGTTGCAACAGGATCTAGAAAAGTTGAGCAGATGGGCTGAAAAGTGGCAACTGAAGTTTAACAAATGCAAAGTACTGCATATGGGTAGCAGTAACCCCAGAGAAATGTACCAACTGTGTGGTACTATACTCAGAGTGGTAGAGAATGATGGGATTCTTCCTCTTGCTCAGATTAGAAACCTGAGGGGGCATAAACTGAAATTGAGGAAAGAGTTGTCGAATAGATGTGTAGAAATTTGCCTTTAGCCAGTGGGTAGTTTATTGCTTGATAAACTTCCATCTATCGGTAGGTTGTGAAAGTTGATAGTTTAAATAAATTCAAGGAAGAAGTGGATAAACTTTTGGAGCGAATGGATGGATGAAATAGGAATTATTGTTTTTTTTTTTTTTTTTTTTTGCTGATGCTGTATTAGCTTGCTTTCTTGCACCATATGCCTCTACTAATGCCAAAATCCACAGACAGAAAAATCCTAGAGGCACTTAAGTTTGAAAGCATATACAGTGGATTCCAGTTATTTGGGCCACCGGTTAATCGGGGCAGCCGTTTATTTGGGGCAAATCTTAAAAAACAGAACCCAATCGACAAAATAGCCAGGGTTTACTTCGCTTAATTGGGACAACATGCCGTTTAATCGGGGCGGGAGACCACAGCACTGGAGATTACCTTACAATTGTCTCCAACCATACCATGTGGTTCGTTCAGATTTCTGGAGGTCACAACCATAAAACAATAAGCAGTCACCTGTTTATTGGGCTTTTCTGTTAGTGCAATCTATCATAAACGGATAGTAAACTCTATCTTATTGAATTTGCGATAATACAGACTGCTGGAATTCTGTGGGTTATTATGGTGAAATGTGTTTACACTTCCATGAAATGTTCAATCATATAAAAAAATTGATTTTCAGAATCTTCTCTCTTCATTGCTATTTTTAAAACTTTGTAACTTGTTACTCCGTCCTCACTTGCAATTTGTGTGTGTTATTGTCTTTGTTATTGATTGCTTATCTTTTTTTTTGGCGCCTCCGTAGCCAGGTGGGAAGGAGCAGCAGTGCATAGCACACGCTAATACGGAGGATGTGGAAAGGTCAGGGAATGACCACCGCATATCCCGGAGCAATATGGTCTTAGTTGCTAATGCTCCTAAAAACCAAAATAGCAACAACAACAGCTTATCTTTTTACTGTTTTAAATTTTAACCCCCACCCACAAATGTCAATGAACAGAAATGTCAACTAGTTAGTATGTACATATTACAGTACGTATTAATTATTCCGATTTTCACGTATCATTTAATTTTTTAATTGGTAAGGTAATAAAGGGTAAATTTGTGCTTAATATAGCTTTCCTTTTATAGCCTGTGGATAATATTCCTCCTATTTTCGCTAATTAGAACCGCTGTTTAATAGAATTAAAAATCAATTCACAAACGTGATCACAATTACCGGCACTTACTACACATCGTATAGTGAACAGTACTTTATTATTGTGAGTCCATCGTGACATGATTTGATTATACAGTGAACCAATTGTAAAGCTGGGGTCCATTGTATTTATCTATTTAGGTGAAACTTCGGATATTTGGGGCAGCTGCTTAATTGGGCCAAAATGCACTAGTCACGATGTCTCCCGAATAACCGGAATCGACTGTACTCTTAAATAACCCTATGGCTGTATCTTAATGTAAATTGTGTATATTGTCAGTGAAATATAATTTCAGATCCGAAGTCTGGATTTCAAAATCTTCTGGCCCCGGGTGCCTAGCGATTGTGACTGAGCGATTTCTCTGTGCTTTCACTGCGATTTTCAGAAAGGTAAATTACAGTTATCTTTTACATTTCTCTCCTTAATAAATCCTTTTATTTAATAGCAGCTCTTTTATCAAAAGTACTGATAGAGAGTAAGGAAGGAAAGTAACCTTTCTTTATTTTTCTTATTTTATAGACTAACTCCTAATTTTGCTTGGTCACACCAGGCACTGCTCCTGCCTGCTCTTGGTGGGGCCGGTAACCTTGGCAGAAAAGTTCATCTGCCAAGGGCTAAAAGGAGCCAACATGGAACAAAATATGTTTCCATCTGTAGAGCTGACAAGCTGTCGACCAGATACAGAAAACGAACATGAACATGATTCGTCACAACCAAAGAGGTCAAAACCCAATCCCTCAGTGACAGACTTACTTGCATTCTTAATAATGCACCTGCTATCAGAACAACCTCTCAGTAAGCTATCCACTTTTCTAATCCAAAAACACCTGGAAAGTATTGCAGGGTCTCCCAAGACAGTTAAGAGACTGCAATCAGGGGACTTACTTGTTGAAACTCTAAACCACAGGCATTCTGAAAAACTGAAAAATCTGGTATTCCAGTAACTCCCCATGCAGCCCTAAATACATCAAAGGGTGTAATATCTAGTTGGGTCCTGATGAATGTGATGGAGAAATAAATTAAAGAAGAGCTTTAGGAACAAAATGTAATTGCTGTAAAAAGAATTATGATCAATAGAGACAGTATACTCACACCTACCAGAAATATCATTCTTACCTTTAACAGTCCAAACCTACACTCATCAGTAAAAGCAGGATATCTACTTTGCCGCACTCGTCCTTTCATACCCAATCCATTGAGATGTTATAAGTGCAAAAAGTATGGCCACTCTCAAATGACATGCAGAGGCAACCCAGTTTGTCACAACTGTGGATCCTCCGATCACATTCAAAGTGATTGCTCGGCGAAAGAAGTGATCTGTCCCAACTGCAAAGGCAACCATCCTGCCTACTCTGAGACGTGAGAGATGGTAAACGGAGAAAAAAATTGAAATATAAAGTTGAAAATAAAGTTAGTTATCAGGAAGCAAGAAAATTAATTGTACCCACTATACCTAAACCTACATATGCCAATATTTCAAAAAATCAATAATGCACCTGCTAGGTAACTGAATGGTAACATCAGTTTGAGTAGCAACTCAAACTGATGTTACCATTCCATCAAACAGATCAATCTCCAACTGGGCTCGGGCTGTCCTCTCTCAGCAACATTCCAATTCCCTTAAGCACTCAGACCAAGCAAGCAATATACCACTTACGATACAAGTGAAATCTAATCCTCTGCCAGTGATTGCTACTACTTCAAATAATCATAGTGCTCCTTCAAAAAAGATTATTCAGGATACATTGATGAATGCAGAGTACTCATCCAAACAAGAAGATCGAATTCTGGAAATATTTGTAGAAGAAAATACGGACACCGGTCACCCTACCTTTCCAAAAAGAGACAAACCAAAGCCTAAACCACATAAGACAGTCACGTCAGCTACAGCTTCTTCTAAATTTAAGTAATGCCTAACATCTTGCAGTGGAGTTGCAGAGGCTTTCATGGCAACATTGACGACATTCAATACTTAATTAACCGCTATTCTCCAGTTGGTTTCTGCCTGCAAGAAACCTATTTAACTGCTCAAATTTCCCTTTCCATAAAAAACTACTCAATCTATAGATGAGATCGGAATACCTTCTGCTCATGGTGGTGTAGCTATTTTAATTAGCTCAAAGATTCCGGATATGCAGATCACTCTTCAAACCAAATCGAAGCTGTTGCTGTGCATCTGCTTACTCAGATTGCGTTAACACTAGTCTCGGTTTATCTCTCACCAAATCATACTTATTCATATAATGACCTTGAAGAACTTTTAATACAGTTACCTTCCCCTATCTGCCTGCTAGGGGATTTCAATGGCTACCACCCTTTATGGGGATCATCTAAATTAGACAGATGTGGCCGACTGATTGAAACTTTACTGGAAAAATGAAACCTCTCTCTTCTTAATAATACTGGGTCGCGCACCCATATACAGTTACCTACTGGTTGCGGATTCGAATCTTGCCTCGGACTTGGATCAGAGTAGTGCAAAAACCTTGGGAGGTGCATTATGGCCACAGAAGCCGATGCACCAACAACTAAAGAAAAAGGGAAAAAAAAAAGTTACCTACTGGACAGACTTCTGCAATTGACATATCGATTTGCTCCCCGATACTGTTTTCAGTCATGCAACGGTCTGCTCTGGATAATCCCATGGGCAGCGATCGTTTTTCCACTCATTTGTAATCTGATGACTACACAACCACCCTTAGATCAACCCTGCAGGAAATGGAAATTCTCTAAAGCTAATTGGGAGAAATTTCAGTCGGCAATCACTGTGGACAAAAAAATTATACAACTACAGCCCATAGATGAAGGGCGCCTCTGTAGCCAGGTGGGCAGGAGCAGCAGTGCATAGCACACACTTCTTGATTAGACCGGGGTTCGAGCCCGTGACCACCAAATACGGAGGATGCGGAAAGGTCAGGGAATGACCACTGCATATCCTTGGACCAGTATGGCCTTAGTTGCTAATTCTCCTAAAAACCAAATAACAAACAACAACAAACTTATATACTTAAAACCAACATTGTATTAATAAATAAATTTATGTGATGAAGAAAAAATGATTTTAATATTTGAACTCTGTGTACACAGTGGTTATTAAAGAACACCTAATTAGCCAGACTTGAAAATCATAAGCCTGTGTTTTTAGCCCACTTCTTAGCCCAAAGGTTGGATTCAACGTGCATTCTGAAACATAGCCTGTAAGTCAGTTCTAGAATTTTCTTGCTAGATGATTATGGGATCTGTATATACAATGGCATAGCAAACTCTTGTGGGCCCTGCAATTTAAATAAACCAAAAATTTGATGTTGGCTTTTATTCAGATTTGATAGGCTCCTGTTTTCTCTGTGTGTAGCTTAGAGCTACTCATAGCTTTAATAAAAATATTCTTTTAGTTTAATCTTTTGTTCCAAATTTCATGTTGGTAGGTTAACTCTAATTCCCTGTGCAATCCCCTATATTAAAAATTGAAACCTTATTGTGTCACATGAACATCACGTTTTGAAGGATTTGGTATACCCTTCTTTTGTATAATATAGAAATTTTTAACCCTGTGGTATGTTATTTGATACCTGAATGTGCCTGCAATGTAATGCAGCAAGTTAGAGTAATGTAATACATTACTCTAACTTGTTGACACTTTGATATGGTTAAGGTATGTAGTTTATCCTATTATGGTATGCTAGCATTAATGTAATCATATTTTAGCAATTTTATCTTATATCTATTGTGGAAAATGAAACACAAGATATGAAAATTCGTAATTTGAAACCATTAGCAGTGTGGCTGCAAATAGTCTTCTTGAAAAGTTGTTGAAACATAAAATATTAAGACTGGCATGTTTTCAATAATATTTTATTATTTATTTATTAGAGCATGATAACTATATAATCTCATTATTGCAAATAGTTCATCAGAAGCAGTTGAACAAGATTCTACTCTTAGAAGAAATTATCATGATGATAGTGGAACTCTGACATCTAGTGGTGGACCTCATCCTAGTTCTAGTAATGTCCAACAAACTGTTCCTTCTGTTGAAACACCTGCTCCCCCACCTCGGCCACCAGTACCACCACAGAGGTTAATAGGTTGGTAGTCTCTCTCTCTCTCTCTCTCTCTCTCTCTCTGTCTGTCTGTCTGTCTGTGTACGCACAGTCCTAACAATGTGCAGTCTGGCAGTCTGATTGTCTTTGTAAAAGGATATTTTATATTGGTATATTAATTGTTCCCAAGTGCTAATATTCAGTCTTATCACGAATATAAGTATATTTAACTTAAATTCTATATTATTGTATATTAAGTTATGGATATTAGAATTCAGCAACACCCCCCCCCCCCCAAGTTGGCTATTTTGAATATTCCTATGAGTTCATATTCTTTTCATCAGGTTTTTTTTTTTTTTAGCATTACAAATACTCTGAAGGGAATTAAATTTGTTTGCACACATTAATCACCTTTAGACATATCAGGTAACTTGGATAAATGTCATCCTCGTATACCTTGACCACGTGCTGTCTTTAAAGGTAAGCTGACTAGTTTGATGTTGAATTATCTATTACATGCTACTGTATTTCCTGTGCATCAATCCCCTACAGTACATAAAAATCAATTTGTTTTACATCTTGTAGATTGTACAGCAGATCAAAACATAAAATATTTATTTGCTGCTATGTGGATAAAAACACAACCATTCTATATATATATAAAATCACTTTATTAGCAAATAATAAATATACATGCATGCAAAACAGTGATAAAGTTACCTCGATACATCAAAAGAGAGGGAAATTCAGACAAAAATCTTACGTCAAGAAATGCCTGTACCCATAATGACATATCGGACTAAGATGTATCCTGCTGAGGGTATGTATAAACTTTACCTTTTTTGTCTTTTTTTAACTTAATAGACAACCCCCAAAGGTGCCGAAACAGACTACAGATCTGGGTTGGTATCCCAATAGGAAAGGATGAGCCTACTGGGGTGGGGGGAATTTGCCACTTTGTTTATTCCTTATAAACATTACACATGAACCGGAATTACTGCACAAATTGTGGAATTCTCCAATGAATTTAGCCTCAACACCTAATAGAGGGGCGGTGTTCCTCCATGTGGTGGGGGCGCCACACCTCGACCCCTGGTTATGTTGGTTCACACCTGGGTGGTCACCCACCACGTACTTGTGCATGGAGGTTATACCCAGGATTACTAACAGTCCCACCATCGTGATGGTGCAAGCAGAGGATTTAGCTGTCCCAGACCGTCCAAACTTTGCTGAAATTGGGTCCACTTGACTTGAATGTCACCCAAATATCAGTTCCATCAGCGTTTTAGACTCACAGGTAGCAAGTACAGCTTGTCTGGCATATCTGAGAGAATGTCTGACAACCTCCTATTAATAAACTGAGAGTAGCACTAACAGTTTGATATTCCCACAATGCTTCCACCACTGGTACACCTAAATTCTTTGACATAGCTGTTCTTGCAGGACACCACTGGCAATTTAAATGTTCTAACAAGCCATCTCAGTATTCAAAGGCTCACATCTGGTGAGTATGGGTTTGGCAAAACCAGGGTCCTGAGCTGGATATCATCATTCTTCTCTTTCTTGCTTTCTTGGTGATTCTCTCTCTCTCTCTCTCTGGGTAATGTGGGAATTTTTTTTTTTTGGCTGGTGCAGCATAAGAGTCGGGCTTCCTTGCACCATATGGCTAATAATAATAATTTCCAACTCAAGATGTCCCTGAAATTTGTATGACCTGCCATTGACCATTATAGGTCACGATGAGTTTAATTTTTAGTGGACTTACTGGAAAATTTTTAATTCCAGTAGGCCCTTAGCACCTTTACTTTCATCAAGGATAATTGCTCTTTAAAGGTAAGTTTTGGTGCGACGTATCCAGAAACTTAAACTAGAATGGGGAAGGTTTACATCAGCAATGCATAACTTCAAAAAAAAAAAAAAACACCACCAAAGGTGGAGATTGAATTTAACATCATATACTGTAACTTGCTAAGGTTAATATTCAAACCAAAACAGTTTAAATAATCCAAGAATTTGGAAATGATGACCGGGATGCTGGAATTCCAAACTGAAAAGTTGGTAAAATGAAGTTGAACTTATCATGCCATGGCATTGTGCTGATAAGTTGGCTTCATTGTTAGAAATGGAACCAGAATTGCAGAGAAATGTAAGTAGGACAGCACATTTCCTTGTGGATTGTCTACCAAGGTCAGATGTAATTCTTCAGCAGAGTCATTAACAAAACCTAAAAATTTTTCTGATAAAATGCTCTTTGGATCAGTGGATCTCCCTTTCCCCCAGTTCCAAAACAACACAGTAGCACATTCATTAATGACTGGACACAAAAGCTGACATGATAATGAAGTACCTTGTGATCCTGGTCCACTGAGAGCAGTAGCCAATTGTAACTACCTTTTGTCTCCTTTCATTCAACTAACCTTTCTTCACTGTAGCATGTTTGAACCAATGTCACATTGTTCTATCTATGCAAGGAAGCACTGATGTAGGACTGTATCAAAAGCTTTACTCAAGTTTAAATATATTATGGTTAAGCTTATCAGATTAGTTAGACATGATTATCCTTTAACAAACTCTGGTTGTATTTCTCATTCCATAATTCCATTCTTCTCTAGATGATACCGTAGTGTATTTCTAAAGTAAGTTTCTTGAAATGTCTGAACCTTGATTAGTGAGTTTTTTTGCTTGCAGTGGGCTCTGCAGAGCGAATTTTTTTAATGAAATTTTTGAAAGTTCATAATAATGAAAACTGTACATAACTGCTTTTAAATGGTTTTGATTTGGTTGCCAAACATTGGAGCAAAGAGAAGTAGTAATACTTCAAAAATTACTTGAAATATTAAATATTTCAAAACATAAATCTATTTAAGTATTTTAAAAAAATGGAGTATTATTTCAATCATCAAATGTTTTTTTTTTTTAATTGCAAAAAAACAAATTTTTTTAAAAAATCATAAAAAAAAGTATAAAAACTCATTACTTCTTTTTTTTTGATGTAATTATTACCATCCATATCTATCTATGTACCACTTGTTTTGTTTTAATATACTTTAATAAGAGATGGTAGCACTTGATTTTTAATGATTTTACTTTGAAGTGTTATTTGAAATAAAACATATACATGTATATACTCTATGAAGCCCACAAACTGTAAAAAAAAACTGTTTATACTCCAGCATGACCATTAGGTCAGAGGAGCTCACAGTTAGTTAATCATTTTGATAGTGAATACAAATGTTAACCATATTTAGCAGTCATGTGGGCTTGAACCATGGTCCACTCAAGTGCCCTTGCTTCTGTACTTTGATGCTTGATCTACTTTGCTATGTCAGGCTTAACATATATACTTACATATTCTGGAAAAGGTTAATTGTGGATTCCATAATTTTTCATGTCACAGAAGTTAAACTCACAGATCTGTAATTATCCATTTTTCCCTTGGCAACACCTTTGTAAATTAGAGAGCCACTTGCCCATCTGCAATCTGCTAGGGCCTCACTTGAATCCAGAGATCCATGTATTATAATAGATAAGGGTTTTGAAATTTGTTCTGCTGCTTCCTTGCTTAATTACTGCTTGATTCCTTTAATCACAAGGTGCTGCTAAATTCTCATCCTTTTCAATCTTCACAATTTCTCTATTTTTAACGATCATTCAAATGTCTAATTCCTGATAACTGTTATCTAGGTTCAATAGTATCAATTTCAGGCCTAAAAGAATGCTTGTGTAAATATTGCTGCAGAAACTTATCAGTTATTAATTTAGGATCACCAGCAATGTTAACAAAACTATCCTGTAGTCTATCAATATGGTTCATTCCTTTCCAAGCATTCACATACACAAAACAAAAAATAATACTTTATTATTATCACCCTTCCCTCTTGCAGTGCCTTTTCAAAGTCTGCTGTAGCATTTCTTATTTTCAGATTAACTTTACAGATGAATAATTACAGATGAATTTATTTTTGTTGCAGTATTTAGTCTCTTGATAATTTATATTCATCCCATATAACTCTCTTTTGTGTGATTGACTTTATTCAGCATAGCAGTCATCTAGTTTTGGTTGTCGTTGGGTTTAAGTACATCAGCAACTTAAATCATATTGTGAAGTATTATTATATCTGTACAAGTGTGTGTGTTCATTACTGATTTGCATGTCGCGCAGACTGAAAAATCCAAAATAACTTGTGGGAGCAAACCCTACTCCTTCTGCCTGAGATTGGCTAACTACAACCGCAATTGAAGAGGATTTTAGAAGTTCCTTCAGTCATAGATGGGACTCATACCTAGGTCTCTCCAAATGAGAGTAGTAAAGCAACTATACTATCACAGAGGACCTGCTTTGGTTTAAGGCATTGGAACAGTAATGCTTTAACAGTATACATAGATGGGCAGCTTCTAGATTTACTTCTTGAACAGTTCCCATTAATCATTTGTGCTCATTAGAATTGAGATTGCCTAAGGCCAATAATTATCCTTGGGAAACCTTTACTGTAACTACAGCTCTTCAGATATAATCCTACATTAATGCCTTATGATCACTGTTTGTTAATGGATTCTTAATGTAAAAGTTTTTAATGTCGGTTTAATCCATGATAAAAATAAGACCAAGAATATTGTTTTACCATGTGGCATCTCTAACATTTTGATATAAGAAGCACTCATGAAGCAAGAAATATACCTGCAGCAATATAGTGTTAGTATTGCTGTATCACCTCACCCGGCCATCCCTTTTTGATAGTTTTGTCTAGTTCTTCTTTGAATTTAAACAAACTCTCTACTTCTACAATGCCAGATAGTAGTTTGTTCCATTAATTGACCACTGCTGGCTGAGAGTAAATTTCTCCATATCTAAGCTGCAACCATCCTTCCTCAGTTTGAATATAAATAGTGTGTAGTCTGAGCTTACTCAATCGATTCCAAGCCTTAAACAGCTCAATCAGATCTCCTTGCAAGTGATTAGTCTCCAGGTACTTCATTTTGCAGAACTGAAGTCTTTCCTGGGAAGAGTACCCTTTTGTTCCTCTCATTACTCTTATCTGTACCCTTACAACAGAGAACCACATCCTTCCTAAAATGAGGCCTCCAGACCTGTATACAATATTCAAGATGTGGCCTGACCATTGCCTTATACAGTGGGATAATCACCTCCATATCTTTGCTGGCAAAATTCCTATATATCACTGACAAAAACCTCATGAGTTGCCTTGACAGCCTGTCTGAACTCTCAGAGAACTTGTATATCTGAGTGCACAATTATCCCTAGGTCTTTTTCATTTGCTATTACCATGAGTCTTATACTACACAGTTGGTATGTTAATTAATCTGGGATTACTGCCCGTACAAAGTATGTTGTAGTGCCCCTGTTACAGACTTATTAGGTATCAACCTTGCATTTGTTGATATTAAACTTCAGTTGCCAGTTCTCAGTATCTACCTAATTTGTATATATTTTGTTACACTAGCCTATCTCAATTACTGTGATTAACCACCCAGCCAACTGTCATTAATTGCAAACTTAGAAATTATGCCAAACTTAGAATACACCAAAATTAATTGCATAATTTTGTATATTTTATTATTGAATAAATCATTTCTTCCATGATTTTTTTTTTTTTTCTCTCTCTCATAACCCTTGGTAAAATACCACATTGTTCACGTCCTTAATCAAATGGTTTTATTTATTATGCAGGATCTGTATAAATCTCATTCATTCATTGTTGCTTCTAGTATCAATTTATTATGAGTACACAAAATTGCAGTAGTGGAAGAGAGACATAGGAAGAAACTATCATGGGTAGTAGTAGTTGTGATCAGAGGAACTTCTGTATGCTTTTATTGCGCATAGCCAACTCAGTCAGAATTATGGGAGTGGCAGCATTCCCTAAAAACAGGTGAACTGACTAGTGAATACATGAGATTTACATACTGACACCTCATGATCTTTAGCTACCTTAACAGTTCTAAACACAACCCTACCCAACAGTATACAATGATTGCCTTGTTACTGACTGATATTAAATAAATATAATTTGCTTTCAAATAACAACTCTGATTTTTTTTACTGTTTCTTATTTCTTCATGTTAATGTTTTAAGTGTATATTTGTATTATATTTATTTCAACTTATTCTAAATTCTTTGTATCTATACCAGTGTAGAATTTAATCCAGTTTTAATCCAACAGTTGTGCCTGATCCCCCTCCACCTAGCAAGCCACTTCCTCCAATTCCGGGTGAAGAAAGGAAAGAGAGGAAGCCTGCAACCCCACCAAGAAACCAGCAGTTGACTCCACCAGCATTGCCACCTAGTAGAAATGCAGCTTTATTCAAACCTCCTGTTAGGAGACCTGAGGTTAGTTTAATATACATCCAGATGCATGTCTAGTATTTAAATTACACCAAACAACAGAAAAAAAATTTTAATAGAAATTGGTAGATTTGGTATATTTTTTAATATTCATTGTAAATGTGTAGTCCATTTTTTTTTTTTTTTCCAGCACTGTCATTTTCAAGCTATTCCATATTTTATTTTGTGTACACTTAATTTTGGTCTGTCTGTTCATATTAGCTGAACTGATTGAGAAGTTCTATAGTTAGGAATTTTCTAAATCATGTTGAAGTTATCACATTCTAGAAGTCTATTCTGTCCTCACCTGCTCCCTGATTGCCAGACACATTAGCATTAGTAAAGGCACATGATGCAGGCGCCTCCTTAGCCAGGTGGGAAGGAGCAGCAGTGCGTAGCACACGCTTCTCGATTAGATTGGGGTTCGAGCCCGTCGCCAACAAATACGGATTATGCAGAAAGGTCAGGAATGACCACCGCATATTCACGGAGCAATATGGCCTTAGTTGCTAATGCTCCTAAATAACAAACAAACAAAAGGCACATGATACAAGAAAGCAAGCTTATATAGCATCAGCAAAAAAAAAAAAAAAAGCAGGCACCCTACTCATTTCACCCATCCACTCCCTCCAAATGTCTGTCTAGTTCTGCCTTGAATCTGTTTAAGCTATCAACTTCTACAATGACAGATGGAAGTATATAAATTATATAAAAACATATTTAAAGCAAACTTCCTAGAAAGGGCAATCAGTTGGTGTGTGTGTGTGGGGGGGGGGTACTTTTTAGCAAACATGAGTTTTTTTTTTTTTTTTTTTTTTAAGTTTCTGGTGTCATTTGCAGTTGGACGTGCTTTTAAAATGCTACTTCAGTGCATTAATTTGCCGGATAGCTTTTGTTATATGTGCAGTGATTTACACAAATTAAATCTGTATAATTGTGTACGATTCCTTTCACCTCAAAGGGTGGTACTTGTGCATATGTCTGTTCCGATATTCCCTGGCTTAAAATCTCTCTACCTCATTGTGTCAAATTTATCTGTTGTCTCTACCATTCTCCAAACTCCTGACAGAGAAGAAAAATGCGTGGGATGCATATAAATTATCAAGCGACTTTAGAAGCCTATGGCAGATATAAGCTAGTCTGTAATCAGGTCACGAAGGAGGTTAGGCAGGTGAAGGCAGATTACGAGAAATCTTTGGCAAAAGATGCTAAGAAAAACAGCAAGGATTTCTTTACTTATATAAACTCTAAAAGGAAGGGGATGAATCTGAGTGGTCCACTTGATATCGATGGTTCGAATTGTTGATGAACCTGCTCAGATAGCAAACAAACTGAATGAGTATTTTGCATCCACACATGAGGAGTTAAGGTTTGAAAATGGCAGAAGGTTATCAAATTGTGCAGGGTGCTTAACGATTTTGTGATAACTGAGAGCAAAGTGGAGGAGAAGTTGTTGAAGTTAAACATAAGAAAGGCACCTGGGGTGGATGGGATCTATCCAGTTATGTTAAAAGAGGTGGCAAAGAAACTAAGCAAACCCTTAGCCATAATTATGAGAGCATCCTTGGACTGGGGGGGGTCTCCACGGACAGCATGGGTTTGTTGAGGGAAAGTCTTGTCTGACAAATTTTATAAGATATTATGATGTGGTTACAAAGGAACTGGATGCAAAAATAATTTTGATATCATATATTTGGATTTCAGGAAAACTTTTGACACTGTTGCACATGGAAGTATATTGTACAAATTGGAGCAGAATGGTATTAAGAGTAAGTTGCTACAATGGATAAAAGGATGGTGGTAATTAATGGGTGCTGCTCTTCGTGGACTAATGTTATTAGTGGAGTCCCACAGGGTTCGGTGTTGGGTCCTCTGTTTTGTATATTTATCAATGATATTGATGAAGGTATATCTGGCTTAGTGTCGAAGTTTGCAGATGATACAAAGGTTGGCAGGGTTGTTAATGACAGTAATGGCAGTGTGCTACTGCAGGATCTAGATAATTTGGGCAGATGGGATAAGAAGTGGTAACTGAAGTTTAACCTTGACAAATGCAAAGTACTGCATATGGGTAGAAGTAAC